>NC_138312.1:14107500-14615000 GCF_965601325.2 Salmo salar
GGAAAACGTCCAGGGGTGTAAATATTTTGCAGAGCTCATAACACAAAGTACATGCTCTTAAATCCAGTAATAGAAAACAGGGCCCATTGTATGTAGTAGCCTACACAGTCCATAGCACAGAACCTATAGCACATCATCATCATTCTATAGCGCAGAGCCCATAGAACATCCAAGACATTGTTAATCCATATTAATTAGTGCATCAGTAGTTAGTCTGGGCTCACGTTGTGGTGAAATATATAGCCTTTACAGCACTCCAGTGGCAAGCTCTTTAACAGGCAGGGCACGCTCCACACAGATGGGAGTGCACAGAGCAGAGTGTGCATGTTTGTAACAATGAGACAAGGTAACGATAGTTGAAATTGGACCGCCTCTATGCATATAGGATCGCGGTCTAAGGCATCGCAGTGCTTGAGGCGTCACTACAGACCCGGGTTCGATCACAGGCTGTGTCACAACCGGCTGTGACCGGGAGTCTCACAGGGCGGCGCACAATTGGCCAAGTGTCGTCCTGGTTAGGAGAGGGTTTGGCCGGGGGGGCTTTACATGGCTCATCGCGGTCTAGCGACTCCTTGCGGCGGGCCCGGGCACCTGCAGGCTGACTTTGAACAGTGTTTCCTCCGACACATTGGTGCAGCTGGCTTCCGGGATAATCGGGCTGGTGTTAAGAAGCGTGGTTTCGGAGGACGCACGACTCGAACTTCGCCTCTCCCGAGCCCATTGGGGAGTTGCAGCAATGAGACTAGACCGTAATTGGATATCACGAAATTGGGGAGAGAAAAAAAGCTAAAATACAAAAGAAATAAAGTTATTGTAACCCTGTGTTTTCTAAAGGTTAACTCTTAAAAAAAATAAACCTCGGCACCACGACTTTTCATTATCTTGTATGAAGGTTCAGTGGTGTTTTTCATTAACGCTGAATCAATCTGTGAGCAGGGTTATAATGAAAAAGTGGCTCCAGCTGTTTCTATTTTCAGCAAAACAACATCAGCCTTTATCATTAGGTGGACTCAACCAGGGTGTATTGTGAGCTATTGGTCATGTTTAAGAGCATGCGTGTACCACTTACAGTATGCTGCTTGCCACAATAATTCTGCAACAGAATGGGAAGCTAAGTGTCTGTCAGGAGCTTTTTAATGCCGTATAGAATTGAACAGATCTTAAAACAGCTTGAGCACCGGAGCATGAAAGCAACTGTCTCTAAACAAGCCACTCTTCTTGAGTACAAGCTCTGCGATAACACAGACACCATATTACATTTTATCACAAAATAAAAGCAAATTACCGGCTTCCATCTGCAAAAAATGCATTAAGGTGTGAAATGGAGTGTGAGTGTGAGTGTGTGTGTGTGTGAGAGAGAGATCTAAAGCAGCCCAAAGGTAAATCAATATGAACGAGAGAAACAATACCGCAATAAAACACGTGAAAACATGAGCATCGCAGGCATTTCTACACATCAAAAGCCTGGGGAGCGTGGTTTGAACATCACAGTCAGATTCTGTCATTGGCTCGGTGCTCCACAAAAGGGCTACTGACATCAGCAGGTGTCGGTCTACTCCCTCTCAACGACGACATGATTGGTCAGGGCCAAGGGTTAGAGAAATGCTGTCTCCAGACCCACAGATCCCACTTAGGGATGAGCCTCACGCCAATCATGCCCAACATGTGGATTTCCTGTCCAGGGGAGACATGCGGTTCACCCAGAGTTAATGTTTTATTGAAGCAGCTTCGATAGGCAGGAGGACGGTGCACTAATGAAGAGACCTCACTCAGCAGTACACTCCTAGCACGGAGACTACAGCGCGGACAATAGCCACAACACAACTACACAGACACACAATATGTCTGCAGAATAGCAATTAGACACTTTTGGGGCTACTACACACTTTGCTGTAGTCACTACTTACGCAGACACACATATGCATACATACATAAATACACAGTATCGACTATCCTGAGACAGTACACACACACACACACACAGTCCCACTGACCCCGTTCTTAAACCGCGACCATTTGAGACATGAGGCCTGCCCAACTCCGCAGTCAGATGCACTAATGTAGTGCTGAAATCCAATACGGGGGATTAGACCAGAGATAGAGGTATAAATTAAGCCTGTATTTACTCTGATGGAGGGATTAGCAGAACCACTGGGAATACCCAGCGACCACTGTCAATAAGGTCCTCTAAATCTAAATACAGATATGAAAGCCACTGCGGGTGAGCCGTTCATCATAAGCCTAATAAAAAAAGTGTGACTGGCTTTTTATTGGGAACTAAGGACACTGCCAACAATATCAGATGTGTCTGGCCGTGATTCTAGACGACACTAATGTTTTAGCAGTCAATCTGGGCACACAGAAAGAGAGTTGGAACATTGGCCGTGCGCCAGCACCCTACCTCCCTCTCCCTCTCCCACACACACACACACACACACACACACACACACAAGGGATGAAGACAGTATGAAGAGTTATAGGCTCCTTAGACTTTAATCTGCTGATAACCTTGTTCTCCCTCTGTCCTCTCATCACTGGAATCTAGTGGAGCAGAAAGGTGACTGGAACTCCTTCATAGGACATTACAGTAGAGTAAAGGAGCTTTTAGCCAGAGCAGAGCCAGATATGGGATTGATTTGAGTGGCACGCATTTAACGCATTAAAGACAATCTCCCAACTTTATAGGCCCTTGTGAAATGTGATGGCCCAACCAGCACAAAGTGGGACTAAACATTACCCAAAACATAAGATGTGTATACAGAATATTTTTGGGTCACCTCTGGTCCCACATAACACAACGCTGTCAGAATTAGAGCTCTGCGTTACCTTGTAAACACAATAACACATCAATGTTACAGCCACCCTTACAATGTTGTTGAGGAGCAGAGAACCACATTGAAAGACAAACCTGGAGAACGGCATGGAAATATAAACCTGTAATTGATGAAATTCATTCAATGTTGACAAGCGATGATAAACACGCCGCCAAAAACCTACAGGTTAGTCTTCTGTGACAACAACAACATTGGATCTGTCATCTAAGAATTCGAACCTGTTGAAAACATTGAATTAATACCCGCATCATTACAGATTAGCTGATTGTATAATTGCATTAGCTAGATAGATTTGGTTAGGCAGAGTGGGCTTGATAGTACAAATCAAGTTACAGTACAGCCGGCGTGACTCAATCAACCCTCCATTTACATAAGTGCAAAAGCACATTTCTGTGTGTGTGTGTGTGTGTGTGAGAGATAACTTTATTTAGATAGGATAAGGCCTAGCTCTGCTCTCCTAGAAACAGAAGAGTCTCGTCATCAGCAGTACTTCAAAACCCAGCACACATTTAGTAAAGAGGCTTTGAGCCGCCTGCGATCCACCAGTCAGCGACAGAATATTAATCAGGGCCCTGTCACCCCTCCGACAGTAATACGCTACTGAATACCAAACACACTTAATGAGTCCACAGACACATTCAAACAAAGAGCATTATTTATATGCAAAGAGAGGACAGGAACAGAGAGAGAGAGAGACACTCTCGTCAACGACAGCGAACAATACACCACCAGGCTGGATAAGCTCGTTTATCTTATCAAATCACTCCACGGCCCGCAGTGAGCAGATTTGGCTAAATAAATCCCCAGATAGTAGATAAACTACACTCTATCACACCACAGCTCATTACACCCCGCCAAGGAACATGTGTTAGTGAATTATGTTCTCATTATCACAAACAACTCTCTTTCTGCCCCTTATGCTTTAATACTGTGAATCGCAATCAAATGGCTTTTACTGCGCGTCTCCGTTGAATTAACTCATTTCTGAATCAGGACTGGGGCCTTCTCTCTCTCTTCCGGTTGTGCAAAAAAAATAATACTTCTGAACTATGACGTTAACTTTCTCTAACGTCAATGAGAAAGTACTGTTCAGGTCTCTCTCTCTCGGACTGCTCTGGCAGTGTTTCATCTGGCAAAGGCCGTACTCATTACCCAACATGCATGCATGTCAGTTTGTACTTATGGCAGAGGGGAGGTATCAAAGGATGTGAGTAAGTTCTGTCTGCAAGACCCCAGGAGAGAGAGAAAGAGAGAGAGCGAGAGAAAGAGAGAGAGAGATATTCAATCTGGAGGCAAGTCAAGGGAAATCATCTGTATTTAGGAGCTAGCTGGCCCAGAACATTGTTGAATAAGACATCAGCCAAACATGGTTGACATAGAGATGATCAACGCATATGTTAATTTACCTGAAAACGTAATAGATTCAGCTCAAAATAATTCAGCCATCAGTTTGGGCAACGTAAATGACCTAAATAGTTTTTCAGCCTCCTCACTCTAATGCCACCACCATTTCCCACTGATATTTTAACTAGAGCCTGACCGATAAATTGGTTGACAGATATTAAATCGGCAGATATTAGCTTTTTGCAGATATATTTGCATCGGTCTATATTACACAGATAAAGCGCTGATATTATATACATAGAACAAATATATACGTCTGCTCATTTGAGGTAATTTTTGAAATGTTCAATGATTGCCTGAAGAGAGCGCTCTACAAGCTGCTGATTGAACATCATTCAGCCCTAGGTCACAACGCGAGAGAGTAGGCATTGTGGTTTTGATGTAAGTAGCTTGCCATAGCCAACATATTTGAATAAGTAAATAATCAGAAGCACACTTCATCAAGCAAGCAGCCCTGACCTCATCACATTCTCACTTAGTTAACATTAGCTAGCTAGCTAGCTAGCCAGAAAGGCAGTTAGCTTAGCTATCTAGCCAGCAAGGTTCACTACATGGCCAAAAATAGTGGATTTTACTATTTCAGCCACACCCGTTGCTGACAGTCGTATACAATCGAGCACAGAGCCATGCAATCTCCATAGACAAACATTGGCAGTAGAATAGCCTCACTGAAGAGCTCAGTGACTTTCAAAGTGATACCGTCATAGGATGCCACCTTTCCAACAAGTCAGTTTGTCAAATTTCTGCCCTGCTAGAGCTGCCCCGGTCAACTGTAAGTGCTGTTATTGTGAAGTGGAAACGTCTAGGACCAACAACGGCTCAGCTGCGAAGTGGAAGTCCGCACAAGCTCACAGAATGGGACCGCCGAGTGCTGAAGCACATACCGCGTAAAAATCATCTGTCCTCGGTTGCAACACTGACTACCGAGTTCCAAACTACCTCTGGAAGCAACGCCAGCACAATAACTGTTCGTCGGGAGCTTCATGAAATGGGCTTCGATGGCCAAGCAACACCGCACACAAGCCTAAGATCACCATGCGCAATGCCAAGCATCAGCTGGAGTAGTGTAAAGCTCGCAGCCATTGCACTCTGGAGCAGTAGAAACACGTTCTCTGGAGTGATGAATCACACTTCACCATTTGGAAGTCCAACAGACAAATCTGAGTTTGGCGGATGCCAGAAAAACGCTATCTGCCCCAATGCATAGTGCCAACTGTAAAGTGTGGTGGAGGAGGAATAATGGTCTGGGGTTGTTTTTCATGGTTCGAGCTAGGCCCCTTAGTTCTAGTGAAGGGAAATCTTAACGCTACAACATAAAATAACATTCTATATGACTCTGTGCTTCCAACTTTGTGGCAACAGATTGGGGAAGGCCTTTTCCTGTTTCAGCATGACAATGCCCCCGTGCACAAAGCGAGGTACATACAGAAATGGTTTGTCGTGATCGGTGTGGAAGAACTTGACTGGCCTGCACAGAGCCCTGACCGCAACCCCATCGAACACCTTCGAGATGAATTGGAACGCCAACTGCGAGCCAGGCCTAATCACCCAACATCAGTGCCGGATCTCACTAATGCTTTTGTGGATGAATGGAAGCAAGTCTCTGCAGCAATGTTCCAACATCTAGTGGAAAGCCTTCCCAGAAGAGTGGAGACTGTTATAGCAGCAATGGGGGGACCAACTTCATATTAATGCCCATGATTTTGGAAAGAGATATCTGACGAGCAGGTGTCCACACACTTTTGGCAATTTGTACTACTTATGTGCTAACACTAGACTGGTGCCAAAGTGAACGCTCGCCATTGATACAACAATTACACTGTCACTGTCTGGGCATATTATGTTAGCTAGTGGGCTTATTCAGTTAGTTTACCAAAAATATGCCATCTGCAAAAAGCAAGACAGGTGGTGCAGATCTATCATTCAGGCCATGCGCTTGCATTCATGATGAGATAAGTAGCTAACGTTAGCTAGCTAGCTAAATTAGAATGTGTGACTAAAACCAGTGTGCAAGCATTTGCCTGAATTTTGTATTGAATAACATACAATGCCTTAGAAAACTATTCAGACCACTTCACTTTTTCCACATTTTGTTACGTTACAGCCTTATCCCCCAAAAAAGTATATATTTTTTTTCTCATCAATCTACACACAATACCCCATAATGGCAAAGAAAAAACAGGTTTTTAGAAATGTTTGCAAAAAATAAATAAAATGAAACATCACATTTAGTATTCAGACCCTTTACTCAGTACTTTGTTGAAGCACCTTTGGCAGTGATTGCAGCATCGAATCTTCTTGGGTATGATGCTACAAGCTTGGCACACCTGTATTTGGGGAGTTTCTCCCATTTTTCTCTGCAGATCCTCTCAAGCTCTGTCAGGTTGGATGAGGAGCATCGCTGCACAGCTATTTCCAGGTCTCTCCAGAGATGTTCGATCGAGTTCAAGTCCGGGCTCTGGCTGGGCCACTCAAGGACATTCAGAGACTTGTCCCTAAGCCACTCCTGCATTGTCTTGGCTGTGTGTGTAGGGTCATTGTCCTGTTGGAAGGTGAGCATTTGCCCCAGTCTGAGGTCCTGAGCCTTCTGGAGCAGGTTTTTATTAAGGATCTCTTTATACATTGCTCCATGTCTCTTTCCCTCGATCCTGACTAGTCTCCTAGTCCCTGCCGCTGAAAAAATATTGCCACATCATCATCCTGCCACCACCATGCTTCACCGTAGGGCCAGGTGATGAGCGGTGCCTGGTTTCCTTCAGACATGACGCCTGGCATTCAGGCCAAAGAGTTCAATCTTGGTTTCATCAGACCAGAGAATCTTGTTTCTCATGGTCTGAGAGTCCTTTAGGTGCCTTTTGGCAAACTCCAAGCAGGCTGTGATGGAAGTGGATTCCATCTGGCCACTCTGACATAAGGCCTGATTGGTGGAGTGCTGCAGAGATGGTTGTCCTTCTGGAATGTTCTCCCATCTCCACAGAGGAACACTGGACCTCTGTCAGAGTGACCATCGAGTTTTTGGTCACCTCCCTGACCAAGGCCCTTCTCCCCTGATTGCTCAGTTTGGCCGGGCGGCCAGCTCTAGGAACAGTCTTGACGGTTCTAAACTTCTTCCATTTAAGAATGATGGAGGCCAATGGGTTCTTGGGGACCTTCAATGCTACAGAAATGTTTTGGTACTCTTCCCCAGATCTGTGCCTCGACACAATTATGTCTCGGAGCTCTACAGACAATTCCTTTGACCTCATGGCTTGGTTTTTACTCTGACAAGCACTGTCAACTGTGGGACCTTATATAGACAGGTGTGTGTCTTTCCAAATCATGTCCAATCAATTGAATTTAGCACAGGTGGACTCCAATCAAGTTGTAGAAATATTTCAAGGATGATCAATGGAAACAGGATGCACCTGAGCTCAATTGAGTCTCACAGCAAAGGGTCTAAATACTTAATGTAACTTATGCAAGTTTTTTTTCTTCGAAAAATCTGTTTTCGCTTTGTCATTATGGGGTATTGTGTGTAGACTGATGAGGATTTAATTTTATTTAATCCAGTTTAGAATAAGGCTGTAACATAACAGAATTTTGAAAAAGTGAAGTGGTCTGAATACTTTCGAATGCGTACTTCTTCTCCACTGTACCTAAGGTAAACTAAAAAAGTGTTGTATTTACTGCCGTAAATATTCTGAACAAGAATATAAAACGTAACATGCAACAATTTCAAAGATTTTACTGAGTTAGTTCATATAAGGAAATCAGTCAATTGAAATAAATTCATTATGTCCTAATCTCTGGATTTCACATGACTGGGAATACAGATATGCATTTGTTGATCACAGATACTGTACCTTAAAAAAAAAAATAGGGGCGTGGATCAGAAAACCAGTCAATATCTGGTGACACCACCATTTGCCTCATGCAGCGAGACACATCTCCTTCGCATAGAATTGATCAGGCTGTTGATTGTGGCCTGTGGAATGTTGTCTTATTCCTCTTCAATGGCTGTGCAAAGTTGCTGGATATTGGCGGGAACTGGAACACGCTGTCATACACGTCAATCCAGAGCATCCCAAGCATGCTCAATGGGTGACATGTCTCCTAAGTATGCAGGCCATGGAAGAACTGGGACATTTTCAGCTTCCAGGAATTGTGTACCGATCCTTGCGAAATGGGGGCACGCAGATGAGCTTCCCTGAGACGGTTTCTGACAGTTCGTGCAGAAATTCTTCAGTTGTGCAAACCCACAGTTTCATCAGCTGTCCGGGTGGCTGGTCTCAGACAATCCTGCAGGTGAAGAAGCCAGAAGTGGAGGTCCTGGGCTGGCATGGTTACACGTCGTCTGCGGTTGTGAAGCCGGTTGGACGTACTGCCGAATTCTCTAAAACGACGTTAAGGCAGCTTATGGGAGAGAAATTAACATTAAATTCCCTGGCAACATCTCTGGTTGACATTCCTGCAGTCAGCATGCCAATTTGATTATATTGGCAAAGGTGAAATGCTCACTAACAGGGATGTAAACAAATTTGTGCCCAAAATTTTAGAGAAATAAGCTTTTGTGGGTATAGAACATTTCGGGGATCTTTTATTTCAGCTCATGAAATCATCATTTAGAGTATCTGTTAATCCTTTGGGGCACAATTAGTGTAAAAAAGGTCTGTTTTTCATTCCTCCGCTAAAAAAAAACGATATATCGGCAGATACATCAGTAATCGGTGACTTCCGCCTCCCTAAAATCGGTATCGGACCCAAAAATCCCATATCAGTCGGGATCCAATTATAACTTGTCAAACAAGGGAGCAATATACATTTCTTTTTTACGGTCATGAAAATAAAAAAGTGGTGTGTGTCCGTACTTTGAAGAGTGTCTTGGGTGACAACAGTGCTGTGAGATGACTGCTATAGCATAATGAACCCTCTCCTCCACATACTGTACCAACACTTGACATGTATCAGCCGTACTATTGTTTCAACTCAACACAGCAACAGAGGTATTAACCATGAGTACCCAACTACTACACAAACTGCACAGTTCCTCATGGGCACAAAAACAAAACATCCTGCAACCTAAAGCCCCTGTGTGCAGACCACTGCATTTTCCCTTAATATCATCCTACAGTACATAGAAACACCAATTTACTCCAGAGAGACTAGAGCAACAGTAATCCCATTAGGTCTCAGCCTCCCTCTATCTGAAACAGTCTCTCCAAGCACCAGAATTAAGATGGCAGTGAAAGCCAGGAGATCCGTTCAAATTGACAAGCGGAGCAGGCTTGTTAACGACCTGATCTGGGAGTGATCTCCAGGCAGCCGATGGGTGATAAAACACTGACATGTTTAACAAGGGCGTATGTTTAGTTACTCACTAGCCTGCATGAGCTGTCCCTGGCGTCCAAACACCTGGGAGAAGGTGGCAGGGCTGCAGGTGAGGGTGTCCTCCATGGCTGTCCCACTGGCCCACGCTGTGCACACGAGGGGGATGAAGGTCAGAAACACTGCGTCACGTCGAGGCAGAGGGGAGAGAAAGAGAAGGAAAAAGAGGAGAGAAAGAGAAAGAAAAAGAAAGAACGAAAGAAAGAAAGAAAAAAAGAGAGAGAGGCTTGTTGAGGGCTTCCAAAGTCCAGAGCGTGAGCTGTCCTGGAGTCTGGAGAAAGCGAGTTGACTGCCCTCCACTGGACCAGTCCTGCTGCTAGTACTGCTGCCGCCAGAGAGAGAAACAGTCCACCGCTCACACCGACACAGGCAGAGCTTCTCACTGCACAGATAGAGAGGGGGTGTGCCTGCCTGCGTGAGTGTATGTGTGTGTGTGTGTGTGTGAGCGTTTGCGTGGTAGAGTTCTGGACGAGCCCGAGTGTGTGTGTGTGTGCCTGTGAGTGTGTGTGTTAAGAGTGAGAGAGTGCCGGAGTGTTGGAGGAAGCAGCAGAGAGAGCCCTGAGTGCAGCTCTTCCAGTAGTGCTGTGATCTTGCTCTATGTCTGTGCAAGGTTGACAGCAGGTTCTGTAGCTGAAGGCAGAGAGCAGAGCAGACACAGGCTGGATTCTCCAGCAGGTGAAAGTCACACCTCCCTCCCTCTCCCTCTTCCCTGCAAGTTGGCAGTAGGCAGGAGCCTTGTATATGGGTGGTGGAAAGACGATTGTTGTTCTCTGATCTGTTGAGCATGCCCCCTTTCTCCCCTCCCTTTGCCTTCCCTCCGTTCCTCAACCCTCCCCTCTCTATAGCCATCATTTGCTGTGCTTCAGTAATAACATCTCTCCCTCCCTCCCTCCCTCCCATGCAAACCCCCTCTATTCATCTTAGAGCCAGAGCTGCTGCTGGGAAACGGATTTCTGCAACCCCAGCTCTTCATGTCTCCCTGGTGCTGGAAAACGGGATGAGGGAGAAAGAGGTTGCATACAAGTATGAATTCTATATTTGTCACCTAAGGCTTCACCTTCAAAAAACAGAACCAAAAAACACTGAATATGAACTGAAAACGAGCAAGTAGCTTACTTGAAACCATTATTAATGTATTATACTATGTTACATATAGTATGTACAGAACCTGCTCTGCTGTTGTATTTGACTAATTGCACTTAATGAGATGAGCGCCAATGCTTATACGCATCTGAAAACACATAAAATGTTCACCTGTTGAAATTAAGGGAATATCCAATTTAATTGAGAGAATATTACCTCAGATCCCGAGGCACCTTGAAGCATACAGTGCTCATTATTTATGTAGGTGTTGGCATGGAAACCGCCACCCTCAGACAAATGATGACACTATTATTTCTATACAATAATTCAATTATGGCACCGAACCCATATTCCTCTCAGTGAGTCCACCTCTCTTTCTCTGTTCTGTTCAGGTCCTGAACCTTCTGCAGGATGTCAGCCAACTCCTCCGACAGGCTATTTCCCTGTTAGCAAAACTTTCCTAGGAAGCCCATTGTCACTGAGCCCTCTCACACACTGCTGTGCTGTTAAAAGTGTACACTGAGGGGACCGGGCCATAGAACTCACATCCGCCTTTTTTAATCAAAATAAATAAAAGGAAACGTTAGAGCAGGACACTCCAGTGGGAGATAAGCTCTCGGTTGGCTAGCTAAAGCAGGTGGCCTGCAGGTAAAAAGATCTGTCCTTCAACGTTAGCTTGTCAAGTGAATAATTAGCAATAGGCATGCACATGCTTCACCATCTTCAGGTGAATATTCAGCCAATCTAAGACGTTCAAGTAGGTGAACAGTTCACCTCATAGTGTAGGTAACTGAAAAGTACCCTTATCTCACAAACACACATGGAGATGGACAGAGGAAAATATATCCTATAGAGCCAGATATGAACTGAGTCTCTGGTACAGGCTCAGCTGTTGCGTGACATGAGCAATGACAACAGACACAGAGAAGATGGCTCCTCACTGAAATCTCTGCCTAACTCAGAGTGACGCCCGCTGGAATTCATTATTCATCCCCTCTCGAACTTCGTTGGCTTTAATGCCATTCTCTTTGAACAGGAAGTCAGGACTGGGAAAGCTTTTTTTAGGACACAGAAGGCTGTGTGCTGTGATGTGTGAGCTGCAGCAGTCATGCCCCTCCCACAGAGCTCGCTGACACTTTCTATAGAGAAGACAGACTACTATATTCCTCAGGGTTTAGGAGCAGCAGAGTGTTTGGAATGACGGAGGTTACAGAGCAATGAGGCTTACAGCGCTGCGGAAACTGCACCGCTTTAGGACTAGGATAGGCTCCCGTCTAAATTCACAAACGATAAATAGTGTGGTCTTATAGTTGTGTACGTGTTACGGTTATGCTGAATTTGCGTGGTACTTTATATCTGCAGCGTTAGTACAGTGTGTCCATGCACTTTCTAAATCTGCCAGCTTTCCTCTGTATCATAGTTTATTTAGTGCTCTCTGCCAGCCTGGTACAGAGCTGCATGGGATTGCATTTTTATGAATCCGGCTGAGGCCCTGTACACAGCAATCAGGAGTGCAATGATATTTCATTCTGACAGCTGGGGCATGGCACAGCGCTCCTCTCCACACACGCGCGCTGCAGAGCACCCATAAACAACAACACCGACCCACGAGGGAACCATAAACCAAACCGCCATGGCACCAGGGGAAGATAAACACGTCGCACCATCCCACTGAATAAAGACCCTCTCAAATCAAATTCACACGCGCCATTCAATTCGTCATTCGTCTATCAACCGTATAGCGCCACACACCTTTCTAGTGAAACAAATTCATTAGAGAAGTTCTAGTCCTGAAGACATTCCAATTCTCCCGCGACTAGTACGGTTTAATGCTGCCGTTGCAGCTCGTCTAGTGTGTGGGCTTGATCAATCAAAAATCTAATAAAATCCAAGACCATTAACGCGTGTGAGAGAGTGTGACGGATGGGGCTTGGACAAAACTAATTTCAGCACAGATGCACGCAGGCCAGAACCTGACTCTAAGCGTATTCATGGCAACGCAGCATCAATGTGATGGAGATGCACAGCATTCCATCCAGTAAGCTACCCTGCTTTATTTGCCAGTAGAAGACAGATGATTTATTTCACTGTGAACGACACTTACTTTGTCCATGGTATGATACAGATCTGAAAAGACAGGAAAAGACTGACTAGAATGTTCTCTGAGAACAATAATGGTAGCAATAATATTGCTATTCTTAATATTTAAATCAAACAGAGGGAGGGTGTAGTAGAAACTCAGTAGTGGCATAATATATATGAGCCCTGTGGACTACAGCGAGTTTCGTCTTTCTGATGACTGACAGCAGCAATAATGAAGAAGACAGGTAGGCTTGAGGAAGTGGCTAGAGAATCCCCCGCATGTCCAACATCAGCACCAAAGTTTACACCTCTAAACAAATGTCTTCAGGGTTCATGTCAGATGAATGCACTCTCCATCACTGATAAAATTACTGTTCTGAGGTTTAGACTGCATGCTTTAAAAACCTGAAAACAAAGCTCACAATTAGCATTTGGAACATGATAAATACATACAGCAAAGTACAATTGGTATTTGGAGGACAGGTTGTTAATATTGTGTAATTTAATGGCAGATGGTAAACATGTGTTACTTTAAAGATTTTAATCTAGTACTCAAATCTATTATTAACTCTCTGACCTCTGTTCATATTGATGTCTAACTTGTGTTGCTGTTTTAGCACCAGTCTCAGACGTCTCAAGGTCACGGTGTCCTGGCCATCACCCTGATACTCTGATGAGGTCATTTCCTGGTCAAGCTGCACTGGAACAAAGATAGCGATTCCACTGTCAGAATAAATCGGATGCAATTTGTATGCAGTGCTCATAACCTTCAAGTAGAAAATTCACAGTGACTCTTCAGCAGTTTGCATACTGATAAGTGACTCAGGACTCATTTGCACACAGGTCATTGTTGTTCATGAGGCTGACTGAAAAGTGTAAAGGCTCCATTGCCTGTCCCAGAACAAGCCTTTCACAAGGTATCACCCACACAGAGGAACGAGGCGAGTGCTGTAGGCATGAGATGACTCACATGTCAAATTTACTGACAAGTGTGCTACACTCAAAATAGACTCAAATCACAGGAGCTAGCAAGCCAGCCATGGTCCTCTGACAGTCTACATATACTTAGGGAAAAGTATTACAACTTTTGATATGCCTTGATTACAGTATCTATCTAAACTTTTTAAACGAGAGCATTCCAGTTGGGCGCAACTTGCCAATGCCAAGATAGACCTAGCTTCACCAGCCGCCCAGAATATTACATGATGTACTCTGTCAAAGGTAGACTAGAGAATAAATAAACAGAGCATTTGGCATTCTGACCACAAGTCGATTCCAGCAGCAATGCCTCAGGACATATTCTGGCTCGACAGCAAACAAATAATGATAGACTACAGCTTTAGCATTAAAGCAAGATAGTTCATCTAGAGGGGGCTAATCACGCTTCAGACAACTTTTGTTCTTTAATGAAGAAATTAATATCTATTCTTTGGCATGTCGAGAAGACAACGCAGGATAAAGGATTGGCCCACCTGCTTGTCATATTGCAGGTCATGTATTTAGATCAGATGAAAGAGCAAAGTCAGTCACGCTCTAATGACACATTCTCCTTGGGATGACCGCTTTCCCATCTTACTGAAGTAGCGTCATCAATCCACTTGTCATACCGCAGTCTTACCTCGACACAAATGCATTCGGAAAGTATTCAGACCCCTTCCCTTTTTCCACATTTTGTTACGTTACAGCCTTATTCTAAAGTGGATTAAATGTAAAAAAATAAAATAAAATAAAATGTCCCTCAGTCTAAACACAATACACCATAATGACAATGCGAAAACAGGTTTCTACAAAATGTACCCTTCAATATAAGGTTCCACAGTTGACAGTGCACGTCAGAGCAAGAACCAAGCCATGAGGTCGAAGGAATTGGCTGTAGAGCTCCAAGACTGGATTGTGTCAAGGCACAGATCTGGGGAAGGGTACCAAAACATTTCTGCAGCATTGAAAGTCCCCAAGAACACAGTGGCCTCCATCGTTCTTAAATGGAAGAAGTTTGGAACCACCAAGACTCTTCCTAGAGCTGCCGCCCATCCAAACTGAGCAATCCGGGGAGAAGGGCCTTGGTCAGAAAGGTGACAAAGAACCAGATGGTCACTCTGACAGAGCTCCAGTGGCCAGACTGATGCCACTCCTCAGTAAAAGGCACATGACAGCCTGCTTGGAGTTTGACAAAAGTCACCTAAAGGACTCTCAGATCATGAAAAACAAGGTTCTTTGGTCTGATGAAACCAAGATTGAACTCTTTGGCCTGAATGCCAAGCATCACATCTGGAAAAAACCTGGCACCATCTCTACAGTGAAGCATGGTGGTGGCTGCATCATGCGGTCGTGGTGTTTTTCAGCAGCAGGGTCTGGGAGACTAATCAAGATCGAGGGAAAGATGAACGGAGCAAAGTACAGCGAGATCCTTGATGAAAACCTGCTCCAGAGCACTCAGGACCTCAGACTGGGCAAAGGTTCACCTTCCAACAGGACAACGACCCTAAGCACACAGCCAAGACGATGCAGGAGTGGCTTTGGGACAAGTCTCTGATTGTCCTTGAGTGGCCCAGCCAGAGCCCGGACTTGAACCCGATCAAACATCTTTGGAGAGACCTGAAGATAGCTGTGCAGTGACGCTCCCCATCCAACCTGACAGAGCTTGAGAGGATCTGCAGAGAATGGGAGAAACTCCAAATACAGGTATGCCAAGCTTGTAGGGTCATACCCAAGAACACTTGAGGATGTAATCGCTGCCAAAAGATGCTTCAACAAAGTACTGAGTAAAGGCTCTGAATACTTATGTAATTGTCAATATCAATTTACAAAAATGTCTAAAAACTTGTTCTTGCTTAGTCATTATGGGGTATTGTGTGTTGATTGATGAGGAAAAGAAACAATTGAATCAATTTTAGAATAAGGCTGTAACGTAACAAAACGTGGAATAAGTCAAGGGGTCTGAATACTTTCCGAGTGCACTCTATAATACAGTAGTATTTGGAAAGTATTCAGACCCCTTCACTTTTTCCACATTTTATTACATTACAGCCTTATTCACAAATTATTCATTTCTCATTAATTCCCCATAATGATAAAGCAAAAACTGTTTTTTAGACATTTTTGCAAATGTTTTAAAAATAATAAATACCTTATTTACGTAAGTATTCAGACCCTTTGCTATGAGACTCAAAATTGAGCTCAGGTGCATCTTGTTTCCATTGATCATCCTTGAGATGTTCCTACAACTTGATTGGAGTCTACCTGTGGTAAATTCAATTGATTGGACATGATTTGGAAAAGGCACACACCTGTCTATGTAAAAGGTCCCACAGTTGACAGTCAGAGCAAAAACCAAGCCATGAGGTCGAATGGAATTGTCCGTAGAGCTCCGAGACAGGATTGTGTCGAGGCACAGATCTGGGGAAGAGTACCAAAAAAATGTCTGCAGGATTGAAGGTCCCCAAGAACACAGTGGTCTCCATCAGTCTTAAATGGAAGAAGGTTGTAACCACCAAGACTCTTCCTAGAGCTGGCCGCCCGGGCAAACTGAGCAATCTGGGGAGAAGGGCCTTGGTCAGGGAGGTGACCAAGAACCCGATGGTCACTCTGACAGAGCTCCAGAGTTCCTCTGTGGAGATGGGAGAACCTTCCAGAATGACAACCATCTCTGCGGCACTCCACCAATCAGGCCTTCATGGTAGTGGCCAGACGAAAGCCACTCCTCAGTAAAAGGCACATGACAGCCCGCTTGGAGTTTGACAAAAGTCACCTGAAGACACTCAAACCATGAAAAACATAATTCGCTGCCAAGGTTGTAGCGTCATACCCAAGACCACTCGAGGCTGTAATCGCTGCCAAAGGTGCTTCAACAAAGTACTGAGTAACGGGTCTGACTACTTATGTAAACATGACAAAGTTTGAATTTTGGGGGGAAATTAGCAAACATTTCTAAAAACCTGTTTTTTCTTTGTCATTATGGGGGTATTGTGTGTAGATTGATAAGAAAAAGAAACATTTAATACATTTTGGAATAAGTGATACGTAACAAAATGAGGAAAAAAGTCAAGGGGTGTGAATACTTTCTGAAGGCACTGTATAAGTAGTGTATCAGTGTTTCGGAAATAGATTACATTTCAGTCAGACGGTGCATAATTACTGTTGGAGATATCACCATGCCTCCAAAATAGGCCTAAATACTCACCACCATGTGACCAAGATTAGCAAATCTGCGCCTCACCTGGCTCAAAACCGATGCCCGAAATGACGATGACTAAACTTAAAAAGGACATAACCAAAACATAAATCATACATGGCAGCACACAGACGGCAAATTGAAAAAGGCTTTAATATATCAATTAGAACAATATGTTTTACATAATGAGGTCAACAGGGATATGTCTTTGTTCATTCATCCTCAAACATATATTAGAAGATTCTCCATTAATTTCACGCCGAAGAGAATTATCAGGAATACCGATGCAGGAAGGCAACGGAGATATCATAAATTAGCTTTATAATATATATATATATATGGTTCAATTACAGTTTTTTTCTCCAAACATGCTACAAGCACTTGAGTTATATCCCTCTCCTCTACCTCAGCTGTAAAAGGCAGATGGTCCAGAAGGAGCAACAGTGGGGTGAGCATTGTAAACAGGGACAGATGAGAATTCCTCTACATAGCACATCATGGGATTGATAGGGACTAATCATAATTAAAAAGTACAATACTTTGTCAAAGTATGTTATAACATGTAATAGGCCTACATATAGATGACATTGAAGAAGATACACTACCTCCCAGCCACCCTCGACTACAGAAATAACCAGCAATCAAATGACCTTACTGCGGCACGTTTGCAGCCGCAAGGAACATAAGAAGTGAAGTAGCTTTTCAAAGCCATCCTTATTACAGGAACAGTGGTTTCTGCGCTCCCCATCTATAGCCATGATTCCAATTCTCAAACCTTTTTGAAATATTTCCAAACATCATCCCGGTGGAACATTTTGTGTTGTTGCCAATCCTCCACACACGATCACCGCTGCCTCATATTTCAGATTAATGCATTTGATTACATCATACAGATGAAAATCAAGTCTGGGGAACTATTCAAAATTGCTCAATCTACAGGGAGTCTTAAACGAGGGCAATATTCCAATGACTATATTTCACTTGACTTTCTGAGGCAACCCAGTTTTCAGTCATATGTAATAGAGATCTCCACATTCCATTCTTCACATTTGAACCCAAATAATTCAAGGATTCATACCGATCAAATCAAAACAGTTTGGCAGATGTTTTTTTAAAGTGCTTTCAGACAAGACTACTTATAACTATGTATGACACATCAATAAAAATGTGGAGCCTCTGAGAAATCCACAATGTCAATAAACTAGATAAGTGGCAGTGTTTCTTCCCCCCCACACACATTTTCAATGAGGAGGGCATGTGTCATCTTCCCCCATCCCTTTCCCATGGAACTAACTGTCAGAGGTGTACGGCTGCATTGTTCTGGTTGTGGCGGGTTGCCCTGCTGGTACTCCTCTGATAAGCAACATAAGGAAAACATGCCGGAGCGAAAACAGACATCTCAACTTTGAGATCAAGGGGACAACGGTTGTCAGCCCACACATAAGGTGCAAGCCTACCCATACGCACATTTGAATGCATATACACACACACACACACACTTGGGACAAGCCGTTTCTGACAACCCATTTCTCCAGTTGAAAACAGTTCCGTGTTATCTTGGCTTCCCGACGAAAATAGAAATCTGCCAATGAAGAGATATTCTACAATGTATTCTCAACGGAGCGTCGAGTGAAGTCAAATATACAAATTCATTTGCAAACCATTTGTATTAATGAAAGTAGGTGCAGGACTTAACATGGAGACACGCAGACAAGGTCTCTGTCTAGTTCAGCTGGATTCAGCACATGCATTAAGAGACAGATGTCGGGAGGATTCAACAACCACCGAACAATGGAAACATGAAAACGGAGCGAAAAGAAACACCAGACCAGTTTTGTGAACGGACATAAATGATTGCCATTTGCAATATCAGCTTTTAACTGTTACGGAACCCCAATATCAATGTTACGAGTCAAGTTACGACTTACAATATATATATATATATATATATGTATTTATTCATTGTCATTAATAGTCTGTTTAATCCTTTCTTTTTTTGTGTTTAAAATCTGCACCCTGTCCCAGGCTCATTTCACAGAGAGTGATGTAGAGAGCAGCGCCCCTCCCTCTGTTCAGCCAACACAGCATGTGATGTGAAGGGAGTAGAGCGCAGAGTTCATGTTGTCCTGTAACGGAATCAGCCCACCTCCAGATCCTCCTGTATGTCTGGCTTTCTGTCGGTCAGATACTTGGGAAGGCAGCACAGGGACATCCTCCTAGCCAGGGACTTGTTAATCCTCAGAATCCACATTTCTCTACCTGGCTCATTTCAGCAAGTACTCCTGGAAGACACGAGACGACAAGTATCAGATACAGTGATACGTCTTCCCTACCTTGAAGTGCAACACAGAACCTGATGAATAGAACCACGTTGTGTTGAAAGTGTTCTCTAAGACACAGATTACTGTCTGAAGGTTGATTTAAAAGTAACTTGGGATGAATTAATTAGGCAATACGTCTACATGGGCTGAGACTGGACACGGTTTGAAAGTAACATTACCTGGGTCTCTTCAGGCTCCTGGCTGGAGAGGTCCTCTGTTTTCACCTCCACAGGAGCTGCAGTGTTGGCCATCTGTAGGCTCCGGGTCACCGGCCCAACGGCTCTCTCCCTCGCTCTCAGAGAGAACCGCTCCCCTTCTTTCTTAGGCGGCACCTGAGACTGCTGCTGTAGGGGCGATTTCACCTCCGCTCCCTTCTTGGGTGGCACTTCCTTGCCCATGCGTTGCTTTGTCTGAGCTGCTGGCTGCGGTGCAGAGTCACTGGGACTCTCGGAGGGCAACGGGGTGGGGGGTAACGATTGAACTTTGCCTTTTTTACTTTTCTTGCTGAGAGAAACTGTGGCTGCTGGGAAAGAGGCTGGCCTCTTGGTGCACACCTGTGTGGCACCCATCTTTCCTTTACCCACCGGTGGTGGGGCCTCAGCCTCTGCAGGGCCAGGTGCAGAGTTGCGAGCCCGAGTTTTGCTAAGCGTTTTGGGAACCGGCTCAGCCGGCTCTGGCTGCTGGATCTCAGAGTCTGTGGTTCTCCGTCGAAGGCTCATGTTTTTGTCTACAGCTGGTGTTGCGGCTCCCTTTTTGGCCTTTTTAGAGACCGGCTTCATGGGACAGCTGCCTGCTATATGTTTACTGAGGCTGGCAGGGTAGGTGAACTCTCGGCTGCAGTGAGGGCATACGTGGACCTCCTGCTCTTGCGGCTCCTCTTTAACCTGGCTAGGGGCCTTGTTAACGGTAGCTGCAGGCTCATTCCTCTGAGCGATGGCCTTCTGAACCAGCTGGTTCTTCTTCTTACCGAGGGAACTCATCTTGGTTTTGCCAGGCGGTTCTTGGTTGAAGTTGAGCCTCTTGGGTTGGCCCATTCTGCGGAAGGCGTTGTGCCCTGCGATGGCAGCAGAGGCAGGCGACAGAGAGCCGTTCTGGGGCTTCACTATCTGTCTGAGAGGGATGGGGTTCTTCTTGGGAGTGTACCGCCTCTTATCACTGGCGTTGGCACAGGCTAGTATGTGCTTGTGCAGCTCGGGCATGTTGTCGAAACTCTTGCCGCATTTGGTGCAGCGGATGGCAGTGCTGAATGTCTGGGGGATGTTGTGGGTAGTGAAGTTGGTGGCCGAGGCCACCGAGCCTGCAGCGGTGCGGTTGTGGTAGGGGAAGGGGGGTGGCTTGAAACTGGGGTAGTGTTGATTAATGCCCAGGCGTACGTCCGGGCCTTTAGGCTTGCCTCCCTCAGAGGCCATGATCTTTATAGTAGTGTAGAGCTCTTCAGTTGGGTCCTCCAGTCCATCCTCTTCATGCTTCCCATTAGTATCAGGCTGCTCCTCCTTCTTCACATCAGAGACCCCCTGGGAGGAAGCAACTTCAGCAGAGGACTCAGGCCCCGTGGCTAAGGTTGAGGAGGGGTTACTCTCCTCTTTGGCCCTGGCTGGGTCTGTGTAGTTCTGTGGCCTGGGCTTGCCGTTCTCCACCGCTGTGTGAGTGCACGGCTGGCTGGGATGCAGGTCCTTCTGGTGCTGCTGGAGGTTGCAGAGGAAGGCGAACTCCTTGGAGCAGACGGAGCAGACAAAGACGCGTCCCACGCCGTGGAGGGCCATGCGGTGCTCCAGCAGAGCAGGGGCGTTCCCGAACAGCTGCACGCAGAACTCACACTTGTAGGGCCACTCAGCGGCGTGCTCTAGGATGTGCCGACTGAGCTCTTTGATGGAGCGGAAGGGGTCCTCACATACATTACACACAAAGCTCTTACTGAAGGGCTCTGGCGGCGATCCCTCTTCCTCCTCCTCCCCCGACAACGACGAGGGTTTGTCAGCAGCAGCAGGCAGAGGTGAAGACCCTGTGCCACTAGGAGAAAGGACTAAGTCAGCCAGCTGATCATTGTGCTGGGGCTCCCCTTTAATCCCAGTGCTAGAGAGCGATGGCGGGGAGACCGCTGGTGGAGCTGGGATATCTGATATGGCAGCAGGCGAGGTCGATGAGGCAGAGAGGAGGGATTCTGCTACGGATGATAATACAGGGAGTTCAGAGCATTGGGATTTCTCCGGTCCCTCAGTAATAATCGGTTCCAGGTCTTGATTAATTTGGACATCCAGCAAACTTTGGTTCCCACTCCTAGCAGGTTTCGATTGTGTTGAGGACAGACTCAGAGCGACAGCATCAGATACCAAGGAGGGCTCCGTAGAGGGGCTTGAAATAGCTTCCCTGGTAAGGGGATCTGGATTGGAGTCTATTGGCTTATTGATATGTTCCTCATTTCCATAACTGTTACTTACTGCAGCTAACATTGTCTCTGCTGTGGTAAAATTCAATACGCAAACTGGCTCGTCCTCACCGTGGTCGATAGATCTGGGGGACATTTTGTGGGAGAGGACAGGGAGAGAGCTGAGCGTAGGGCAGTCTGGTGAGGGCATGGTGGGTAGGACAGGGGGAGGTGGCGTTGGAGAGGTCAGGCTGGAGCCGCAAGGGGAGGAGGGGTTCATCGTGACGGGCGTTAGGGAGGGGGGAGAGGGATGGGCTGATTCAGAGGGCAGATTGGAAGAGGGACTGTGAGAAGCGGTGCCTGTACCACTGCCTGCAGTATACTGAGAATCTGGGCTTCCCAGGGGAGAAGAGCCTTCCTCTTCTGCTGGGTTTAAGCCAGCATACTCGTTCATCAACACCTTCTCTAGCATGCTGGTGTTGGGTTTCTTCTTCTTGGTGGGGGGCTGTGCCGGAGATGGACTTCCCTTAGACTCTGCTGTACTCTTCCGACTCATGCTTAAATCCAGGACTACCTCCCCGGGCGTCTTGTTGAAGCTGTCACTCCTCTTACTGATGCCGCTGGACAGATCCAAGGGCTGCTGATTACAAGAGTTCCCTCCGGTCCGAGAGGCAGACCAGCTGCACCCGTTCTTCCCGCTGGGACTCAGTGTGTCCCTCTCCTCCTTGTTGGACAGACTCCAGGCAGGGGACATGCCCAGGCTCTCCAGATTTGGCACCTTGAGGGTGTACGACGAGACCCCCGCCTCGTTCTTACAGCCGTTTTCTTTCAGCGCAGGGCTGAGCTGTGGAGATGAGGAAGGGGAAGCTGTTCTTCTCTTAAACCTGCTTGAGGCTGCAGGCAGAGATGTACCGGAGAGAGGGGGAGCTAATCTGTGCCTCTCTGCTATCAGGGCGATGGCAGGTTTCTGACTGTCTGTCTGAGTCTGAAGGAGCTGTTTGAGCTTAGGAGACAGATAGATCGTTTTCTCCTTTTGAAATGTTAATGAGTCTGAGGACTGAGGGAAGACACTTCCCACCAACAAGGCGGATGAGGAAGACGTGGAGGAGGAAGAGGAGGCGGAAGAGGACCCAGTTTCAGACTCCATTTTAAGACTTGGCATGAGCGGGGGTGTCGACGTTCTCCTTTTCGACATGGGCTGGCCGAGATTCGAGACCTGCCTCACAGCACATGTCCTGGTATCCACTTTGAGAGCCTGACTGATCTGATTGGGGCTGATGACCAATGCGTCGAGACCAAACAGTGCTGCAGAACTGGAGTCCACTTCGATCACCTCACAGCCGCTGACTGAACTAGTGGACAGGATCTTGCCGTCGATGTACAGGCTGAGATTCTCTGAGATGTTATTGGCTATGTCGACCATGTACTCCTCTCGGTCCCCCTCATCCTCAGTGTCTGCACTGGGCACGTAGACGAGGGGTGGGCTGACGCTAGGGGACTGTTCAGGCAGATGATGCAGCTGCTGCTGAGATGGGCTCTCCTGCAGCAGCATGCCTTTCCTGCGCACACCCTTGGGCAGTAAGTGGCGCTCGTGGATTCTGCGCTGGTGTCTGCGCATGTTGGTGTGAGTGCCGAACGCCTTATTACAGTACTTGCAAGGATGAAGCTCCTTTGTCTCGCCATTCTCATCCACGATAAACGGCCGGTCACTCGCAGCCGCAGGGTCCTTCCTCACAACCTCAAGGCTCCCCATAGGTCCTCCAGGGACAGGGGAGCCCCTGACAACATAGTGGCCAGAGACGGTGCCACAGTCTGGGCTGGAACCACCAGCCTGCCCCAGAGGAGTGAGTAAAGTAGCAGTCCCAGCCAGTGAGCCAGGCCTTTGGCCTTTGTTTTTTGGCCCGTTCTCATGCCTCCGCTCGTGCCGCCGACGCCCCACCTGCGAGCCGAAGGACTTGCCACAGTAACGGCATTTGAATGTGTGCGTTTGCTGGTTTGCGGTGGCATGGATGTGTGTGTGGCGCTCCAGGCCCTGTTTGGTGGAGAAATGGCGCTCGCAGTGCTGGCAGGGATGGGACTCCTCTCCGTGGGGGTCACCTTCCAGGTCAGGGTCGGGGTCAGGGTCTGCCTCTGGTTCAGGCCTTGATAGGGATGAGGCAGTCTCAGTGTCATGCTGAAGGCTCCCAGGCCCCTCCTCAACTGGGCTGCTATGGCTTAGTGGCAGATCAGGCTGCTCACTCCTCTCCTCTGGCTCAGCTTCAGTAGCAGACTGAGCACTCTGCTGTGTCAGCGACAGCGGCTGCTGCAGATCCCCTGGGTCTTCTTCATCATCCTCCTCCGCTTCCCCTCTTATTGCTGCTGAGATGAACTGGGCTTGAGAGAGGCCGTTCCTCCCCATGGGGGAGCTCTCCCGAGTCCCCTTGGAAGGCCCTGGTGATGGGGAGAGTCTCTCGTCTTCCTCATTTGGACCTACAACAACAGCAGAACAACAACAGTTAGTTACATCATTTCAAAAAATTAAATGCTGAGATTTTAAGAGAAGAATATTGCCGAAATGGTTGAAATACATGAATAACAGGATTTGACTAGCTTATACCTAGGGCTGTTGCGGTGACCGTATTACCGCCACTAACGACTGCAGTAAAATGCCACATGACCTTTGAGACACGGTAATCTCCTTATGCGCTCAGGTCATGCGTTGGTAGGACCCTAATGACCAGCAGGTCCTAATACCCTGGTACTCAGGGCTCTATTGTCCCTCTAACCCCTCTGACATCAATGCAAATAAAATAGAAAATCATATCAAACAGTGATCATCAAAACAGTATCATCCTCTTAAAACTCACCTCACTGTGATGATCAATGTGAAGAAAGAAGTTCAACAGCAGGTTGAAACAGTGTAAAACAGTTTCGTTGTGGATGTTGTTTCAAAGTCTAACAACAAAATGGACAACTCTTTAAGGTGGTTACTAATTCATAATACCCATACACATATGAGAGCTTATGCATGTCAGCCCAAGCCCCTCACCCCAAAAAACTGAATTAAAACGATGATTGTGCCGTCATACAATACATCGCCTACTGCATATTACATATGGCAGGAATAACATGAAACAAAACTGATTTAAGATGTCTTTGGTACACAATTGGTCTAGCAGTCTATACTCCAAAATGAAATGCATTCTGTTAATCACCTTTGAGTGTGGACTGTATTATTATGCATACTGGATGGACCGGTTGCCTTACGCTACGCTCCAAACGTTCTTTCCATGAGTCTGGGGGAGAACGTCTAGCCCTAGGCCAGGTACTCCCAAACTGGGGTACGCGCAATGCCATCGAGGGAACACAAAATACTTTACTTTTCTTCACATTTTCAAACAGTCCATTTATATTTTCCAACGGGGCTATACCTTTGGGTGAGTTCCCCCTCCCGAGTCTGAGTAGCCTCGTTTCACTGCCAAAAATACAATTAAACCATCTAGTGTTCAACGAAATAACAAAGTCAAATACAGGTAGCCTAGTCAAATAATGAACATCAAATCACATTAACCGTTACTCTCTCGCGGGAATTCCACTAACGGTCCGTATGTAGCCAAATGTAGCTGCTGCTCATGTTGGTATCTGTACTGATGGAGCAAAAGTCATGACAGGGAGACATAGGGGAGTGGTAACACGCGTAGAAGCAGTTGCTCCCGACGCTACTTGGATACACTGCAGCATCCACCAAGAGGCTCTTGCTGCCAAAGGAATGCCGGACAGCTTGAAAGACGTTTTGGACTCTACAGTGAAAATCATTAACTTTGTTAAAGCAAGGCCCCTGAACTCTGTGTATTTTCTGCATTATGCAATGATATGGGCAGCGACCATGTAACGCTTTTACAACATTCAGAAGTGCGCTGGTTATCAAGGGGCAAAGTATTGACACGTTTTTTTAAATTGAGAAACGAGCTTAAAGTTCTTTACTGACCATCATTTCAACTTGTCTGACCACTTGCATGATGACGAGTTTCTCACACGACTGGCCTATCTGGGTGATGTTTTTTCTCTGCTGAATGATGTGAATCTAGGATTACAGGGTCTCCGCAACTATATTCAATGTGCGGGACAAAATTGAGGAGTTGGAGCTCTTCTCTGCCTTCATTAACAAGGACAACACACAGGTCTATCCATCATTGTATGATTTTGTGTGTGCAAATGATCTCAAGCTTATGGACAATGTCAAACGTGATATAGCGAAGCACCTGTGTGAGCTGGTACTTTCCCGAAACAAACAACTGGATTCGTTATCCCTTTAAATTTAAATCAGAAGCAACTGACAGATTTCTGGATTGGGCTGCGCTCAGAGTATCCTGCCTTGGCAAATCGCGCTGTTAAGACACTGATGCCCTTTGCAACCACGTACCTAAGTGAGAGTGGATTCTCAGCCCTCAATAGCATGAAAACTAAATACAGGCACAGACTGTGTGGAAAATAATTTCCTGAATAAAATAATGGCATGGGACTTACAAGCATATCTTTTCAGCTAAATGAACAAGCCTACAGCCTATGGTATGGAGCACAGCCAGATAACATAGTTGGCCAATTCATATTCTGTTATTCTAAAATAAATGTTATTCATATCATAATGTTTCTTTAGGCCTAAAATAAACAATGGATTTATTGTGATGGTGTATATTAATTTTTATTATATATTTGTTTTACCCTTTTTCTCCCCAATTTCATGGTATCCAATTGGTAGTTAGTCTTGTATCATCGCTGCAACTCCCATACGGACTCGTGAGAGGCAAAGGTCGAGAGCCGTGCGTCCTCCGAAACGCAACCCAACCAAGCCGCTCTGCTTCTTGACACAATGCCCACTTAACCCAGAAGCCAGCCGCTCCAATGTGTCAGAGGAAACACCGTGCACCTGGCGACCGTGTCAGCCTGCACTGCACCCGGTCCACCACAGGAGTCCAGGTGCGCGATGGAACAAGGACATCCCTGCCGGCCAAACCCTCCCCCTAATCCAGACGACGCTGGGCCAATTGTGCGCCGACCCATGGGTCTCCCGGTCGCAGCCGGCTGCGACAGAGCCTGGACTCGAACCCAGAATCTCTAGTGGCACCGCTAGCACTGCGATGCGGTGTCTTAGTCTCCCTAGTGGCGCGGTGGTCTATCAACTTTTTGCATGTACATGTTCCAAAGGCGCACATCAGCGGCTTGAACGCAGCTGGGATGCGTGGAGGCCTGGAGATGCTAAACTTGTTTATGTTAATTAAATACCGTGAGACCGGCAGTCTTTTGCATGACAATAATTGGCTAACAAAATGTCAAGACCGCCATAGCCCTACTAACACCTCAACTGACTCCCCAAATTACACAAATATCCATAATAATGGGAGAACTACTAACCTTCCTCTGTGTCCCACATCTCTCTGACAATAGGTTTGGTTACGCCTGTTTGCTTGGGCCCACGGAATGCACCCAAACCAGCCTGTCTGGCTCCCTCCAACAGCTTTCTTCTGGCTAAGGGGGAAAGCACACATCAACCAACAAACATTAGCTAAACATAAATAAACCATTTCACACCAAAGCAATACTGGTAAGTTGTGGAATTTCATTATTTCAAAATGTTACATTGGACTACTTCTACATAAGTAAGTCCACTATTAGAAAAGGAGATTTTCAGATGAGTAAACATCTAGCGGGGGAAGTGTACTAATTCCCTTTCACACCTCAACTCACAACTGTGCTATGTATTGGTTGGCACTTAAAACTACATGGAATTACAAACTCATAACATTAAAATGTGGCTAACAGAAAGCAAAGCAAGATATGACTGCTGAACAAGTTCTGAAAAATCTAGGTCAAGTACCACGTGTGCTTATGTAAAATTTTATTTCAATATTAACAATGTTTTTGTTTTTTTTACAAGCTGCTGTGGGTTAAAAAGTCCATTAAGAGTCCAATACATTAAAATAAAACTGCTGGCCAAAATCACTTTTAACAGCCTTGATGCCCTCATTCCGAATATTTCAAGAATAAAACACTTTTCTTGGCTACATAATGAACACACAAATGTGAAGTGAATTATGGAATGGCTCATCATTGTGGTATTTATGGCCCCAGGCAGGAGACCATTTTAAGTTTTAATCTCAGCCTGCCTCAAGAGACTGGGCTAGCACCCAGTCATCACTGGAGTTGCTGTGACAAGAAGGTAATCTGGCATGGTCTACAAAGCCTGATTCATGCCACAGAAAGACACGCTACAGCTCAGTCATCTGACAAGCATGGTCAAATACATTCTGCAAAATATAAAACAGTGCCTCTCAAATGGGTTTCAAGTCAGAAAATGTAGCAAGTTTGAGTGCTTGGAAACAAGTATTGCAATGTTGCTAGCATTGAGGCTCTCTACCTGAAGTACCCACTTAGTGTTGTGCATTTGATACAGATTTGCTAATATCATTTAGCATTGAGGGATTGCAGATGAATGACAAGCAGGCTCAATATTACACAACTCAGAATGTTGAGACGTCTAACATCTCACTGAGTCAATAAATCATACTGCAAATTCAAAAACAGACAAGGGTTGCATGCATAGGCCTACACCGCATATAGACTTTCAGTAGCGACTGTGGATATACCACCAGCACTAACATTTTCCTTCATATTGAAAAATAAACACTAGGCCAATTACATGGAGAAAGAATTCTCAAATGCTATGGATTGCATTCTAGCAGCTAGCCTAAATCAAAAGATAATTATGGAAAATGCAACTCAATCTGAAGGTTTAGTATTGTGGAGAAAGGAAGGGTGGGACTTCAGAGCTTGTGCAACTGCATTCATCCAGGGCCTAGTCTGCACTACCTCAACTTTGCATTGGTTTTGGCTGAATAGCTAGCTACCCTCCCTAGGCCAAATGAAAATAGAGCTCACACTTACCTGGGGGAATTAACAAAATATCTAACCGTTCAGCTAAGTAGTCTTGGTTTCATCGAAAAACTAAAACAAAGTCTTTATTTTCAGGGCAGGCATATATTCCTTGCGATGGTACAGACAAAATTGATAACTTATCCAGCTAGCTAACAGTGGGTAGCTGGCTAGATGTAGCTTACGTTAAGGGTTTACAACACATGTATGACACATACCTTAAGTTATCTACCCTAGCTACTTTTTCCCCATTATCACAACGGCCCTGTTTTGATCAGTTAGCCATTTGCTGAACACAAAGCCAGCGCTTGCCATCTTCCCTGCACGGGTTGTCTGGCACGTCCGGGCTTGATTTAGCCTGCTAGCTACCTGAACTGGATTGACAGGTCCGATCGAAACAAACAGATCAGACTATGAAATGTATAACCTGCAAGCCTTGTAACAGAACTAACTAGCTGGGTACCTTTTAAATATAGGTAAGTATCTAATGTAATCAACCGATCAGATAACGTGGCTCGCAACTGAGTTGTAAATCTGGAAAGGACGCGTCATATAAAACGACATGATGAGTTAGCTAGCTAACTTATTATTCTGATTTATTTAGCTGACTAGCTAATGTTGACAGTGACGTACTGTCTGTGTTGTTACATAATAGCTACCAACTTAGCTGCAATCACACTCTTTTATATGAATTAACAGTAATATAAAAGTAGCTAACTTTTTGAGATTGAAAGTTTGGAAGGAAAAATGGACTGCATCAAAACCTCGCTACAGTTAGCTAAGCTAGCTAGCATGCTATCAAGAATTCAACTTTGAAATGGCATAAATACCATTTTCTTCGACCGCTGCTACCCACTGCGAACTACCGTATCGAATAGGTGGGTGAATAATATCCTGCAAAATGTATGACAGGATTTGTTTTATTGTAGGGGTGTACGCCTTACCTCGCTTTGCCCTGGGTGAATTTTTCTTGCTCAGACTGCTGCCTCTTTCTTCCTCTAATGCAGCTGTTATCTCAGGGTTGTCTTCCCCATTGTACCACACCAGCAGCTCATCCCCTGGCCCAATTGGCTGTTACAAGGAAAGAGGAGAGTGGGAACCAATCAGAGACACGTTTGCTAAAAGACAGGACGAAATATTTGGGCCCCTGTCGTGTCTGTCAAGTCAGAGTCCAACAACAGGAATGATAGGTCTTGACATTTTGGTAGCTATGGTAGTTGGGTGGCAAACGGTATTTTAAAATGTCATTCCTTTTATGTTCATTATTTATTAGTCTACCAGAGACAACATAATCATTTAAAATGTGCTTGAATTATAGAAAGAGGTACTTACAATGGTAAACATAGCAAAGACCAAAAGGTTGTAATTCTCTCATTTGGCTTTAAAGCAGCAATCAGCTGATGAAACACTAACAAAGCTTTTCCCCGCCCCTGTTTTCAGTAAAAAAAAACTGAGGGTTGGGGCAGGACAAATGTAACCACTCTCAAATTCATAGACAGAGCTATGGATGCAAGGACTAACCATCCATCACAACAATGATCGTTTTGACCATGTTTTGAGGCTATATAGTGTTTGTTGACATTTACTTTCTTCACAAACATTGGATCACAACAAGCTTCCATTTTAGATTCGGATGGGTTACGACAGCTAAACTAAGCTAATGGGGCATTTATAAGTTGTGTACCTATTGATTCTTTAAGAACATATCAGTAATTTATTAGTCCAAAAATGGATGTAGCAACTGATTGCCCCTTTAATAAGAATGTAAATAGCCAATACTCTAGATTCACATTAGAGCTGGGACGATAAACCGAAAATCATCGAATCTGACCACAGAGATCACTTATCGCAGGCATTTTGCTGATATCGTTCATTACAATAAGTAGCCCATGCTAGAGAAATGTTAAGTTTGAAATGAAATAAGTTTGCTTATATGGGTGATAGTTAATGGGACAATTGATGGTTACAAGCATCTAACTAGTAGTAGTATAAATGAAAAAAATGTTAAACTATGGTGCACATTAATTATTATAAACATATTCTATTCATCGTTATTGCATCAATTCAAGTAATTTATCACAATATGGATTTTTTGTCCATATCGCCCAGCTCTAATTCACATACCTAAATAGCAAACCATCTCATCACTCTGCTTTAGTGATCACCTGAATGAGAATAACATTTTACCAGTGAGACTAAATGTCTAACTTACCCGTAACACTTTGTAGTAAATGGCTCGGTTTATCTCCATGGGGAAAAGGTTCTGTTCTTGAGTGGAGTTAGCCCAGTTTACATAGCGTAGCCAGTTCCCCTTCATGGGGTCTGTGGCATCCACACACATCCAGCCCCTGGCTGGAAAATACACCTACAGAGGACATCTTGGTTATCTAGCCAATATTCTTTAAAATGGATGTATGAAAATGGATAACAGCATATATAATAGGGAGGGTGTCCTGTGCCTGTAATGTGTACAACCTACAGTACCAGTCAAAAGTTTGGACACCTACTCATTCAAGGGTTTTTCTTTATTTTTACTATTTTCTACATTGTAGAATAATAGTAAAGACATCAAAACTATGAAATAACACATATGGAATCATGTAGTAACCAAAAAATGTTATATTAAAATATGTTTTATATTTGAGATTCTTCAAAGTAGCCACCCTTTGCCTTGATGACAGCTTTGCACAGTCTTGGCATTCTCTCAACCAGCTTCATGAGGAATGCTTTTCCAACAGTCTTGAAAGAGTTCCCACATGCTGAGCACTTGTTGGCTGCTTTTCCTTCACTCTGCGGTCCAACTCATCCCAAACCATCTGAATTGGGTTGAGGTCAGGTGATAGTGGAGGCCAGGTCATCTGATGCAGCACTCCATCACTCTCCTTCTTGGTCAAATAGCCCTAACACAGCCTGGATGTGTGTTTTGGGTCATTGTCCTGTTGAAAAACTGATGATTGTCCCACTAAGCACAAACCAGACGGGATGGAGTATCGCTGCAGAATGCTGTGGTAGCCATGCTGGTTAAGTGTGCCTTGAATTCTAAATAAATCACTGACAGAATCACCAGCAAAGCAACCCCACACCATCCACACCCTTCCTTTCCTGTGGTGGTCTTCATGAGATCCAGTTTCATCATAGCGCTTGATGGTTTTTGCGACTGCACTTGAAGAAACTTTCAAAGTTCTTGAAATTTTCCAGATTGACTGACCTTCATGTCTTAAAGTAATGATTGACTGTCATTTCTCTTTGCTTATTTGAGCTGTTCTTGCCATAATATGGACTTGGTCTTTTACCAAATAGGGCTATCTTCTGTATAACACCCCTACCTTGTCACAACACAACTGAGTGGCTCAAACGCATTAAGGAAAGAAATTCCACAAATTAACAAGACACACCTGTTAATTGAAAAGCATTCCTCCTCATGAAGCTGGTTGAGAGAATGCCAAGAGTGTGCAAAGCTGTCATCAAGGCAACGGGTGGCTACTTTGAAAAATATCAAATATATTTTGATTTGTTTAACGCTTTTTTGGTTACTACATGATTCCATAGGTGTTATTTCATAGTTTTGATGTCTTCACTATTATTCTACAATGCAGAAAATAGTACAAATAAAGACAAATCTTGGAATGAGTAGGTGTGTCCAAACTTTTGACTGGTACTGTGGATGTGTGTTAAGGTTGATCTGAGGCTATCGCTCTATCCTCTGCTGCTCACCTCCCACATGTAAACATTGCTGGACACCTGGGACCGCTTTTTCTTCTCTCCTACAAATGGGCCGAACCTCTTGCCTTTAGGAATCGGCCTAGAGGTCCAGACACCTGGGGAAAAGAGTGGAATGAAATTCAAAATTTCACCATGCAATATAGAGAATCTTTCAGTTTCTAAAAATGTGTTAAGATGCTATGATTCTCTGAGGCATGCCAGGACAGGCTGGAGATTGTTTTTTTGTATAATGTACTCTGCTTCCACTACCTGATCTAGTTCATCCTCTCCCTTGTGATCACTTGTTGTTACTGTATGATCATCAGTATCAGGAGCTCCACTCGTCCTAGGGCCCTGTGTTTTGATTGATCATTTAACCTGGATTTGAACCTTTATTTAAAAGCTTTTTCATCAAACTTTCCCCTTTTATTTTTATGTCAGATGGTCCAACACCATCCTCAGACAATTGCTTTCATTTTTGGTGTAATTCTAATTTCTGGAAAAGACTTAAAATGAAGGTTAAAATCCAGGTCATGTGACATGGTCAACCAAAACACAGGGCCCTAGACCACACCAGCGAACACCGCAGAATCAGAAACCACACAACCACTCACTGCTTATCGGAAGATACACTGCTGCTATTGGAATTTTATCACAAACAAACGATCATGGATCACTTATCTACGAAACTGATTAGTAATGTTACGTTAGAACAAACCCAAAGCAGCTAATTTTCAACTCACCAATACGACTTGGATCAACAGCAGAGGGGCTTAGTCTCAGGCCATCGGGCAAGCTCTTCCACACATGGTGTGGAATGTCAGCAAGCGTTTCCATTGTCCCCCCAGGAACAGCCATGGTCACCTAGAATATAACATATCCTCATGTCTCAAACAGACCAACACCCTGACCAAAACATTTTAAAAACTGTCACACCGGGAACACTAAAACTCATGTACAGAATGGGCATAAATGTATTGGCTTATTTAACCTACTCAGGTAAGACTCCACATGGACTCTGGGTCTGGCACTTCCGGCAGGCTGTGGGATGGGATCTAAAGGGGAGGCAGGACAGGAGACATGGTAGGATAATAGCATTGAGGCTGACTGCCAATGCCACATGTCGGCAGAGTCACTGTACTGATTATCAAGGGGATAGCTATCAATACTACTCAACTATAATTATGTGTGCATGACACTAAAATGTAAAGATGAACTGCCCCTGTATTAACAACAAAATGTTGCAGTATATGATCTACCAGTACCACACAGATCTGCATGTTTGTTGAATCAAGTTGTGTTCTTATTTCAACAAGCTCGAGGAGAAATATCCTTTTGTAAGAAGTTGTATTCGTTTCTCATGATGAATAACTTATTAGGAAAGGAGTGGGGATTGTAAGGCAAACTGTCCTAGCTGTCACTGGTTCCAAATAACACACTCTCCTTCATGTAGGCTATCAACCAGCTGTGACATGGTTTTCTTCATCGGTGACAAAGTCCTACACAAAGCAGATAACATGCTGGCCAATTGTTTGAAGCTTGCAGACATGCATATATTTGAGATTATAGGATGAATTCAGTGTAATAACTCATTTTTGTAATAGAGGTTAGTTTATATAGCCTGGAATAGTGATCAACTCAAATAAATGAATCCCATCTCAAAGATGCAAGATAATGTGCAGTCTTCAGTAGGCTATATATATAGGCTGCACCTCATGTAGAATATAGGGTAGGCTATAAGGAATTCATTTTAAAAACAGATTCCACTGATGATAATTTTAATGAAAAGAGACTGTGGCCTATTGCCCATCAGATAAACGATTATTTATCCAGAACATTCCTAGGCTGTTCACAAATCAATTAGGGCCTCAAGAAATATAAAGACGACCAATTTAAGGGCTGGTGGTTAAAAAACGCATATAGGCCTGTACTGTTATCTATATTTTTATCATCGAATACATTTAGACTTAGTTTGTATTGAAAGGTTTGAATTAAGAGATCAAACTACCAGTACCATTTGATAAAATAATGGATATACGGGAAGTTTCTGAATTCTTAGTTCATAAATAAAATAAATCATTATATGCCATAGCCTGAAGTACAATGAGGCATGCTTCATTTTTTATTTTATAAAGGCTATTTGCAATTGGAAACAATAAAGGTCTGCTGATAAAAATATAGCCTTTTAATTTAACCGTATATATTGCTTTGGCCTACTTATATGCTAGAATGGCCCAGTAAAGCCTAGATTTACCGCTAAATCTTAACAAAAGGGATTTATTTATTTTTTAAATGCCTCCATCATGTGCTTGGAGTTGTATTCCGAGATTAGATATCAAGCAAGTATTCCATTGTTACAAACAAATAGATACAGAGGATATCACATTTTTCTTTCAGATTGTGTAATGCGCTTGACCGAAAATTTGCGCGAGATGTAGTGCATCCTGATCAAATAATATGACAAAAAAATGCTTTGTATTGCATCGACCACTCGCAGGGTAGGCTATTCCAAGCCGATGCAACCATCGACAAGGCGTTTCTGGTTTTCCAATGTAGGCCTATGTGTCGTCTACAGGTTTGATTGGGATACATATTTGTGGACTTACCGGTTTTATTTTGATCAGCACTGTGATTTTTGTCTACCTGCTTTCAATCTGCTGAAAATGGCGGATGGAGGCTTGAATCGAAATGTTATCCAATAACTATTCGTTCGGTTCGTAGTTGGGAGAGGCAGGCAAGCGCCTCGTGCAACCATCGAGGGGCAACGTTCAATTCGGCCCTTAAAAGATTTTTGTTCAATGACTGTGGAAAATGGACAACAGACATCGCTTGAATTTTTTTATTAAATATGAATAATTGTTTTAAAAAATGTACGCCCCCAAGTCACTAAGTAACCTAACCTCAAGTGCCGAATTGTTTGCCGATGGTCTTTGCATAATAATGCCTCACATCATTATTCAAGGGCATATCTAATGGAATTTAGGGGTCAAGTGCCTTGCTCAAGGGCACAGTGGCATAATATGGCACCTAGGATACTGATGCCGGCTCACTCCCCAAGAGATTTTCCCTTCGGACTATGAATGGACGTACTCTTAAATACACCATCACATTGATTTAATCGCATGGTATCTTATCCAGTTTATTTTTACTTTAAAAATAATGAAATGCAGTACATATGAAACTAGCTACTGCTTCAGGGAAAACATTTGTTGTCAAAGTTATGTTTCAAACATGTTAGTGGCCACCAGAGGAGGCTGTGTTCCCATGTAATGTAGGTGATGACAGCCTAAACTCCCTTTCCATCTACCAACAGTAGAGCAGCACACTGTCATTGCAATAAATATTTACAAAGTCACAAGCCTATCAAGAGTATTCAGTTCATAATCCATGGTGAATTGTCAACCTGAGCAATAAGTATCTCTCATTCATGTTGTTGGCAAACAGATGTAATAATTCATTAGCAACCCCCTGGCATTGTTAAAGGGCAGCTGAACTCAAGAAACAACTTCTCAGGATGAAAACGGTCCATGTTGCATCAATATTAGTCAGAAACTTTTATTGTAGTGTAACGTATGACTTCAAAGTGTAAATAGCATCATATTTTGGTCATAAAGTTAGTGTCTTCCAGAACTGAGATTTGCGATATTTATGGAAGCTGTTAAGTTCCTAGAGCCAGTGGATATTTGAGGGTTGGGTTTTGATTTCAATCATGCCCACTTTCCTATTAACACAGGATGGTAACGCCTAGGAAGAATTGTTTTGCATGGAGAAACAGCTGCACTGATTGTGCTCTATCCAATCATACAGTACCTATCTATAGACAGTGAGATAGACCTACCCACATTATGCAGCGCCTCAGACTTGTTTACATAAGACAACACGTCACCAATGTTCTGTTCAAAGAACAGTGGCCCCTAAACCCTTTATCGAGTGGCCACTTGCTGATGTGTCTGCAAGTGTCTTGGGCAAAATGAGAATTGAGACGGTGCGCACTTGCATCCCCTATATGAAAAAAGATTGCAGTTAGAGTGCAGTATAACTGCATTTATTCTGCAGTTACGGTGTCCAAAATACCACAGTCGACTGCAGTTACGGCACTTATACTGCAGTTTCAAAACGGCAATCTTTTTTCAACTGCCACTTGTCAATATTCAAACATTCAAAACCCATTCGCGAGCATCTTGTGTCCCGCCGGAAACTTGTTTTTGCAACATGATTCGCTATTGTTATGAATTCCCTGCCGGTGACTCCCAGCACATCATCTTACAGCCCTCTCTCAGAGACACAAACTCTGTAAGTCCAACTACCGCAGTAGACACCCCCTCCCCCACTGAAGACTATCAGGCTAGTGTTGGTTGCTAGGGGTCATATCACACCGTGGGGTCAGCCAATCACAGGCAGTCATCTTGGGTCCCAGATCCCCAATTCCTGCCTCCCTCTCTCAGTCTCCTCCAAGCAGTGACAGAGAGAGCAGCAACGTCATCTCTGTCCTGCACATCAACTGGACTCATCTCTTTGGACATGTGGGATGTTGTGTGTGTGTGTACAAAGTAAGTTGTGTGACATGTACATACACTGAGTGTACAAAACATTCAGAACACCTGCTCTTTCAATGACAGAGACTGACCAGGTGAATCCAGGTGAAGACTATGATCCCGTATTGATGTCACCTGTTAAATCCACTTCAATCAGTGTAGATGAAGGGGAGAAGACAGGTTAAAGAAGGATTTTTAAGCCTTGAGACAATTGAGACATGGATTATGTATGTCTGCCATTCAGAGGGTGCATGGGCAAGACAAAAGATTGGAGTGCCTTTGAACAGGGTATGGTAGTAGATGCCAGGCGTTACAGTTTGTGTCAAGAACTGCAACACAGCTGGGTTTTTCACGCTCAACAGTTTCCTGTGTGTATTAAGAATGGTCCATCACCCAAAGGACAGTGGGCCAGTATACCTGTGGAACGCTTTCGACACCTTGTAGAGTCCATGCCCCCACGAATTGACCTGTTCAGAGGGAAAAAGAGGTGCAACTTAATATTAGGAAGGTGTTCTTAATGTTTTGTACACTCGGTATATATTGTTCTTCATACATAGTTGCATAAATTGAATAACAAGATGGCACAGTTGGAGAAAGCCGACACCTTACGAGTTCCAACCCGACTTTGCTATTTAGTTACTTTTTTCTTGTTTATCTTTACTTTTTCTATACAGAAAGTTCATACTATTATCACATATGACCGTGAAGCACTTTTGGACATCAGATCGACAGTTACTAACCTTGATTTCGACTTCAAACTCAGCTGTTCCCTTTTTCACACCCGACCCTATTGCTTTGTCTCAAGCTTTTGCGCACCTGATATAGAATACCTCTTGGTAAACTTCAGACCTTTTTTATCTACCAAGAGAGTTCTCATCTGTAATTGTCACGGCTGTCTACTACACTATGGTGTCCCACAGAGCCCAAACAGGCCACTTTACACACTGCCCACCTGCGGTCCAGAGGAGTGTGGCTCCAGTGTATCCAGTGGACTACCATCATTTGGATTATGCCCTCTCTCTGGAGCCTATGCCAACGGCGCAGCATGGACTTTATGGCCCCTCTCCTCCACCACATGGATTACAGGCATCAGACATTGTGCCGGCTGGTGCAGGTGTGCAAGGGGCTATTCCTGTTGTTCCTGCGCCAGCCCTGAGTGACTGGACTATTTCAACCTGGGAATACAAATGGCGGAGGAGCCAGTTGCAGACGGCAGTGAGGTTCTGCAGCCACCCAGACTCTACATTGCAGAGCAGCATGATTTTCTGCCACTCACAGCTCCACAGGTGGCCCTGCAGTTCTGTAGCCCGCTTGCAGTCCACTGGTCACCTATGTGGGAGCCAGCACCGGTACCAGCTCCTCTGCCACGGCCCCTATTGGAAGCACCCAGGCCAATCCAGCAACCCCTGCGACTACCAACAGTCCGGTTGCCTGGGCTGGATCAGCGATTCCTTGGACTACAGCCAGTCCGGTCACCTTTGACCTTTGGTGCTCCAGCCAATACCCCAGCTGACGAGAGAGATGGCACTCCAGCTGCTACCGCAGCTAGAAATCCAGCCTGTCCGGGAGCCACGAGCACCCTCAGCAGATCATCATCGGCCAGAGCTTCCCGGAGAGAGTCTCCAGCAGCAGGGGAACCTCCTCAGTCAGGCCTGCTTTCCTCAACTGACCCAGCCTAGGGGGCCCTCCTAGCTTCCCTCCGGGTATGACCCACCTCGGGTTGGTGAACCACCGCCACCAAGCCTGCTCTCCCCCGCTGAGGCAAGGCCCGTCTCAGTTGGGGAGCCACCACCATCGCTCCTGCTCTCCTCCCTGACCCAGGCCACCTGGGCCCTCCTGGCCCACCTTAGCACCGAACGAAAAGGGTAAATATCAGGGGATATCTTTATCTATATACTGTATTTTTTGGATATCTGAGATTTTATTCGAAATAAGAAGTAGACGTGCTCCAAATACGCATGTCCTTAATTTCATATACGAAGCTAGGATATTCTCCATAATGGGACAGTTTCTACATGCATCCAATCCGGACCTCCGAGATCTCCCTGCTACCATATACAGTGCATTCGGAAAGTATTCAGAACCTTTCCCTTTTCCACATTTTGTTACGTGACAGCCTTATTCTAAAATTGATTAAATTATATTTTTTATCATCAATCTACACACAATACCCCATAATGACAAAGCGAAAACATGTTTTTAGAAATGCTTACAAAAGTATTAAAAACAGACATATCTTATTTACATAAGTATTCAGACCCTTTGCTATGAGACTCGAAATTGAGCTCAGGTGAATCCTGTTTCCATTAATCATCCTTGAGATGCTTCTACAACTTGATTAGAGTCCACCTGTGGTAAATTCAATTGTCGAGACACAGATCTGGGGAAGGGTACCAAAACATTTCTGCACCATTGAAGGTCCGCAAGAAAACAGTGGCCTCCATCAGTCTTAAATGGAAAAAGTTTGGAACCACCAAGACTCTTCCTAGAGCTGGCCGCCCCGGCCAAACTGAGCAATCGGGGGAAAAGTGCATTGGTCAGGGAGGTGACCAAGAACCCGATGGTCACTCTTACAGAGCTCCAGAGTTCCTTTGTGGAGATGGGAGAACCTTCCAGAAGAACAACCATCTCTGCAGCACTACACCAATCAGGTATTTTTTGTAGAGTGGCCATACGGAAGACATTCCTCAGTAAAAGGCACATGACAGCCCGCTTGGAGTTTGACAAAAGGCACCTAAAGACTCTCAGACCATGAGAAACAAGATTCTCTGGTCTGATGAAACCAAGATTGAACTCTTTGACCTGAATGCCAATCGTCACGTCTGGAAACCTGGCACCATCCCTACGGTGAAGCATGGTGGTGGCAGCATCATACTGTGGGGATGTTTTTCAGTGGCAGGGACTGGGAGACTAGTCAGGATGAACGGAGCAAAGTACAGAGAGATCCTTGATGAAAACCTGCTCCAGACCACTCGGGACAGACTGGGTTGAAGGTTCACCTTCCAACAGGGCAACGACCCTAAGCACACAGCCAAGACAATCCAACCTGACAGAGCTTGAGAGGATCTGCAGAGGATAATTAACTCCCCAAATGCAGGTGTGCCAAGCTTGTAGCGTCATAGCCAAGAAGACTCAAGGTTGTAATCGCTGCCAAAGGTGCATCAACAAAGTACTGAGTAAAGGGTCTGAATACTGATCTAAATGTGATCTTTTTTTTATTTTTATTAGCAAACTTTTCTAAAAACCTGTTTTTGGTATTGTGTTTAGATTTAATCAATTTTAGAATAAGGCTGTAACCTAACAAAATGTGTAAAAAGTCAAGGGGTCTGAACACTTTCCGAAGGCACTGTATATGAGGCTTATCATTATACTGGATTTTGTACATGCCTTGTGCTGACATGAAATTGGTTAGTGCAAATCCTACCCTTGTAATCTAGGTGGGGAGATGTCTGGAAGCAGGAGATAATGGGATCCTTATCTTAGAACATACAACCTCTACCACCAAGTTCAATGTCAGATACTTTTGTCCCAGAAGGTCTGATTGGGAATTGGAGGTGCCCCTGTGATAATGAATATGGTTTGCCTAAGACTATCACAACAATTACATTGTCTATGCTAAATTTGTTTAAATTGTAAAATAAAGAAAATAGTTGGACTATAAGAAATACTTTTTATTCAATGGGGCTAGGCTGTCACGACTTCTGCCGAACTCGGCGGTCGCCGGTCTTCTAGCCATCATCGATCCACTTTTCATTTTCCTTTTGTTTTGTCTTGTCTTTCCACACACCTGGTCTCATTTCCCTCATTACATGTTGTGTATTTAACCCTCTGTTCCCCCCCATGTCTTTGTGCGGAAATGTTTATTGCAAGTGCATGTGCACGTTTTCTCTGGTGTGCGACGGGTTTTGTACCCATTTGTTTGTTGTTCTGGTCTCCGGTGGTTTTATGAATAAAACTGCTCCGTTGATTACCCAGTTTTGCTCTCCTGCGCCCGACTTCCCTGCCGCCAGTTACGCACTCCCTTACATAGGCAAAGCAGAGACTACAAAATACTTTTCATTTCACCATACAACAACATAGCATATTATTAAAGTACTGTATGTTTACAATATCATGAAAAAAAAGTATTTTCCACGTTCAAAATTATATTTAATATATTCATACGTTTTAAGGGGGCACTTTTGTCATGACGTCAAGGGGAAGGTGCTCTCTACTTAAATGGAAGAACAGAATCATTCAGATAGTCCGAAAAACAGTATATATGACAACCATCTCATATAACTGAAGGATGTCTCCTTTAATACCTGGAAAACGACAAAGTTGAAGTAGAAACAGATGCTGAGCATTGCTCATCTTCACAGAGGGACATGGGTGTCTTGATAGAGGTCAGCTGGTGAACCTACAGTAGGACATAAACAAATGAAAAGCACTCCTGGTGTTAGAATATCACTTCTTCAGGTCACCTACACCATCAGGGCACTTTAGTGTTTGGTTGTGTTAAGTTCATTCAGGTGTTTTAGTGTCATATAAAGATGAACTCTATTGTTGGGCTGGATCAACCAATAGTCAACACAACAGGTTGTCCTATCCCATTGAGGCCTTTGTCCTATGTCCATACATTTTCCCCCCATTATATGAATATATGATAACCACTGGAGTTTTTTGGACAATAATGTCCTCCAGGCTATACGGACGTCAGATCGTACAATTTACATCTCCCCTTTTCATGGCCATGGCTGGAAAGGATCCAACGTTTGTCAAATTAACGTAATATTTGACATTTCGTAGAAGATTAGGATAATTAACGCAGCAGGTTAGGAGAATTAAAGTAGCAGGTTAGGAGAAATAGCTTAAGGTTAGGGAAAGGGTTAGGGTGAGCTAAAATGCAAAAAAATATATTTGGGCGTTAACTTGACAAAAGCTGGCTCCCTTTTAGCCAAGACCCCTTTTCAGCCTAGATTACATGGTTGCCTTCAAGACAAGGTCGTTTATATTGAGCTGTGTCAGTAGAGTAGGCCTAGGCTACCGTCGTATTAATAAAGATTCTGCTAATGTCTCCAGTCATGTAAAGTGTAGTAGAATTGCATGAAATGTTTATCAAAGGCCACATTTTTCCTGCGCAAAGGAAAGAAACGTCTCTGATATAGCCTATAAACCTATGTCACTACACGCTTATTAATAGCCTAAATTATCACTATCCAATCTACTCATCATATCAGGAATAGTAGGTTTAAATTGGTCTGCGATGATAGAGGCATTCAATCCTTTGTTATTAAGGTGCATTTTTATGGTAAAAAATGTGCTTTGGCTAACTTACTGTAGTGTTGTTGTTAACACCTGGTTAGCATAACAGCTAAACTAAACTCAAAATCGATCAGACTTGACTTGCCAGTGATGAAATGATTGTAGCAGACCATGTATTGACAGCTGTCTGGGTTCAGGCCTTGATGGGCAAAACGGTTTCTTCGCTTTTCTGACAATTCTTGAGTCTTATCTCATTGGTATCACCAATAGTGTTTTGTGATTGCAGGGAATCTGTAAATCATTTCCCCCGTTGTCTTTCCTGCCTTGTCAGACCGTAGTGATGAATCAACTAGTTTTAGGCACTGTTATCATTTTTAAATGTATTTATTTCTATTTCACCTTTATTTAACCAGGTAGGCTAGTTGAGAACAAGTTCTCATTTACAACTGCTACCTGGCCAAGATAAAGCAAAGCAGTGCGACACAAACAACAACACAGAGTTACACATGGAATAAACAAACATACAGTCAATAATACAATAGAGAAAGTCTATATACAGTGTGTGCAAATTAGGTAGGATAAGAGGGGTGAGGCAATAAATAGGCCATTGTGGCGAAATTATTACAGTATGGCAAATTAAACACTGGGGTGATAGATGTGCAGAAGATGAGAGTGCAAGTAGTGGTACTGGGGTGCAAAGGAGCAAAATAAATAAAATAAATAACAATATGGTGATGGGCTATTTACAGATTGGCTATGTACAGGTGCAGTGATCTGTGAGCTGCACCAGCTGGTGCTTAAAGCTAGTGAGGGAGATATGAGTCTCCAGCTTCAGTGATTTTTGCAGTTCGTTCCAATCATTGGCAGCAGAGAATTGGAAGGAAAGGTGGCCGAAGGAGGAATTTGCTTTGTAGGTGACCAGTGAAATATACCTGCTGGAGCGCGTGCTGCGGGTGGGTGTTGCTATGGTGACCAGTGAGCTGAGATAAGGCGGGCTTTACCTAGCAAAGACTTATAGATGACCTGGAGCCAGTGGGTTTGGCGACGGATATGAAGCGAGGGCCAGCCAACGAGAGCATGCAGGTCGCAGTGGTGGGTAGTATATGGTGCTTTGTTGACAAAACAGATGGCACTGTGATAGACTGCATCCAATATGCTGAGTAGAGTGTTGGAGGCTATTTTGTAAATGACATCGCCGAAGTCAAGGATCGGTAGGATAGTCAGTTTTACGAGGGTATGTTTGGAGGCATGTTGCGAAATAGGAAGCCGATTCTAGATTTAATTTTGGATTGGAGATGCTTAATGTGAGTCTTGTTGGAGAGTTTACAGTCTAACCAGACACCTAGGTATTTGTAGTTATCCACATATTCTAAGTCAGAACCGTCCAGAGTAGTGATACTGGACGGGTGGGTAGGTGTGGGCAGCAATCGGTTGAAGAGCATGCATTTAGTTTTGCTTGCATTTAAGAGCAGTTGGAGGCCACAGAAGGAGAGTTGTATGGCATTGAAGCTTGTCTGACGGTTAGTTAACACACTGTCCAAAGAAGGGCCAGAAGTATACAGAATGGTGTCGTCTGCGTAGAGGTGGACCAGAGAATCACCAGCAGCAAGAGCGACATCATTGATGTATACAGAGAAAAGAGTCGGCCCGAGAATTGAACTCTGTGGCATCCCCATAGAGACTGCCAGAGGCCCGGACAACAGGCCCTCCGATTTGACACACTGAACTCTATCAGAGAAGTAGTTGGTGAACCAGGCGAGGCAGTCATTTGAGAAACCAAGGCTGTTGAGTCTGCCGATAAGAATGTGGTGATTGACAGAGTTGAAAGCCTTGGCCAGGTCGATGAATACAGCTGCACAGTATTGTCTCTTATCGATGGCGGTTATGATGTAATTTAGGACCTTGAGCGTGGCTGAGGTGCACCCATGACCAGTTCGGAAACCAGATTGCATAGCGGAGAAGGTACGGTGGGATTCGAAGTGGTCGGTGATCTGTTTATTAACTTGGCTTTTGAAGACCTTAGAAAGGCAGGATAGGATAGATATAGGTCTGTAGAAGTTTGGGTATAGAATGTCTTCCCTTTGAAGAGGGGGATGACCTCGGCAGCTTTCCAATCTTTGGGGATCTCAGACGATACGAAAGAGAGGTTGAACAAGCTAGTAATAGGGGTTGCAACAATTTCGGCGGATAATTTTAGGAAGAGAGGGTCCAGATTGTCTAGCCCTGCTGATTTGTAGGGGTCCAGATTTTGCAGCTCTTTCAGAATATCAGCTATCTGGATTTGGTTGAAGGAGAAATGGGGGAGGCTTGGGCAAGTTGCAGTGAGGGGTGCAGGGCTGTTGAACGGGGTAGGGGTAGCCAGGTGGAAAGCATGGCCAGCCGTAGAAAAATGCTTATTGAAATTTTCAATTATTGCGGATTTATTGGTGGTGACAGTGTTTCCTAGCCTCAGTGCAGTGGGCAGCTGGGAGGAGGTGTTCTTATTCTCCATGGTCTTTACAGTGTTCCAGAACATTTTGGAGTTAGTGCTACAGGATGCAAATTTCTATTTGAAAAAGCTAGCCTTAGCTTTCCTAACTGCCTGTGTATATTGGTTCCTAACTTCCCTGAAAAGTTGCATATTGCGGGGGCTATTCGATGCTAATGCAGTACGCCACAGGATGTTTTTGTGCTGGTCAAGGGCAGTCAGGTCTGGGGTGAACCAAGGGCTATATCTGTTCCTGGTTAAAAATAAAATTGAATGGGCATGCTTATTTAAGATGGGGTAGCAGTTTGTGGTAGCCACTCAGCTGTTTTTATCAGAATAATTAATGTGGTGGTCTTCCAACATGGCCACCAGGAGGCATTGTATGTCAACTGCAAGCCCTCTACTGGGAAAATATGATAATAACACAACAACTGATGGCAGTAGCTAACTACTGTAGCTAACTTCTGTAGCTAGCCAGCACACAAGCAACGCTAAAGGGATTGAAAATGGATAGCATAACTCTAGCCAAAAAAATTAAATACTCTAAATATTAGCTAGCTGGCATGTGTGAAACACGTTCCACACATGCTAGGAATGTACAGTATTTCCTCCAACGTTATAATGAAAAGACGCCTCTCGGTCCCAAAACACACATTTTCTGGACACTTGTGGGAGGAGTGTGTTGTGTTCATCACTGATTGCCTAGTTTAACATCCATGATTCGTATCACAGTCTATTTTGTTTATCGGAAATGACTAGGTGATTTGGTGGCTCTATTTCCTTTGTATATTGAGATGCTACTCGTTGAGATAAAACCTCATCTTCAACTGAGAACAAATGTTTGTTGAAAAACATAACATTTGGCAAACGAGGATGTCTGAAAGTATTTCTACAATATCTCTACCTCCACTGGAGCAGTTCGTGATTCAAAGGGCCCTTCTTCTCCACTGTCTCGGCACCGAGGGCCTGCAGATCTTCCAAACGCTCGGGGAAGCATACACATATGATGCAGCTGTTGAACTTTTGGATGTACATTTCGCAAAGAAACAAGTGTGCTTCTGAAGAGGTTGGATAGAGGGAGGCGCTAGCATTCGTCTGGGCCTGCGAGCGGTGGCACATTTACCTCTACGGGCCTTCTTTCACCCTGTGCACCGACCACCAGGCCCTCACAGCCTAGATGTCTACCTCCGGGTCAGGTCACAAGCCCCTCCGCATGTACCGCTGGGTAGACGGCCTCCAGCAGTATAACTTTAAGCTGTAGTTTACGCCGGTCAGGGACAATGTGGTGGCTGACCTCCTTTCACATCAGTTCCCCCAGACCCCACCTGTGCCCAGGTTGACTCCGAGGAGGACCTCATCCAGCTCCTACACTCACCTCTCCAAGACACAGTGTCGCTCAAGGAGCTGACCCGAGAATCAGCCAACGACCCCATCTTCACGACCTTGCGGGAATACGTAGCCTATGGCTGGCCAGCACAGCTCCCGTCGGAACTCCAACCATATGCCAGGTTTGAACATGAGCTGTCATGCTGGGATGACACGTCTGGCTCGCGGAAACTGCACCGTCATACCAAGCAGCCTCAGAGGATGAGTATTGGCCATGGCTCATGAGGGCCACCTTGGCATTGTGAAGCTTAAGCAGCGCTGGCGGGACCTGGTGTGGTGGCCTGGCATCGATCATGATATCCAAGGGCTAGTACGTGACTGTGCTCCATGCCTTGTCAGTGGAAAGACAGGCCCACCCCCGGCATCACCACTGCAGCCACTGGCCTGGCCCTCCTGTCCATGGGAACATATCCAACTGGACATCTGAGGTGAACTCTACAATGTGCCACATCACCAACGCTTCCTGATGGTTTCGTATGACCTTGTCTAGTATAGCAGCCATGATTCGTATCATCGATTGGACAGTCTATTTTGTTTATATGTTTTTTATCGGAAATTACTAGGTGATTTTTGAGATGTTACTTGTGGAGATGTGAACAAGTGTTTGTTTTTTTAAACATAAGAGTGCTGATGATAACGCCCACTGTATGCGCTTTCGGTAGCTTGATTGTGTCCAGACTGAGGAGAAATCTGCATACAATGCAGCCCTGGTCAGCCAGATCTGAACACAATCAGACCACAAAGCGACTTTTGTGTGTCTTGACCAGAGTATGGGAGCATAGTTGAGCAGTTAGTTATCCCGCTCACGGATCGCGCTCCACTTCCTTTCCAACCATTCAGCTAAAAAATAATATATATATTTTTTTTTAAATCACAATTTAACCAACATCCATCTATTTTTCTGACTACCTGGACCTAACATTTGGTTTTAGGTATTGAAACCAAACCATATGAGTTGAATGAAAAGTATTTTAATAAACATTAAAAGGTAAATGTAAGAAGCGCTCATAATTTCAAATAGGCTACATGTCATATTAAACAGCATATAAACACTCTAAATAGGTCAGGAGACAGACAGGGAGCCTAAGAAGGAATGGAAGTGAATTATTTAGGCTATATTATTTCAAGGCTATAGCCTACAAAGAAATACATTGTGAAGCATTTGCAAGTGCAACACTATAGGCTGGTAGGGACATAAAGTGCTCAGCTGTCAATGTCCGTGTATATGAGATGAGAAAATGAGTCAGTCGCAGGACACCGAACTGAGTAAAACATACGTTATTTTACTCTATGAAAAGTTCAAATACAAAATCCACGCAGGGATAAAACAATAACTATACATACAAGGAACACGACCAACAGTAAAACAATAACGCACAAAAAATACTGAATATCGGAGGGTTTAAATAGGGAAGTAATCATAACGAAATGGGACCCAGGTGTGAACAATTAAGACATAACAAATGGACAAAGAAACATGGATCGGTGGCAGCTAGAAAGCCCGTGACGATGACCGCTGAACGCCGACCGAACAAGGAGAGGCACCAACTTCGGCGGAAGTCGTGACATCAGCATTTAAACAACATTTCGTGGTTTAAATCACTATATTTTATAAATTGTGCATATCGGCTGTGACTTACTTAGAATTAAATATAAATTAAATGAAAAATGCCTTATTAGGCTCAGTCTACAGTGCCTTTGAAGTAATTTTTAGAAATAAGAGTTTGGCCAGTCTGTGGCTTCAGGCTGATGCAATGGTGCCTGGAGAACAGGCCAGCAGCGTTCTCCGCGCTTGCAGAGCCACTGGGGATGCTAAACACCCTTTTGGCCACTCTTGCCAGGCTGGGGAGAGACCTACAGTACAGTATGTTTTAACAGGGAAGTTTGGTAGGGTGACCTGATTTTATAACTATGAAAATAATTTTGTCGAACAGATTGAGAACCCAAAAGTTTGATTCTAGATGGGGAACAATAAATCAAAAAATGATTTGGTAAGGGACATGTAGGGTCAGATTCATGACATCTTGTCTTCAGGATATTTTATTATCCATTTTCTTTATGTAGTCTGAACAGTGGAACAATTCTCATTCTCAACCATGTGCTATAATATAGCGTAATTAATGTGCTTGTCAGCAAGAACACTACTGTTATTCCCCACAATTATTTTTGTAACGTCTGCTTCCAGCTCACACTCTCAAACACGCAGATCCCCTGAACGCAGCTCACTCTCCAGATCCCAATCACCTGAATTCTGATCAGCTGTTCACACACCTGTATGTCATTTACACACACTATTTAGTTCAGTTCTTTGCACCCCATCATTGTAAAGTATTGTTTATTTTGATACACATTTCTATTTGGAGCGCTGGGTTTTTCCCGTATTAGTCCTCCTGTGTATTGTAGTTTTTGGCCATCCTCACTAACGTTGATTTTTTTTGCCTATTCCCTGCCTGTACTTTTGCCTATTGGATTTACTATCATCAACCTCTTGCCTGATCTCCCGGACTACGTTATTAGCCTTTTCCCTGCCTGTACTGTTACCTTTTTGGAGCCCCTGTGTATGACCTTCTGCCCCTGGACCCAGCTACCTGCCTCCTCCTGTGGTCCTTTACAATCAAACACCTGCGGCGCCCTGCGCTTGAAACCAGCTCTCTGTCTCCCATCATATTCATTGCAATTTTATTATTCCACTTCTTCACAATTTTGCCAGTGTAATCACATATTTGAAATTTGATATGCCAACTTGTGTCTTTGAACATGAATTATATGAGGCTATGTATTTTGGCAGCCATTCATGGACAGTTTTGAATACGTCGTACAAATAAGCATGGGATATGCTCAAGGAATCAAATCAAATGTAGGACATTTTAGTATTGTGCACATGCTAGGCAGAAATGGTAAGGGAACTCAACTTTCGTCTATGTAGAGTAAGATGATGGCAAGGATCTTCAACTAGTAGGTATAAACCACCTGAATAATGATATTCATTGGGTTTTTCTTAAAGGTTGGATGTTGTTGAGAAATGAATTGTTATAACAATAACATTTTCAAACACCCAGCACTTGGGAAACAGATCAGGGGTGGCCAACCCTCCTGGAGAGCAAGCAGGATTTTATTCCAGTCCTATTTTAAAGAGATCGTTCGCCCAAATGACAAAATATCTCCTTACCTTGAAAACAGTCTATCAACAAGGAGACTGCAATCTATGATTTGGTTACCCACTGCCATCAACCAGTAATATGAATATTTCCTGTGCAGAGCCTTGGTGTAGTGGTAACACTCCCTGGCACGTGTCGTATACAACTTTCCACCTTAGAACAGGGATCAATCCCTGCTTCCAACCTTCTGACTTTTTCACCCATTTGCCTGTCTCCCCATCTCATTTAATTACTGTGTGAATAAAGTGTCAAACCACCTAAAAAATAGTATCATACTTTACATTTCATCCCCCCCAAAATCTCAAAGTAACAAAATCGTTGAATTTTGAGTGTTCGTTTAATGTTCAAAGTATGCTGAATTCACCTAAAATAGAATTGCAGGAAATGAGCTTTAAAACAGTACAACTTTACTGGGGGAAGACCAGTCCCTCCCCATCTAGGGGTTGTGCCAGTAAATCTCACACCAAGCTTTCTTCAAAAGTTGGCTGTCCTGGTAGACTCTTCTAGCCTATTCACTCTATTGTTGGCGGTGCTTGTCTACTCAACGGCACAACTGCAGGTGCTCATACACAACAATACACAACTAGACTGTCTACAAGTTAAAACCCCTCACATTTTTCACATCTTTGCTAAAATCCCATCTAAATGCCCCATTATTGACTCAGAGTGTAACTAAACCCTTTTTATTTTCTTTTTTTTACAGATGAACATGGTTTATTGTATGATTACACATCTCCATAATCATTCTTCATGTCTTTCCAGGAGACTTGCAGTACAAGACAAATCTTCTGAAGAGGTCGAAGCAGTGGGTGGGACTCTAACCCGGAAGCAGTGGGTGGGACTCTAACCCTTGCCACATCTGACGCTCGTCGGATGTGGCAAGGCTTGCAAACTATTACAGACTACAAAGGGAAGCACAGCCGCGAGCACAGCCGCAAGTAACACAAGCCTACCAGACGAGCTAAATTACTTCTATACTCACTTCGAGGCAAGCAATACTGAAGGCCATGAAGTGGCCATGAAGTGCTTTGAAAGGCTGGTCATGGCTCACATCAACACCATTATCCCAGAAACCCTAGACCCACTCCAATTTGCATACCGCCCCAACAGATCAAACAGATGATGCAATCTCTATTGCACTCCACACTGCCCTTTCCCACCTGGACAAAAGGAACACCTATGTGAGAATGCTATTCATTGACTACAGCTCAGCGTTCAACACCATAGTGCCCTCAAAGCTCATCACTAAGCTAAGGACCCTGGGACTAAACACGTCCCTCTGCAACTGGATCCTAGACTTCCTGACGGGCCGCTCCCAGGTGGCAAGGGTAGGTAACAACACATCCGTCACGCTGATCCTTAACACAGGGGCCCCTCAGGGGTGCGTGCTCAGTCCCCTGCTGTACTCCGTGTTCACTCATGACTGCATGGCCAGGCACGGCTAAAACACCATCATTAAGTTTGCCGATGACACAACAGTGGTAGGCCTGATCACCGACAACGATTAGACAGCCTATAGGGAGGAGATCAGAGACCTGGCCATGTGGTACCAGGATAACAACCTCTCCCTCAACGTGATCAAGACAAAGGAGATGATTGTGGACTACAGGAAAATGAGGAACGAGCACGCCCTCATTCTCATCGCCGGGGCTGTAGTGGAGCAGGTTGAGAGCTTCAAGTTCCTTGGTGTCCACATCACCAACAAACTAACATGGTCCACGCACGCCAAGACAGTCGTGAAGAGAGCATGACAAAACCTATTCCCCCTCAGGAGACTGAAAAGATTTGGCATGGGTCCTCAGATCCTGAAAAAGTTCTACAGCTGCACCATCGAGAGCATCCTGACTGGTTGCATCACTGCCTGGTATGGCAACTGCTCGGCCTCCGACCGCAAGGCACTACAGAGAGTAGTCTGTACGGCCCAGTACATCACTGGGGCCAAGCTTCCTGCCATCCAGGACCTCTATACCAGGCGGTGTCAGAGGAAGGCCCTAAGAATTGTCAAAGACTTCAGCCACCCTAGTCATAGACTGTTCTCTCTGCTACCGCACGGCAAGCGGTACCTGAGCGCAAAGTCTAGGTCCAAAAGGCTCCTTAACAGCTTCTACCCCCAAGCCATAAGACTCTTGAACAGCTAAATAAATGGCTACCCAGACTATTTGCTTTGTCCCCCCTCTCTTTTAAGCTGCTGCTACTCTCTGTGTATGATCTATGCATAGTCACTTTAACTCAACCACATGTACATTTTACCTCAGTTACCTCAACTAACCTGTGCCCCCGCACATTGACTCTGTACCGGTACCCCCTGTATATAGCCTCGCTATTGTTATTTTGCTGCTGCTCTTTAATTATTTGTTTATTTTTTACTTAACACCTATTTTCTTAAAACTGCATTGTTGGTTAAGGGCTGTAAGGAAGCGTTTCACTGTATGGTCTATACCTGTTGTTTTCGGCGCATGTGACAAATAAAATATTATTTCATTTGGTGAAGAACATCGCCACAATGCCAAAGTCTGCTAAACCAGCTGCCATTACCCAACACAAGAAGAGGTTCACCAGCTGAAGAACATTCTGGAACCTGCCTGGAACATTCAACGAACACAACATCCATATAGATTTCGACTGATGTTGTAGTATAATATAGAATGCCTTGTATGCTCACAACTGCATTGTGGTATTGTTATTGCTAGCTGTTATACATATGTATATGATGGTGTTTTATATAATATTTTTTACAAGTGTACTGACAAGTGACTAAATGATTCCAGCTGCATCAGAAACCAATAAAGTGTTGAATTCAACTTCTGTATCAATTAATTGTGATATTCATGAAATGTATTTGGATAAACTAGCTTCAATCTTACTGATAAAACAAAAGATGCAGGGAATTGGTGTATCATTTAAACTTTAATTTGTTGGCAAGTAAACATGTTTCAATAAAACAGTATGTTAGTCTGTCAATATAGCAAATAAGTAGACATATGGCTTGTATTCAATGCAAAGTGTAAGGACTGACGCTTGAGTCGAGAAGTAGGTACCGGGAGTCAACATTTAATTGGAACAGACAAGGCAAAGGACAGGAACAGCGTCAGAACCGGATAATACACAGACGTAAGATAATTAATGCAGACGCAGGGAACAGAGCTGGGGAACAGACAGATATATTGGAGGTAATAAAACAGGTGATTGAGTCCAGGGGAGTCCAATGAATCGCTGATGTGTATGACGAGGAGGTGTGTGTAATGATGGTTGCAGGAGTGCGTAATGCAGGGCGCCCTCGAGCGCCAGGGGGGAGAGCGGGAGCAGGCGTGACACAACGTTTATTTGCTCAGGAGACCGAGAGGAGTTCACACAGCAGTATGCAGGAACAGTTATGGCAATGTATCACATATACACAGTAGAATACAAATATACCACTAACGCTTAATAAATACTACAGTTTTACAAAGGGAATACATGCACATGGTGTTTTTGGGTGGTGCAGTGAGGTGTCCGGAGTCACTTTGATACAAGGGGAGATTGTTGTTATGGGACCTTTCACATCTCCTCTTGAGAGTCATCAGATTATTTGTATCCAAGTGGTATTGTCTGTGAGAGAAAGACAAAAATGCTATTAGATATTCATGTGCAATCGTTGTGTACTGTCTGTATTCCTGCTGTAGCAGCATGGTGTAAAATATGAAACATCCCACAAACCCACGTTAGCTAGCTTGCTACAACAAGCAGGTATAATTACTCCAAGACTAATATGAGTCATAAAGCCAAAGTCATTCCTTTACACTCTGCCATCATCATCATCAACATTTCTCAATTTCTCCACCTAATGAGAAGCACTGAGGCTAGCTAGGCTAGTTAGCTAGCTATAATGTCAGACTACAGTACATTTTAGGTATAGCAAACACAGCTAGCTAAACTTGGCTAGGTTGGCTTGTGGTGGTACTAGCAAGCCCAGTTATGGCCAAATCTATCACAAAAATTGCACTGTACTGAACAACACTGCCTCGTGCAAAAAGAGAGGTTATATTGCAAATGAGTCAACTTAGATATCCTGCAATGTCTTGGCAGATAGGAACATTGTTGAGACCAATGGCTCTATTGAATAAGGACACCCATAACTACTCGCTGCCAGCGTGATTGTGCAATTGGCAAAACACAAAGGCCACAATAATTGCTATAAAACATGACTCCATTCATTTTTAGATCAGACAGACAGCAGGCTCAATCAACAAATGAAGTCATTGGTTGAACTCTCCAGGTGCGAAAATAAAACAAATATATATACAGATATAGTGCATAATTGAATGAATTAAATGTATGAATGTATGAAACATCCTCTCATCATTCATAATTATGTAGGGAGACTGGAAAAATACAGGAACACCCATCCTGTAGAATGAATGCATTTGAGCCAATCAGTTGTGTTGTGACAAGGTAGGGGTGGTATACAGAAGAAGATAGCCCTGTTTGGTAAAAGGCCAAGTCAATATTATGTCAAGAACAGCTCAAATAAGCAAAGAGAAACGACAGTCCATCATTACTTTAAGACAAAGGTCGGTCAATATGGAACATTTCAAGAACTTTGAAAGTTTCTACAAGTGCAGTCGCAAAAATCATCAAGCGCAATGATGAAACTGGCTCTCACGAGGACCGCCACAGGAAAAGGAAGACACAGAGTTGCCTCTGCTGCAGAGGATAAGTTCATTAGAGTTACCAGCCTCAGAAATTGCAGCCCAAATAAATGCTTCACAGAGTTTAAGTAACAGACACATTTCAACATCAACTGTTCAGAGGAGACTGCGTGAATCAGGCCTTCATGGTCGAATTGCTGCAAAGAAACCACTATTAAAGGACACCAATAATAAGAAGAGACTTGCTTGGGCCAAGAAACACGAGCAATGGACATTAGACTGGTGGAAATCTGTCCTTTGGTCTGATGAGTCCAAATTTGAGATTTTTGGTTCCAACTGCCGTGTCTTTGTGAGACGCAGAGTAGGTGAACGGATGATCTCCGCAAGTGTGGTTCCCATGCAGTGGCAGATTGAGGTATAGGCGACATGGGCAGCAACTTGCTGGGGGTGGCACCGGCTGCCTGCACAAAGAAAACGTAATGGTGACATTTGCGCGATAGGTTTTCTATCGCTCATTTGCAAGTCACGTCAATGATATCATGTCACCGTGTGGGACTGTGGGTCAATTAACCTTAGTTAATAAAGTGGGCGCCCTGATTCTAGTTTGTGAGCTAGGCAGGCTACTGCCTGGGAAGGTCTCCCACTCAGAAGTACGAGATGCTACCAAATAAATCACAAATCATTCATAATACTGTGAATATATAGTTTCACAGACATATTGTTGCATTTTTTTCTGGTTTGTGCGAAATCGTTAAGAATAATATAAAACCAGTCTGCACACCACCAAGGTGAATTGGTTTAGTCTTGACTCTTGGTTGACAGTGTTGGGGGACGGGTAATGTACTGATGCTTGCGTGCCAATGTAACAGTGTAGGTTCCGTCCCTCTCTTCGCCCCAACCTGGGCTCGAACCAGGGACCCTTGCACACATCAACAACTGACACCCCACGAAGCATCGTTACCCATCGCGCCACAAAAGCCACGGCCCTTGCAATGCAAGGGGAAACCCTACTTCAAGTCTCAGAGCGAGTGACGTCACTGATTGAAATGCTATTAGCGCGCACCACTGCTAACTAACTAGCCATTTCACATCAGTTACACCAAATCAACTCAAGATTGTTTCTATTTGTCTTTGTTACTTCTTTTGATATTTATGAGTCTTATTTTTATATGTATATTTATATTTATATAGTTTTAAATGTTATGATTATTTATTTGTGTTGTTCCAAATGTCTGAATAAAAATTACAGATAGTGCAGAATGGTGCTTTTTTTGGGCAGGGGGGCTGAAGGAGGGGGTCGCCCAGCATTCTGCAGCGATATGCCATCCCATCTGGTTTGCGCTTAGTGGGATTATCATTTGTTTTTCAACAGGACAATGACCCAAAACGCACCTCCAGGCTGTGTAAGGGCTATTTGACCAAGAAGGAGAGTGATGGAGTGCTGCATCAGATGACCTGGCCTCCACAATCACCCGACCTCAACCCAATTGAGATGGTTTGGGATGAGTTTGCCCGCAGAGTGAAGGAAAAGCAGCCAACAAGTGCTCAGCATATGTGGGAACTCCTTCAAGACTGTTGGAATAGCATTCTAGGTGAAGCTGGTTGAGAGAAAGCCAAAAGTGTGCAAAGCTGTCATCAAGGCAAAGGATGGCTACTTTGAAGAATCTCAAATAAAAATTGTATTTTGATTCAACAGTTTTTTTGATCATACATGATTCCATATGCGTTATTTCATAGTTTTGATGTCTTCTCTATTATTCTACAATGTAGAAAATAGTAAAATTAAGAAAAACACTTGAATGTGTAGGTGTGTCCAAACTTTTGACTGGTAGTGTATATTGTTTTAATTCAGATTTTTCAGGGGGTGCTGCAGCATCCTCAGCACCCCTTCTTCCTGCGGGCTATGCGTGGAGGCTCCAGTTAGTTATTCACTTCTAACGTACTTCCACCAGTTTGGTCCAAAGAGATGGAGCAGAATTCCAAAATGAGCATGAAGGCAAGTGTGTCATGAGGAAGTGTGAAAACCTCCTGGTGTCATTGGGAGCATGACCTGGACATACACGGACCTGGTAGTCATGTGTAGGGGCTAGGGGAGGGTCTTCGGGGGGCTGGGCGGGGAAAAGGACATGCATGTCTTGATAAACCTTTGATTTCTGATATCTAAGGAGGTTTCCATCCTTTTTATGCGAGTAAAGTACATATCGGATGAAAAAAATGTAATGACAGGCCAGATAGAAACATAACATTTTCCGGTAAACTTTCCAAATGTCAACAAAACAAAATATGGTAGACAAGGTGGGGTATTTTTGTGTAGCTAAAATGATTTATGCTAGAAATGTGCAAATATTGATATAATAACCATCATATCGAAGTAAATTTAAGAGTCACGCCATGACATGTACTCCCACTACGACTCGTCAGAAAAGCATGACGTTTATCAGGCTACAGATTAAATAAATGATTAACCTCACAGGGTAGTGAAAGTGCAAGATGAGCTTGATGCTCCTTTCCAATAAATATCGAGTCTTATTCTAGTGATCATCGATGCGTTGTCATTTGACAAATGAAAATAATCTTGCTATTTTGTCCATAATAATTTAGGCTATAAGAGCGCATCGCTATTGGCTAGAGCGCACGGGCCAATACCAGAGTGGGCACACTCGCAATGTAACGCATTTCTTTGGTGAGAAAACCATCAGTAGAGTTGAAAATCAGATGGAAACCCATTTAACTTCAATTTTTTATTCGGTACATGTGAATTTAACCACAAGAGGTGGGCCTATTCTTTATGTGCACCACACCATCACACAGCCTTTAATCTGCAACAAGTAAATTTGATGGAAACTTCTCTGGGACGTAAAAACGCGCATATTGTTTTTATGCGGATTTTAGAATATTCGCATTACAATCTGTCGCCAATTGGATGAAACCTTAGCTAGTAACCGTCCTGGGAGACTATTCTAGTCCAGGAACGTGTTAATGTGGAAAATAACATATGGAACCTGTCACTAGGCAGATTCCCATTGACCCAGGTTCTTTCGCCAAATGCAATCATTGCGAAATGTGTAGGCCTAATGGAAATGGCAGATACAGGAGAATTGTTCTACAATATACATTTGTCATTTAGCAGACGTTCTTATCCAGAGCGATTTACAGTAGTGAGTTCATACATTTTCATACTTTTTTCGTTCTAAAGAGCGATAACATTTTCATCCGTTCAAAGGTGGATTTTTCTTTTTTTCAAACTTTATTACGACAAATTATGGATTTTCTAATAATTTTGAAGGTACGCGGTGCATGTGATGTCATCACGTAACTATAAAGCGCCACTCCACATTTAATTGTAAATACCTACTGCATACAGTAGGACTAGGATTGTCCTGACATTCAAGAATGCCTGAATTGTTTAGCCTTGATTTCCTGATTGGCCGGCAAGATTCACCATCCAATTATTTCAGATCTACAGGAGTGCAAGGACTGTGGCGATACGTTGGCACATGATAATTATGAGAATATGGCAGATTATTGCATTCTATCCATGTTGGCATTCGCAGGCTACCGGAGGTATTTAACAGATACAGTAGGTGGGATGCCATGCAGGCTGTAGCCAGTTTATTAATGCGCAATTTTCTGAAATAAGTAATGGATGCATTTCAACCAGTGCAGTTTTATTCGACACTAGGTTTTTGCGAAAACGGTTTAATTAGGTGTTACGTCATTGTTTAAAAAAAATCAAATATAGTGAAATGGAAATGCATCATAGAAAATAGATGTAACAATTGCCTGCTATGTGAACTTCCTAAGTGTAGAGAAAAAAAAAAAAAAAAAAAAAAACACTAGACAAGTTAATGGAAACAACTATTGATATGAAAGTGTGAATTGTTCACTTGGTAAAGGACAATGAGTATGGAAGACTACTGTACTATTGTAATACTAACCTTCTGAATTAGGAAACTTTTAAACATTGAGTGCGCCGATCAAAGTGGAATGTTGCAGGTGAAAAAAAAAACAACTTACCCCAAAAATATTTTAGGTATCATGCTTGAGAGATGTGACCAGAGGAGCTGCACTACTACCGGTTATATTCAACCCTAACCTTTAAGTTCGCTGTTTCATCACAATTGCTGTCATTTTACACAGTGCACATAGAAAGTGCAATTCCACTACAGTTCTCTCAGACTGCAAAACACATTTTCTGTGACTGATAGCTACTTCTACTGTTCAAAACAGTAAATAATTCACAGGATAATTCACCGTAACACAAGTCTGCTTCATATAACTCATTGAAATACGACAAACACCACTCCTTTCCACAGTGAAGTTAACATTTTATTTCTTTAAGTGCCATTCATGCATATTGGGGATGGGGGTGGGATAGACAATTCTAATAACACTGGAGTTATTTTACAGCACTAAACCAATACAAAGAGTAGCTGTGTCACCTCATTGGACAGCAAAAGTAATAAACCGTGCAATAACCAAAAAAAGGACAAAAAGAAAACAAATACAAGAAATGACAAAAGACAAAATCAAAAACCGAAAAAAACAAACATTATCAACATTGAAACACTGTATGTAGAACCATAGTACAGGTAAAAGGTAGTGTCACACAAAAAGCCAACGCATTTTCATCACATATATACAATATAGATATATACATACTGTGTCACCCTCTGATTGGACAATAACAAAATACTCTATTCTTTTCCCTCCTCTCATGAGTAAGTCCCACCCCTGCCTTGATGCCCCACCCCCAAGAGGAAAAAGGGATGATTGAAAATACATTTATTTACAAGAAGCACAACACACCAGCACTGAATAAAATAGGCCTCAATCAGCAGTACTTGTTGGCAGTTCTCCGATGTAACAAGGCTTATTTTCTTTTTTTGATATCATAGTAATCTCTCTGGCAGGTACATCTCCAGTGGTATTTTAAAAATTGAGTTGTGTTTTCAAACAAAATGTACTCGCTCACACGGACAGACACACAGACTCAGTAAAGAGGGTGATGCATAAACATGATCCAGTCATTGTCTTTCCCTTACTCGTTCACGCGCATCACATCCATGAGCTCTTCCCCGCCCTTCCCATCTCTTTGCGCTGTGGGGGGTGGGTTAACAACTACATACCCTTTGACGGTCCTCTAGTGTTTTTCCATTAGTGCCCTCATCATTACCAGTGATGAAATGCAACATACCAAACATGCCCTGCCAACCATGGGCTGCCAAGACTTCCCTATCACATTTAGATCCACATTCTAACCATCTCCCCCGAAACACTGATTCCTTGGGTCAGTCTCAATAGAGTCTGCAGGACCCAAGCTGACCTTATCTAGCAGTCAAATGGTAAATTCACGATCACTACTTCTTCATAAAGTATTCATTATTCACTAATGAAGGACTCAATGGTTGAGAATCTGAAGTAACCTTGGCATTTTAACTGAATGAGCATTCTGACTGTTTTAAAGGGATACTGTGAGATTCTGGCAATTAAGCCATTTTTCTACCTACCGATATGCTAGCGTACCTGCAGACTTCCAGTCAATGTGCTAACAGAGGCTTGCGAACTACCTCTAACTTCCTTTATACTGCACGTAGAGACATAAAAATGGTATCCACGAGTTCAGCGGACTCCGGGGAAGTAGAAAAACAATTGTCCGAATCACTCAGTATCCCTTTAAATGACTGACTGATTTGGGCCAATAAACAAAGCCTAAACACTCAATGGGTATCCACAGGCAAGAATATGAGCCACACACACAACGGTTGTTTAAAAATACAAGGAACATTTGGGAATCTAACCCAAAACCAGCTACAGGTAAAGGTAGAAGTAGTAAGACATGATGGATAAAGATAGAAAAGCAACAAATAAAAACAATTCGCCTAAAATATCAAAAACAATGGGTAGTATGAACCATTTAAAGAGTGAACTGGCTGGCAAAAGATCTGTACAACCTTGCAGACACGCCTGGCAATATAGGTTTTTGTAAGAAGCTCTAGTTCCATCCAAGCTTCCCCCACTTATGTCTTCTGCATCCTGTTTCAAAAGGACAGCCACATTGTATCTACACATGTATACTCACTGTTACAACAGACAAAAGGTGTCTGGGCTCAGCTGTGTTAATGTGATACTACAAACCTTGTCGCGATTGTCATTAGATCACACACGAAAATCTACATTTTCAACAATGGAGAGAAACAAAATCCAACCCAAGCTTTAGTTTGTCTAAGGGGGGGGGGCAACAGTGAATGTTTAGTTTATCTCGGGGATCCATAGTGAAAGAAACAAAGTCAAAAGGTAAGCTGTACTGTGCTAGACTCAGACCAAGCTCCCATATAGGTAGAGCAAAGCAACCATGTTGAGGGTTCAGGACAAGTCAGATTCAGTAGCCACTAAGGGACAGGCAGGACAGGTGAACAGGAGTGTTTCCAGCACCACTAGTCTCCCACCCATCTTCTCTCTCTCCCTCTCTCTCCACTTGGCTGTTGACCAGAAAAAGTGCTAATTTCTCTGCATAAGAAACCCTGCCTAAAAAAAATGCATATCTGCCTCTAACCGTTCATTTCTCTTTTTTTTGTGCATCTGTTTTGTGCTCATTGATAGCATATGCAGATGATTGGAGCAAACAATCATAGCCCTAAAATTACATTAAAATCACACACTCATACACACACACACACACACACCACACCACATTCCCATTGTTTTTTTATTTTATTGTTCATGATTGTATTACAGCATATTCTCTGCCTTGCAGTGCGTAAGTCTGACTGGGTCACAGCAAGGACGATATTGGGGGAGATTGATACTGATTCAGATGTATAGCATCTGAATGAAGAACATTCCTACTGCATGGCTTGTAGTAGACCTTACGACTGGAAAAATGAAGGTAGCCTGTACATTTCCTGCATCAGAGGAGAACAGGGAGATATCCTACAGTTCTTTATGCAGCATGTGCACTGGATTTAATAGGTGAAGAGACACCCACAGACAACAGGCGTACGTGTCCAAATTCATTGTGTATTAACTATTACTAGTGAAAGGATGTAGTGATTGAGAATGAGACTGCACTTGCAGTCTAAGTATTATTCAACAAGTCAAACAAAGGAAAAAAGGAGGTTTGGATTTCTTACAGTTACCCACTCATGCATCTTTCAGTCTTGTTGGAGTATTGGAGATTAAAAAAAAGGTACGATACATTGTTGACAGAATAGACAAAACCACAAATACTGCCGGTAATGTTGCTGAATTTCCACAATTAGCTTCTTTTTTTTTTTAACTGGACCAGATGGGTTGGTTAAAGGACAACTGGATGGATTACTCAATGATGAAGCATCTGTGATCTTTATATCAAGCAGAGTTCAATGCAAAACACCCTGGTCATAACGTAACCTCACTACCAATAAACCCACCATCGGGGATCCATCGTCCACCCAAAAAAGGTGACCAACAAGCACCATCACGTTACTCAAAAAGGCCTGCGTTTTCCATAAAAGAACAACGAAAATGAAGAGAGCAACTCATCGACGAAGCAGCTGAGGCCTAAAGTCAACACGAGAAGGATAACAAGCCGAAAAAGGTCGCTCAAATCACACAACAGTTACGGACGGACCTGGGGGACTTTGGATGGCTGCTGGCTGGGGGGACGGAGAGGGCTGGCTGAGGGATGAAGGCTGGAGCATGTGTTTGGACATGAACATGTGTTACTTGCCTCATCAAGACAAGTACATAAGCCACCACTTAAACATGTTTTACTAAATATGATTGTCTTCAAAGTAACACTTTTTTTTTTTTTGTACGTTTTGATTTTGTTTGTAAAAATGTCAGGACTCTGAAGTCTCTCCTCCGAAAGTGACCCCTGTTCTATGGTTCTGTATCCCACCAACAACAGTTCGTCTCCTTTTACTGTGAGCGTACAGCTCAGCCTGGCTTCTTCCTCATACACTCATCTCCTCTGCACCTCCTGGACGCTCCTCGTTAGGGGCAGAACATCTAACATTAGACAATGGAGTCCCAGTCAAAGTCATCCTGGATGTCATCTGCTGGCATGCGGTGCATCTGGAAGTTTCTGGGAGGGATCATGTGCTGCTGGTTCATCTGCGCATGGTGTCCTAAGAGAGGGAGAGAAGGGGAATGAGGGCATAGTACATATACACTGTAGAAGCATCATTGGTTAAATTAGTCATTTTGGGCTTCCGAGTGGCGAAGCGGTCTAAGTTACTGCATCTCAGTGCTAGAGGCGTCACTACAGACACCCTGGTTCGATTCCAGGCTGTATCACAACCGGCCGTGATTGGGAGTCCCATTGGCCCAGCGTCATCCGGGTTAGGGTTTGGCCGGGGTAGGCCGTCATCGTAATTAAGAAGTTGTTCTTAACCGACTTGCCTAGTTAAAGGTTGAATAATTGTTTTGAAATAGAAGTAGTCAAATGAGGAAAGGACCTGACAAGGTGTTGTTCTAGTGCTTGTTTAATGGATACCTAGTGTACTGTTAGAGACCATGCCCTTGGCTGAGACCTAGGTTAGTGATTAGTTGAATGGGGGCTAGAGCTGTACTGTACCTGTCATGTGGGGGTACCCTGGGGGCCCCATCATAGACATGCTCTGTCTGGAGTCCATGTAGAGATTTCCTGTGGTGAGAAAGACCAACTTCACTGAAATACCACAATCCCAAAATAATGTATACGCTAGCTTAAACAATCCTCCTCATCCCCAGCATTATTGCAATGTAAGTTCACATAAGAGGAACATGTCGTCAATAATGTCCTAATAATGGGAGTGGTCTGAAACGCTAAATGCAATCATAGTGTGAGCTAGGATGTAGGTGAGGGTCACTGACCTGTGGTGATGTGCTGGCTGGGCTTGTTGGGGTGCATGGAGCCATGGCATACGGGTACGGGCGGCGGCTGCACTGCCCCCTGTGGCTGAATGACACCAGTGCGGGTGAAAAACTGGTTGATAGACGAGCAGAGGTCAGCGATCTGGGTGGGCTCCAGGGACCAGTTGTTCAGCTCTGCTTGTCTCATGCTCTCCTTCAGTCCTGCACGGGGTCAGACCCAAATGCAACATGAGCCAAGGAAAACAGCAATACACAGCCACCTCTGCAGCACACCAGTCAAACCATATCAGTAGTACTAGCTGCCAGTCACAACAGTGGAGCTCTAAAAATCACACCACATAAAAAAGGTCAAGAGGGTGTAGATAAGTTTATGTAAAAAAACATATTACACAACTACATTTCAGCAGTGAAATCTAATTAAAACCTATTTTGCAATTGTAGATTGTATACTCAGCTAGCACATATTGGAATATGTTCTGGGATTCATCGGATGGCATTGAGGAGTTTACCACAACCACCCGCTTCATTATCATCCTTGAGATGTTTCTACAACTTGATTAGAGTCCACCAGTTGTAAATTCAATTGATTCGACATGATTTGGAAAGGCACACACCAGCCTATATAAGGTCCAACAGTTGACAGTGCATGTGTAACAGTGTAGGTTCCGTCCCTCTCTTCGCCCCAACCCGGGCTCGAACCAGGGACCCTTGCACACATCAACAACTGACACCCCACGAAGCATCGTTACCCATCGCGCCACAAAAGCCGCGGCCCTTGCAACGCAAGGGGAAACCCTACTTCAAGTCTCAGAGCGAGTGACGTCACTGATTGAAACGCTATTAGCGCGCACCATCGCTAACTAACTAGCCATTTCACATCGGTCACACGTCAGAGCAAAAACCAAACCATGAGGTTGAAGGAATTGTCCGTAGAACTCCGAGACAGGATTGTGTTGAGGCACAGATCTGGGGAAGGGTACCAACACATTTCTGCAGCATTGATGTCCCCAAGAACACAGTGGCCTCCATCCTTCTTAAATGGAAGAAGTTTGTAACCACCAAGACTCTTCCTAGAGCTGGCCGCCTGGCCAAACTGAGCAATCGGGGGAGTAGGGCCTTGGTCAGGGAGGTAACCAAGAACCCAACGGTCACTCTGACAGAGCTCCAGAGTTCATCTGTGGAGATGTGAGAACCTTCCAGAATGACAACCATCTCTGCAGCACTCCACCAATCAGGCCTTTATGGTAGAGTGGCCAGATGGAAGCCACTCCTCAGTAAAAGGCACATGGCAGCCAGCTTGGAGTTTGCCAAAAGGCACCTAAAGACTCTCAGACCATGAGAAACAGCATTCTCTAGTCTGATGATACCAAGATTGAACTCTTTGGCCTGAAACTCAAGCGTTACATCTGGAGGAAACCTGGCACCATCCCTATGGTGACGCATGGTGGTGGCAGCATCATGCTGTGGGGATGTTTTTCAGCTGCAGGGACTAGTCAAGATCGAGGCAAAGATGAACGGAGCAAAGTACAGAGAGATCCTTAATGAAAACCTGTGCCAGAGCTGGGGCAAAGAATCACCTTCCAATAGGACAATGACCCTAAGCACACAGCCAAGACAACGCAGGAGTGGCTTCGGGACAAGTCTCTTAATGTCCTTGAGTGGCCCAGCCAGAGCCCGGACTTGAACTCGATCGAACATCTCTGGAGAGACCTGAAAATAGCTGTGCAGCAATGCTCCCCATCCCTTCCTGACAGAACTTGAGAGGATCTGCAGAGAAGAATGGGAGAAACTTCCAAAATACAGGTGTGCTAAGCTTATTGCGTCATCCCCAAGAAGACTCGTTGCTGTAATCGCTGCCAAAGGTACAAGCGTTTCGCTACACTCGCATTAACATCTGCTAACCATGTGTAAGTGACAATAAAATTAGATTTGATGTGCTTCAACAAAGTACTGAGTAAAGGGTCTAAATGCTTATGTAAATGTGATAGACAAAACTAGGTCAAGGGGTCTGAATACTTTCTGAAGGCACTGTATCCCAATCAGATGCCATAGATTACAGGCAACATCCGTACTCTGACGCTCGTCGGATGTGGCAGGACTTGCAAACTATAGCCCCTGTGCCCAAGAATGCCAATGTAACCCATCTCTGGCCTCGTAGCCCTCTCATCTGTAGCCATGAAAAAAAACTTTGAAAGGCTGGTCATGGCTCACAAACACCATCATCCCAGACACCCTAGACCCACTCCAATTCGCATACCGCCCCAACAGATCCACAGATAATGCAATCTCTATTGCACTCCACACTGCCCTTTCCCACCTGGACAAAGGGAACACCTACGTGAGAATTTTGTTCATTGAACGCTGAGCTGTAGTCAACACCATAGTGTCCTCCAAGCTCATCACCAAGTTAAGGACCCTGGGATTAAACAACCTCGCTCTGCATTTGGATATTGGACTTCCTGACGGGCCACCCCCCAGGTGGTGAGGGTAGGCAAACACATCCGCCACACTGATCCTCAACACGGGGGCCCCTCGGGGGTGCGTGCTTAGCCCCGTCCTGTACTCCCTGTTCACCCACGACTGCATGGCTGCACACGACTCCAACACCATCATTAAGTTTGCAGACGACATGACGGTGGTAGGCCTGATCACCGACGATGAGACAGCCTATAGGGAGGAGATCAGAGACCTGGCAGTGTAGTGCCAGGACAACAACCTCTTCCTCAACTTCAGCAAGACAAGAGAGCTGATTGGGGCCTACAGGAAACGGAGGGCCAAGCACGCCCCCATTCACATTGACAGGGCTGTATTGGAGACGGTCGAGAGCTTCAAGTTCCTTGGTGTCCACGTCACTAAGGACCCATCGTGGTCCAAACACACCAATACAGTCGTGAAGAGGGTACGACAACGCCTCTTACCCCTCAGGAGTCTGAAACGATTTGGCATGAGCCCTCAGATCCATCCGGCTGCACCATTTAGAGCAGCTTGACTGGCTGCATCACCGCTTTGTATGGCAACTGCTCGGCATCCAACCGCAAGACGCTACAGAGGGTAGTGCGTACGGCCCAGTACACCACTGTCATGTCATACTTCAATCAATCACCTAACTAAACCTACATGTAGATATTACCTCAAGTCACACCAACTACCTCACTTGGGACTGGTACGCCTTGTATATAACCTTGTTATTGTGATTTTATTGTGTTACTATTTTCTTTATCCATTCGCAAATGTTATCCATTTTTAACTGTATTGTTGGGAAAGCGCTTGTAAGTAAGCATTTCACAGTAAAATCTACACTTGTATTCAGTGCACGTAACAAATAAAATAACATTTGTAATTGGATCAACTCTGACCTGCTGAGCTACACTGCATTTGGTAATTAATCTTGAAGGCAGCGTTCTTTAATTGAAGAGCTCCTTCAAATGAAACCCTTGATTGGCAACACTTCAGCACACCAACAAAAGAGCTCCAATAAACTTGCCTGTTGGTGCTCATCACAGGCATTATGGCATGAAATAATTTGGATAAAATGACTCTTGTAATCACAATAAACAGCTTTTGAAATGTTGGTAAAAAAAAGACCACAGGTTGACAATAAAAATATTAAAAATAAAAAGACAAGTGTATAATTAGTTAGCTTATTGAGGCTTAAGTTGGATATGCCAATGCAATGGAACTGCATTCCCAATCCTTCATGGCCGCACCTTGAAAAGGTGAGAGATCGACATCAGCCCAGTTATAACTGCTGGCAATACGGCAGCTCTCTTTCAGTGCGTCCAGATTGGGGTACCAGTCAGAGGGCAGACCTGCAAACAGAGAGGGGAGCACAGATATGTTTTTAGAGGCTGGAGAGGAATCAGCATTTAATCATTTCTTTTGCAACAGTACTCTACTTTGGCCACGGGGTGGAGTCGGTTCCCTCTGAAAAGGTTGCAGGGCTCCAGAGGTACTGTCTGGATGCAGCATTTGCTTTGTTCTCATTACAGCAAACCACATAAATCAGATAATAATTTACTGTCTGTTGACCAAAAGCAGGTCTCTGTACTTAATGCAGAATAAATACTGAGGTAGCCAGGTCCAGCTGTGTCTCACTGGGTTATCTCTGAATGCATCTGAATGAGTGTGTGGTGCAGAGGAAAGAGGCAGGTCTTACCTGTGTTGCAGGCCATCTGTTGCTGGGCAGGATGGGGCTGGTGAGCCAGGCTCTGGTGCTGCTGCTGGGAGGGGTGCTGGCCGTGCTGCTGGGCATGTTGGGAGGGGTGCGGGGTGTGCTGTGCGTGTTGGGAGGGGTGCGGCGTGTGCTGCTGCGGGTGCTGGGCGTGCGAGGGGTGCTGCCCATGCTGAGAGTGTGGAGGGTGCTGTGGGTGCTGGGTGTGTTGGCCGTGTTGGCCATGTTGGTTGTGTGGGCCATGCTGGCCGTGCTGGGAGAGGTGCTGTGTGTGGGGCGAGCCGTGGCCCGGGTGGGTGTTCTGGCCAGGGAGCTGGGGAGGGTGGGACAGGGGCACCTGGCCACCGCTGCTGGAGTGGTTGTTTGTCAGGCTGTTCTGGGTGCTGATTGTGCCACTGGGGGAGTGCTGATAGGAGCAGGCGGTATGGGTCTGCTGGGACGACTCCGTTGGCATGCCCATCAAACCTGGAAGTCCATACACACACACACAGTCATCCTTATTACTCTGTGCTTAGACAAAGTCATTATTTTATATAAACATACAATGCAACAAACTACAACGAACCACTTAAATGTTGCAGATAAGTCATTAACACCAAGTGGGCTTGTAGGTTTCAGTTGTAAAAGCACCCATTCAAGTTAACGACGACATCATCATGCAATCAGTGGATCTGGGACTCCCTTGTTCAAGGAGCAATACACTTGACACAGCTGCCATTTTGAACGAGCAGCTAAAAAAAGGAATGAGTGAGCAGCAGCAGAGCTTCTGAAAAATCAGAGAGCCCGAGCATTTCTTCTTCCGAACCCTGCAATTCTTTTGACACTTTTCATTGTGTTGCCGCAACTATTTTGAAAAACAAGCACGACTGGAGCGCAAACATCTGCACATCCAACAACAATAATCTGAGTGTAGGGGAGCGGTTCTTAAGAGGCCCTGTCCATCACGGCTTTGGCACGGTAAAACCTATTTCACTGGAGTGCTTTTAGAGCCGACTCCAGCCCTGCCACAATCGCCCCCAGAACACTCACTGCAGGGGTGACAAAAGGTACATCTCTTATCGGCACAGAAAGCCCATTGTCCAACCAGGGAAATACAGAAAGCAATTAGCGCGCAGCCCCAGAATAATAATGCGAGCTCATTACCTATTATCAAAGCCGGTGAATTAGCTCACTGTCTACAGCACCAGGGTGTGAAATCCTCTCGCTCGCATATTTACACTTTTTAATTGCAAGGGCTTGTCTGACTAAGAGATTTCACTTTTATGCATATAAAAAAAAAAGGTAACAACTTTAAACTAATGAAACCTAGATGATAGATTAAGGGAGAGGAACACTTTTGAAAACATTAGCATGAAATGCATTTGATTTGTGAAAGTAGGTTATACAAGAAAAAGCTTTGTCGGCGTTTGCCCATAACCCGCTTTTCAAGTGCTTTTTGTTCATCAGTCAATCAGATTACAAACAAAAAGCATTACATTCTAAAGGGCTGCCACGCTTTTCGAGTGTCACACTTGATCCGACCCTGTGCAATAGTTCTATACCATTATGAATATCATTGTTATGGAAAATGCGCCAACAGACAGAGGTTTGATGCTGCAATCTTGTAATCATCTGAAAAAGAATAAATGTATACAACACCGTAAAGATATACGAGACTACAGGCAGAGTAACAACAAAGCTGCATTTACACGTTCACAAGACTGCATTATTCTGCTATGAACTCTGACTCATTTGTGCATTCGCATTGGGAATGAGGCCAGAGGATTTAGCATGTGGCTTTAGCACACCGTAGACCGTGTAAACAGCCATATGGATTTGCACTAGAGCTACTGTCTATCGAATCCCTACTCATCCAACCCACTTAACCTAATTAGTGCCAATTCCACTCTCCTTCGACCAACTGTTTAGTGCAAAACAAAGGCCATAGAATAATCCTGGCCTCTTGTGCACAAACTTGTCCACTACAGTACCTGATGTGTAACCCTTCTTGACGAGCACTCACCCTGTTGGCTGAAGGACTGCTCAAAGACAGACTTGTAAAGGCTGCGGAAGGAGGCACTGAGATCTTCAAAGTCGGAGAAGAGGAGTTGCTTGTCCCTCTCTGGCATACTGTACTGGGGCTGGGGCGGCTGCTGGAGGCTCATGGACTGAGACACTGACTCTTGATGGTTAGTCACCTGGGGAGGAAGAGAGAGCAGGAGAAATAGAGGAGAGATTAGAGATTTGGGAGCAGTGAATTAAATCTATTCTGCTCTGCTTAGAGAACCTGAGGGCTCTTATTTCAGTCATTCAGTACAAGCTAGCGGTCGCACCTCAGTCTAAAACTAACCACAATACAAACCTATTCCAGACAGACTACAACTTTCACTTTAACTGTTGACGGGTGCTGATTACACCGTCAAACTGACTCTCGACTGGGAAACATACTTCTCAGAGACATCGACAGATATCTGCACATAGATCTGCTGGAGAACAAGAGAGAAACTGAAACATTTCACGCAAAACATGTTTATTTAGACCTACCTACCTACCTACCTACCTACCTACCTACCTACCTACCTACCTACCTACCTACCTACCTTAGTCCACTAAGCTAATCGAACATGAGACATAATGGACATGTATAAGCAGCTAAATATCCGTGTTCATTCTTCAACCTATCAGCTACTTGCCTTTGACAGTCTTAATCCCTGCCTGCAGCCTGATCCCAAATAGTAACCAACATCAACACTAAGCCAATAACTCAGATGGCCGGCAAAATGTATTTAAAACAAATCAATACCAAAGCCTTGTACAAACATCCATTCATTTTAGTCATGTACAGCATATGCCTGGGGGTCAATTTCTATCTGCTGGTGTATGAGAGTGCAGGCAATGTTGTGCTCTAGCAAGACTCTCTAATGAAGTGTATCATGAGAAGAACACCAACATGGAGTCATCACTATTCTATAACTGAGGACACAAAATAGTCTACATTATTTATCTCCGCATCAGAGGTAGCTTTTCAAGCCATACCAGGTTTAACATGTGGAGGACACTAATAACTGAGCCATCACTACACTATCACTAGGGAGATTGCTTAAATTCACCACATTATTTACAACAGCAAAGGCTTTGAAGCCATACTCGTGGGCTACGGTATAGATTGCCTTGCTATAGAATCCAGTCGGTGTGGCTGGCTGAAGTGAGGCAGTAATAAGAGACTGGTCTCAGCAGCACTGGAGAAACATCCATCAGTCTGAACAGATCGATGCAGAGAGCCTGGAGCAGAGAGCACCCTGGGAAGCGGAAGGACCACACCAAAGAAGGGGGCATCTCTGGTGGGAGGACATCACAGGCAGCAGCTCTCCAAGAACGTGTACAGATATCTTTCCCTTAACCCCCCCCCCTGGTCAGGGGCACTGCCCTCAGAGTGGAGCTGCTTCACTGTGTTAAAGTTCCAGGCTTTCAGCTAACTAACCGCTATGTAACTGTGATACTGAGGTTAGGGATCGGCATGCACGGTCTAATTGACTATGTCTAGCGGTGATGCAGATGGTAGCGGTTTTAGGATCTGTCTTAGAAGTATATAGTTGTCAGTGTGATTACAGATTGACATACATAGTCTAAATTACTGCATGTCTAGCTGTGATACAGTGGCAGTGATTTGTGGTGTTTCTTTGGTCTTAGCTAGTGTTTAGCCGGGCCACTGTGGTTAGAGGTTGATATACAGTGCATTCGTAAAGTATTCAGACCCCTTAACTCTGAATTTTGTTACGTTACAGTCTTATTCTAAAATTGATTAAATGTCCCCCCCCAAAAAAAAAAATCTACACACAATACCCCATAATGACAAAGCAAAAACAGTTACATTTTTTTGCAACCGTCACATTTACATAAGTATTCAGACCCTTTACTCAGTACTTTGTTGCAGCACCTTTGGCAGTGATTACAGCCTCAAGTCTTCTTGGGTATGATGCTACAAGCTTGGCACACCTGTATTTGGGGAGTTTCTCCCATTCTTCTCTACAGATCCTCTCAAGCTCTGCAGGTTGGATCAATTATTTATAAAAAAAATAAAAACTGAAATATCACATTTACATAAGCATTTAGACCCTTTACTCAGTACTTTGTTGAAGCACATCAAATCTAGTTTTATTGTCACATACACATGGTTAGCAGATGTTAATGCAAGTAGCGAAATGCTTGTACCTTTGGCAGCGATTACAGCCACATGTCGTCTTGGGGATGACACAACAAGCTTGGCATACCTGTATTTTGGAAGTTTCTCCCATTCTTCTCTGCAGATCCTCTCAAGTTCTGTCAGGAAGGGATTGGGAGCATTGCTGCACAGCTATTTTCAGGTCTCTCCAGAGATGTTCGATCAAGTTCAAGTCCGGGCTCTGGCTGGGCCACTCAAGGACATTCAGAGACTTGTCCCAAAGCCACTCCTGCGTTGTCTTGGCTGTGTGCTTAGGGTCGTTGTCCTGTTGGAAGGTGAATATTCGCCCCAGCTCTGGAGCAGGTTTTCATCAAGGATCTCTGTACTTTGCTCCGTTCAGCTTTCCCCTCGATCCTGAGTAGTCTCCCAGTCCCTGTCGCTGAAAAACATTCCCACAGTATGATGCTGCCACCACCATGCTTCACCATAGGGATGGCGCAAGGTTTCCCCCCCAGACGTCATGCTTGGCATTCAGGCCAAAGATCAGACCAGGGAATGTTGTTTCTCATGGTCTGAGAAAATGTAGGTGCCTTTTGGAAAACTCCAAGCTGGTTCTCATGTGCCTTTTACTGAGGAGTGGCTTCCGTCTGACCACTCTACCATAAATGTCTGATTGGTGGAGTGCTGCAGAGATGGTTGTCATTCTGGAAGGTTCTCCCATCTCCACAGAGGAACTCTGGAGCTCTGTCAGAGTGACCATCAGGTTCTTGGTCACCTCCCTGACCAAGGCACTACTCCCCCGATTGCTCAGTTTGGCCGGGAGGCGAGCTCTAGGAAGAGTCTTGGTGGTTACAAACATCTTCCAATTAAGAATGGAGGCCACTGTGTTCTTGGGGACCTTCAATGCTGTAGAAATGTTTTGGTACCCTTCCCCAGATCTGTGCTTTAACGAAATCCTGTTACGGAGCTCAAAGGACAATTCCTTTGACCTCATGGCTTGGTTTTTACTCTGACAAGCACTGTCAACTGTGGGACCTTATATAGACAGGTGTGTGCCTTTCCAAATCATGTCCAATCAATTGAATTTACCCCAGGTGGACTACAATCAAGTTGTAGAAACATTAAGGATGATCAATGGAAACAGGATGCACTTGAGCTCAATTTCGAGTCTCATAGCAAAGGGTCTGAATTCTTACGTAAATAAGGTATTTTTTTTGTTTTTTTTTAAATGTGCAAATAAAATTAAATGTAAATCTGTTTTCACTTTGTCATTATGAGGTATTTTATGTAGATTGATGAAGGAACAAAAATTATTTAATCCATTTTAGAATAAGGGTGTAACGTAACAAAATATGGATAAAGTCAAGGGGTCTGAATACTTTCGGAATGCACTGCACATGGTCTAAATTGTATCTAGCTGGAATCTTGTAGTCGTTTGCGGTGCTTGGTCTGAGAAGTGTGTAGAGCTGTTGCAATGTGGTTAGAGGTTGCAGTGCAACGTCTTACCGGTGTGTAGCTGTGCACGTTGGTAACACTGTTAAGATTGACTGAGGCCAGACTCTGGTCAGACAGGCTGTTGTTAAGGCTGCTTCTTGGGCTGTCACTCCCATCCTGATCTGGGTTGTATAATGCCACCTGAAATAAGATGAAGGCACTGCATTAGCTTTTCTTGCATATCACACATCACACATCCTGGAGATCCACCAACAGGGTTTTTATGCAATGACTGCATGCCATCTAAAATCATTATCATTCTGATGGTAAAAATGCATGCAAATCAGTTTGGCTCCGTAACAAACTGAATTTGGCTTGTGTGTCTAGGAATTCGATACCTGTGTGCGCGTAAAGCTTTTGTGTACTGGATGTTATCACTTGTCATTACTGCAGAGTGCTTTCTCTGAACCGAGATGGTGGCTGGCCTGGAACACCTTTACTGAGGCTACACAGCCAGCAGAGCAGAGCCCCAGGGGGCCCTTCTGAATGAGTGTCCAGGTAAAGGCTCTTCTCTCTGGGTAGGTAAAGTGGGACCGCCCCCTTCTTCACTAAAGGTCACACTACTGGCTGTGTCAGACCCATCTGCTCACAGTGCGCAAATCGGTTTGGGACAGCCAACAAAGGTCTTCAACGCAACCGAGACCATGACCTTTCAATACAGCAACGCAAGCAGCCAGAGCACTTAAACACTTTATTATCATCATCTGAAAAAGGTTTCGCTAAGGGGAAAAAAGTGTATTGTGGCATAACACAACAGACCGCAAATAAGTAGCATTGGTGGTAGAAACAATCTGGTAATGAATATAATGAGATCCGGAGAGAATAGCTGTTGCGTTCAGTTTTTTCCATTGTGTGGAATGGCAGCTATGTGGGATGCTGCTAGCTGGTGTGTGTGCAGGGTTTCTTCTCATACACATTGTGGCCACCACCGCAACATTTTTTACAATAAAAAAAATACTAAACTTGGGTTGGTATAATGTTTTCAGTGAAAACGTAAACGACTAAAACAGATAAAGTATGTAGAAAAGATAATGAACACACACACACACACACACACACACACACACACACACACACACACACACATTTTGTAAATAAGATCTTTGAGAACTAACAATCACCAAAATAAAAACAAAGAGTCACAGAGTATCAGAAATTCCAAAAATGGCATGGGGCCCCATAGATTTTTCTATGCTATCTGAGTGACTCAAACATTATAAGAACAAGGCATAAGCCATGGCAAAATGTGTAGAATTGCAGGAAATTTGCCTTAGAAATAGCAACATTGTGTCTCTGCATCCAAGAAGGCCTCTAAACCCTCCCCCCACTAACTACACCACCGCAGCTGAAAAAAATCCTTGGGGAAACACTGGTGTGACAGACCATGCAGATCTTGGCAGCCTCAGCCTGGATGGTGCTGGTGATGAATCTGAGTCTTGCCCAGTGGCCGGTCGGGGCTGCCTGCTCATCAGGCTGAGTGGAACAAGGCTGGGCTCTGTGCTCTGCACAATGAGACATGCAGCCCTTGGGCCGAGTGTCTGTGGCCCTGCCTGCGCCCTCCCCTCTCTATAGCTCCCTCTGTCTAACAGACAACAGCAGGACATGGCTGCTTTCCTTTCTGAGGCCAGAGGGAAGTCCAGGCCTGACTGCCCTCCAGTACTTGTGCGTGATTGAGCATGACGGGCACAATGGAAGTCAAAAGTGAAAACCCAGCAAATCTCAAACCAGGAAAGCTGAATCAAACCAAACGCTCAAAGTACGTATTATCTATTATGAAAGAAAACAAATAACATTCAAACCCAGATCGAGCTGTTGTCCTTATTGTTATGTTGCCAGTCTGAGCACAGACACCTCTTAACTCAGTTTGATCTGTCTGTCATTCTAAGCTCTCAATTTCTCAGCTAGAGAATGACACAAATGTTGTGCTTTAATGACAACAGTCAGAAGAGAGAGCATTGAATTCAGCATTGTATTGTATTGTATTGTGTGTGTGTGGGGTGGGGGAAGGGGATGCAAGAGAAGCTCATTAGTCGACTCTAGCCTTCCACCACTCAGTGTGGGCTGGGCTCCAGTGTTCATTAGCGTGAATGGGGAACTCAATGAGCGGCTAAGACTGAGGGCTTAGGCACGTCTGAGAATCAGCACTACAATGCTGATCAAACTCAGTACGCTGCAGAAATATAAATGGTATGTGTAATGAAGTCATAAAAGAGGCTTTTAGCCTTAAGCTGCTCGCCATAAATCTATTTTTACTCTCCTCATCCATAAAGTGTGATGATTTCCAAACATCACTGCTCTGTGGGTTTAAACAGACCCTAGAGACCAGGGAGTCAAGACGCCCACTTGAGCATGTACCCCACACAGTCACAGACCAACACTCAATGTCATCATGTCTCTCAGACACATGCACTGCTCCCCCCCCCCCCCCACACACACACCTCCCCCCCCCACACACACACATCGCCCACCTCACAGCTCACCCACACAGCACTCCCCCCCCCCACCCCACCCAGCTCACCCCCCACACACACCCCACCAGCTCACCTCCCACACAGCCAACCCCCCCACACACACACACACCTCACCCCCCACACACACAGCTCACCCCCCCCCCCACACACACACACACACCTCACCCCCCCCCCCCACACACACACACCTCACCCCCCTCACCCCCCCCCACACACACACACCTCAGCCCCCCACACACACACACACACCTCACCCCCCCACACACACCTCACCCCCCACACACACCTCACCCCCCACACACACACACACCTCACCCCCCCCCACACACACACACCTCACCCCCCACACACACCTCACCCCCCCCACACACACAGCTCACCCCCCCACACACACACACAGCTCACCCCCCCACACACACACACAGCTCACCCCCCCACACACACACACAGCTCACCCCCCCCCCCCACACACACACACAGCTCACCCCCCCACACACACACACACAGCTCACCCCCCCCACACACACACAGCTCACCCCCCCCCACACACACACACACCTCCCCCCCCCACAAACACAGCCCACCTCACAGCTCACCCACACAGCACTCAACCCCCCCACACCCCACCCAGCTCACCCCCCACACACACCCCACCAGCTCACCTCCCACACAGCCAACCCCCCCCCACACACACACACAGCTCACCCCCCACACACACAGCTCACCCCCCACACACACAGCTCACCCCCCCACACACACACACACACACCTCACCCCCCCCCCCACACACACACACACACACCTCACCCCCCCCCACACACCTCACCCCCCCACACACACCTCACCCCCCCCCCCACACACACACACACACCTCACCCCCCTCACCCCCCCACACACACACACACACACACCTCACCCCCCCCCACACACACACACAGCTCACCCCCCCACACACACACACAGCTCACCCCCCCACACACACACACAGCTCACCCCCCCACACACACAGCTCACCCCCCCCACACACACACAGCTCACCCCCCCCCACACACACACAGCTCACCCCCCCCACACACACACAGCTCACCCCCCCACACACACAGCTCACCCCCCCCACACACACAGCTCACCCCCCCCACACACACACAGCTCACCCCCCCACACACACACAGCTCACCCCCCCACACACACACCTCACCCCCCCACACACACACACACACACCTCACCCCCCCCACACACACACACACACACCCCCACACCTCACCCCCCCCCCACACACACACACACCACCCCCCCACACACACACCTCACCCCCCCACACACACCTCACCCCCCCACACACACCTCACCCCCCCCACACACACACACACACCTCACCCCCCCACACACACACAAAGCTCACTACCCCCCCACACACACACAAAGCTCACCACCCCCCCACACACACCTCACCCCCCCCACACACACACCTCACCTCACCCCCCCACACACACACAAAGCTCACTACCCCCCCACACACACACAAAGCTCACTACCCCCCCACACACACACAAAGCTCACCACCCCCACACACACACAAAGCTCACCACCCCCACACACACAAAGCTCACCACCCCACAGACACACACCTCACACCCCCCCACACACACCTCACACCCCCCCACACACACACCTCACACCCCCCCACACACACACACCTCACCCCCCCACACACACACCTCACCCCCCCACACACACACACCTCACCTCACCCCCCCACACACACCTCACCCCCCCACACACACACACAAAGCTCACTACCCCCCCACACACACAAAGCTCACACCCACACACACACACACCTCACCCCCCCCACACACACCTCACCCCCCCCACACACACAAAGCTCACTACCCCCCCACACACACAAAGCTCACCACCCCCACACACACAAAGCTCACCCCCCCCACACACACACACAGCTCACCCAACACACACACACAGCTCACCCCACACACACACACAGAGCTCACCCCCCCACACACACACAGCTCACCCCCCACAGACACACAGCTCACCCCCCACTGACACACAGCTCACCCCCCCACACACACACAGCTCAACCCCCCACACACACACACACAGCTCAACCCCCCACACACACACACACACACAGGTCAACCCCCCACACACACACACACACACACAGGTCAACCCCCCACACACACACACACACACAGGTCAACCCCCCCCCCACACACACACACAGGTCAACCCCCCCCCCCCCACACACACACAGGTCAACCCCCCACACACACACAGCTCAACCCCCCCACACACACAGCTCAACCCCCCCCACACACACACAGGTCAACCCCCCCCCACACATACACACACACACAGCTCAACCTCCCCCCACACACACACAGCTCAACCTCCCCCCACACACACAGCTCACCTCCCCCCACACACACACACACAGCTCACCTCCCCCCACACACACACACACAGCTCACCTCCCCCCCACACACACACAGCTCACCCCCCCAGACACACACACAAAGCTCACTCCCCACAGCTAACCCCCCACACACAGCTCACCTCCCCCCCACACACACACAGCTCACCTCCCCCCCACACACACACACACACAGCTCACCTCCCCCCCCCACACACAGCTCACCTCCCCACACACACACAGCTCACCTCCCCACACACACACACACAGCTCACCTCCCCCCCACACACACACACAGCTCACCTCCCCCCCACACACACACACAGCTCACCCCCCCCACACACACACACAGCTCACCTCCCCCCCACACACACACACAGCTCACCTCCCCCCCACACACACAGCTCACCTCCCCCCCCACACACACACAGCTCACCTCCCCCCCACACACACAGCTCACCTCCCCCCCACACACAGCTCACCTCCCCCCCACACACACAGCTCACCTCCCCCCCACACACACAGCTCACCTCCCCCCACACACACACAGCTCACCTCCCCCCCACACACACACAGCTCACCTCCCCCCCACACACACACAGCTCACCTCCCCCCCACACACACACAGCTCACCTCCCCCCCACACACACACAGCTCACCTCCCCCCCACACACACACAGCTCACCTCCCCCCCACACACACACAAAGCTCACCTCCCCCCCACACACACACAAAGCTCACCTCCCCCCCACACACACAAAGCTCACCTCCCCCCCACACACACACAGCTCACCTCCCCCCCACACACACAGCTCACCTCCCCCCCACACACACACAAAGCTCACCTCCCCCCCACACACACACAGCTCACCTCCCCCCCACACACACACAGCTCACCTCCCCCCCACACACACACACAGCTCATCTCCCCCCCACACACACACACAGCTCACCCCCCCCACACACACACACAGCTCACCTCACCCCCCCCCCACACACACACACAGCTCACCTCCCCCCCCCACACACACACAGCTCCCCCCACACACACACACAGCTCACCCCCCCCCCCACACACAGCTCACCCCCCCCCCACACACACACAGCTCACCCCCCCCCCACACACACAGCTCACCCCCCCCCACACACACACAGCTCACCCCCCCCCCACACACACACAGCTCACCCCCCCCCCACACACACACACACACACAGCTCACCTCCCCCCCCACACACACACAGCTCACCTCCCCCCACACACACACAGCTAACCTCCCCCCCCACACACACACAGCTAACCTCCCCCCCCACACACACACACACACACAGATCACCTCCCCCCCCACACACACACACACACAGCTCACCTCCCCCCCACACACACACAGCTCACCTCCCCCCCACACACACACACAGCTCACCTCCCCCCCACACACACACAGCTCACCTCCCCCCCACACACACACACACACACACACACAGCTCACCTCCCCCCCACACACACACACAGCTCACCTCCCCCCCCACACACACACACAGCTCACCTCCCCCCCCCCACACACACACAGCTCACCTCCCCCCCCCACACACACACAGCTCACCTCCCCCCCACACACACACACAGCTCACCTCCCCCCCACACACACACACAGCTCACCTCCCCCCCACACACACACACAGCTCACCTCCCCCCCCCACACACACACAGCTCACCTCCCCCCCACACACACACACACACACACAGCTCACCTCCAACACACACAGCTCACCTCCAACACACACACACACACAGCTCACCTCCCCCCCACACACACACACACAGCTCACCTCCCCCCCACACACACACACACAGCTCACCTCCCCCCCACACACACACACACAGCTCACCTCCCCCCCACACACACACAGCTCACCTCCCCCCCACACACACACAGCTCACCTCCCCCCCACACACACACAGCTCACCTCCCCCCCACACACACACACAGCTCACCTCCCCCCCCACACACACCACCCCCCCCCCACACACACACACAGCTCACCTCCCCCCACACACACACACACAGCTCACCTCCCCCCACACACACACACACAGCTCACCCCCCCCCCACACACACACAGCTCACCTCCCCCACACACACACACACACAGCTCACCTCCCCCCCCACACACACACACAGCTCACCCCCCCCCCACACACACACACAGCTCACCCCCCCCCCCCCACACACACACAGCTCACCTCCCCCCCCCACACACACACACAGCTCACCTCCCCCCCCCCACACACACACAGCTCACCTCCCCCCCCCCACACACACACAGCTCACCTCCCCCCCCCCACACACACACAGCTCACCTCCCCCCCCCACACACACACAGCTCACCTCCCCCCCCCACACACACACAGCTCACCTCCCCCCCACACACACACACAGCTCACCTCCCCCACACACACACACACAGCTCACCTCCCCCCCACACACACACACAGCTCACCTCCCCCCCACACACACACACAGCTCACCTCCCCCCCACACACACACACACAGCTCACCTCCCCCCCACACACACACACACAGCTCACCTCCCCCCCACACACACACACACAGCTCACCTCCCCCCCACACACACACACAGCTCACCTCCCCCCACACACACACACAGCTCACCTCCCCTCCACACACACACACAGCTCACCTCCCCCCCACACACACAGCTCACCTCCCCCCCACACACACACACACAGCTCACCCCCCCCACACACACACACACAGCTCACCCCCCCACACACACACAGCTCACCCCCCCCCACACACACAGCTCACCCCCCCCCCCACACACACAGCTCACCCCCCCCCCCACACACACACAGCTCACCCCCCCCCCCCCACACACAGCTCACCCCCCCCCCACACACACAGCTCACCCCCCCCACACACACAGCCTCAACACAGCTCCCCAGCCCCCCCATGTGCGCAGCGCACACGCAGCAACTCCCTCAACAATAACTCCTGATGCGTGTTTGGTGGTAGCGAGTCAGTGTGTGATATTCTTAGCCATGAATTAGGTAAAAAGCCAGGGGTGTCTTTTACATGAGAGTCTAATCTGGAGCATGAGACACGGATTATGAAATCAAAGCGAGATTCACCCAGGTGTCGCTGACAATGCCAGCCAGTGTTCTGCAGAATCCCTCTTCAGGGGATTTAAGAGGGAGAGAAGCAAAGCACAGGGCCAGACGTTTCCTCAGTAAACACACGTCTTCCTACAATCCCCCTTCCTTTATCACACTAGTGCCCGACTTCCGTCTCCTTCACGCCACTGCAAACGGCTACCTCAGAACAGAGAAACGATGTGCGTTTGTTTCAGAGGGAACGAGAGCGAGAGGAAGAGGGCTAACTTGAGAAATGTCTGCGGGATAGTGGTATCTATCGCTGGTTCTGTAGCCCTGACAACCTCACACTGACCTCTCAGAGAAGGCGGGAATTTGAGAGAGAGCGAGCGAGAGAATTCCTGTGGTTTGGCACAGTGCACTGAAAGAGGCGTGGCCAGTTGTGTATTTACAGTGTACTACAATGAGAAACCAGCTCCCTGGCAAGAGCAGGGCTCCGATCTGCTGCTGCTACTTCTCCTATCCACTTGATCTTCGCATAGCAGCAGTTACAAGCAGGAGAACAAAAAGACACATAATAACATCCTCACACACACACAGCCCTGCTGTAACCTTGCCTGGAGCGAGCATGTTCAGAAGATTGGTTTTCCTGCTCATGATTCTTAGCATGTGTGAAATCTTAACGGCTGTTGTTATGCCGTGGAGGACGTCCGTGTTAAAATGCCCAACTGAGGTTTGAAACCCCGGCAAATCAATGACAAGTGCTTATTTGTTGAGATGAGAGGAGGAAAGACAGACATGTGGGTTTGTGTGGGTTTACAGTGCCCCCCCCCCCCCCCCAAGACAACGGGCAGCCACTCACACAAACAAGACTAACTGCACACTGATTTTACTTACACACACACACACACACACACACACTGCACATCCCACCACACCTACCAGCGCCTCCCACCCGTTTACATTAAACCCAGTCTTTTTTTATGCCTGCTGCAGTAAATTAATAAGCGACTTGCAGGCTTTTTAAAAAGTACTCCAGAGAGCTGCCCCCACTGGGCCCAGAGGAGAGGGCTTAAGGTTAAAAAGCCTATTTCAATATCAGAGTGAACAGCACACTCAGAGCCAACAGCTTGCAGTCCCTGTGGTTTCTCCCCCTCTCTGCAGTATCGGCCCCACCCACACACACACACCCCTGCAGCAGAGAGGGTAATGTCCCCAACCACACCTGAAGGACAGAGGACTGGGCATCAACTTCCAGGTGTGTCGGCAAAGGGGTTGGGGGTCAGTTCCATTTCTCCTCAACAAGTAAACCAAATTCCAATTGGACATTTTCTTCATGGAAATGAGAAATGTCAGTGTACTTCCTGAATTGAGCCCCAACCCTTGTGTGTAGAGTATCACATTGCAAAGTCTGTGTGTAGTGGTGTCGATCATATTGCAGAACGGCCAAGTATCGATACTGTATCGCACAGTACGAGTAATCCCTAGATGTGGTGCTGTGTGTGTGTGCGTGTGTGTGTGTGTGTGTGTGTGTGTGTGTGGAATGAAGCTGGAGAGGAGCGTGCCTAATTTGTCTGGAGCGGATTTAAAAAAAATGTTGGCTCGACCTTCTCCCCCACTCCAATTTTGCTCCGGTACCAGTCAGCCACGAGCTCTGGGCATGCTCTGCCCAGCATTTTGCTTCATTTCCTTCATCACAGTTCTTTAAAAAATAAAAATCAGGGCCTGGCGTTGTATTTATTTAGCCTAACCCACCACTAATGCGCAGAGATGTTGATGTGAGTCGACGGAGAAATAGGTCACACGGCCTGTGTTATTGACGGCAAGACAACGAATGAGGCGATGCAGCAGCAACGGAGACGTTTGGATTTCTATACAGGCTATTGTTAAAAGAGGAGTCTAAGTTTGTAACCGTCCATCAACTGTAAATGTGAGCGCCACAGAGACGCAGCTACAACTGAAGTATCTGATTATCAATTGAAAAAAATAAATAATTCAATTTAACACATCAGGTAGGTCCTTGTTGAATTGCCTGCCCTACAACATGTTGAATTGTTGACGATTGTTATGATAGCCTACTTCAAAACCAAATGGTTGATGGGGTGACTATGAAATTATTTTTTAAATCCCAAATTTGAGAACATTTGGAGCAGCATTTTTTTTTTTTTGCGGAGCCGAGGATAAGGACATTGACCGTTCTGTGAGCAACAAAGGGGGATTTCTGACCGCTCAACTCCGCTCGCATACTCACCACTACAGTATTTTTGTATACAGTGCTTCTTGTGCTGCATTGCAGCTGTGCGTTAGTGTGAGATGTACTGGAAAGAATCTGTAAATGTGTGTGTGTGTGTGTTTATCCCAGTTGAGTGCTACTCTCAGGGGGGGAATAAGCTGTGGGTGGTTGGGTGTAAGGAGGGAGGGTCAGGGCGGTGCAGTGTGTGCAGGTGCATGCTGGGAAGGTACCTTGTTTGTCACAGTGTTGATTGCCAGCGTTGGAGAGGCACTTCCAGAGATCATACAGTCCATTCCCAAAGACTCCGACTCCAGACTGTACGGTGTGGAAGCCTGGAGGAGGGAGACCAAAAATAAAAATCACTCTTTTAGCTAATTATCAAATAAAGGAGCACAAAAAAAACCAACCGTTCTAAACTAATTATCAGAATGATACAGGACCTCAAGCCATAGGCGGAGGTAAAGGTCCTAACGCTCATGTTGCCGTGTTTGTTGGGAAGCTAGTTTTCCTTCCAGGCAATAGGGAGGGATGCAGATCTCCAGTATGGAAAATACACCAGGACCATTTAGAAAACAAAAACGAGCAACACCTTTATTTAGGTCACATCTGAAATATTTCCAGAGGAGATGAAGAGAAGAGCACAGCCCCCATTGCTCCCTGCACGGCTCGGGCGCTCGGTCGGGGGAGATAACTCCACCACGCCTGTCTCCCAAAACTGCTTACTGTAAGAGGATTGGCTGGCAACAATACCATTTTTAATTCATGATAAACATAAATGAGATTTCACAATTTCTAATGTCGGAGGACTTAATGGGATGCCTTGTAGGCAGCCAGTCAAAACTGTAGGGGAGGATGGCGCGCACGTGTCATACCAACACAACATACATGTACAAACTTGAGAGAGAGTGAACACTGTGCATTTGTCATGCTTTTGAATTACACAACAATGACTATATTTAAGCTCATTTACACAGCGTGTGTCACACACGCATAGAATGGAATGTGCGTTGCTCTATCCCTCTCCCTATCTTACAACCACAGATAGACAAACGGAGGCACACATATAGACAGACACACACACACGTGGGTGGTTAACGGAGTGAGTGGGTTTGCCTTTCCGCTGTGAGTCTTTGTGTCTTCGTCTCAGTGTTTCAACCGAAGCCTCACATGTCTCTTGTAGCCTATAGCGGGCCACACAGGGGAGGCCAGACTGCAGTAGCCAGGGAGGAAGGGATGGATGCCTCGGAGCCAGGTCAATCTGGGCAGTTGACTAAACCAGTATTATTACACTGGACACGACTCATGCATAATTAAAAGACAAACGCTCCCACTCAGAATAACCAGCCAGAGGACATTAATTGATGTTTTAAAAAAAATAATTGTATATACACACACAAAAGTATGTGGACCTGGCTATTTCAGCCACACCCGTTCTTGACAGGTGTAAAAAAATAAATAATAATAAAGGCACACAGACATGCAATCTCCATAGACAAACATTGGCAGTAGAACGGCCTTACTGGAGAGCTCAGTGACTCAACGTGGCACCGTTGTTACATTTCTGCCCTGGTCAACTGTAAGTGCTGTTACTGTGAAGCGGTAGGCCCAGCCGTGAAGTGGTAGGCCACAACAAGCTCACAGAACTGCCGAGCGCTGAAGCGCGAAGAAAAAAAAAAAAGGAAAAGCCTGTCCTCGGTTGCAACACTCACTACTGAGTTCCGAACTGCTTCTGGAAGCAACGTCAGCACAAGAACTGTTCATCGGGAGCTTCATGAAATGGGTTTCCATGGCCGTGCAGCCGCACACAAGCCTAAAATCACCATGAGCAATGCCAAAAGCCGGCTGGAGTGGTGTCAAGCTCGCCGCCATTGCACTCTGGAGCAGTGGAAAGGCGTTCTCTGGAGTGATGAATCACGCTTCACCATCTGGCAGTGCGACAGCTGAATCTGGCGGACGCCAGGAGAAGGCTACCTGTCCCAATGCATAGGAGGAATAATGGTCTGGTGCCATTTTTCATGGTTCGGGCTACGCCCCTTAGTTCCAGTGAAGGGAAATTAATAACAGCATACATTGACATTTTAGATGATTCTGTGCTTCCAACTTCGTGGAATCAGTTTGGGGAAGGCCCTTTCCTGTTTCAGCATGACAATTCCCCATGCACAAAGCAAGGTCCATACAGAAATGGTTTGTCGAGATCAATGTGGAAGAACTAGACTGGCCTGCACTGAGCCTTTACCTCAACCCCATCTAACTCCTGTGGGATGAATTGGAACACTGACTGCAAGCCAACCTAATCTCCCAACATCAATGCCTATCCTCACTAATGCTCTTGTGGCTGAATGGAAGCAAGTCCCTGCAGCAATGTTCGAACATCTAATGGGAAGCCTTCCCAGAAGAGTGGAGGCTGTTATAGCAGCAAAGGGGGGACCAACTCCATATTAATGCCCATAATTTTGCAATGAGATGTTCGACGAGCAGGTGTCCACATACTTTTAGTCATGTAGTGCATGTAAATAATGGCATGTGTTAAGTGAGGGTATCTACAACTGTATGAAGACAAAGAATCAGGGTGTGTTGTCTGGAGGACTTACCCTCTCTCCGGACCGTGGCCTCTTCTTCGGCCGCGTGGGCAAGGCGTCTTCCTTTGGGTTGGTGTCGATGGCCCAGTAGGAGCCCTGTGGAGAGAGAGGACCATTGAGCACCGCAGTAAAGAACAAAACAGACAAGGCCTTGCCTGGCCTCACACCACCGGGATGTTAGCAACGAACGTGATGGCTTTCCATCTCAGGACAAAGAGTAAAAGCATCAGACTTCTTTTTGGAACTGCCACATTAGTGCTTTGACAAAATGTTAGCAAAACGCCACCCACAAAAAAACAAAAAGTATAACAGTCAACCTGTGTGGGTATTAAGTGTGCGCGTGGGTTTTGTTTGTACTTTTAAGGGAGCTGTGTTTTGTGGTAAGGCTTCCCTTTGTCTCTGGTGCTCTTTAGTTAGAGACTGGGGCTGTTGAACTGGTAAACCCCTCTGAGAAGCAGTGCTAGTGTGTCCAGGTGTAGCTGGCCTGCTGTCGCCAGGCGCGGGAGCAGCGCGTTGGGTTTCTGTTCATGTCTGAGCCCAGCTAATCAAGGAGAGAATAGACCTGCTGGCTCGGAGGCTCCACACAACTCCACCCCCTGGCTGCATTATTTATCTCTGCATTCGGCCACATTTAATTCATTTTTCAATGGCGTTCCTCCGTGAAGCCACAGGCAACACTGCTTACAGTGGTTAAAATGAGATTCTCACCCCCAGGCCATTACAAGTTGTGATTTCAAAAAATATTTTATATTACTCCTGATAAAATCATTCACAATTGTCCGGGGAAGTGAGATCAGGACCTTTAAAATGACTTCCTCAGCAGAGAGAATAATTGATATTGACAGAGAAATTGTCAGTCTAGACAACAGAAGAGAAGTACTGTTGCAACAACCTGTGTCTAAAGTAATCCATACAACACGTGTCCCGTAGTAGGCCCCTTTCATAGTCGTCACGGTACTACTGCCATCTAAAGCACGGTCCTGTGTTTCTCTCCTAGCTTTCATTTTGAAACACTGCAACTTTAACCCCACTGCTGCAACAATACAATGTTGAGAAAATATGTTTTAATATTTTCAAAGCTTGGGGTCAATTAGTGTATCCCTCAGAGGGAGAATAATTCACAGTGCAAATTAACCAGAGATAAAGAAGCAGTAATAATATACAGTTGAAGTCAGAACTTCACATACACTTAGGTTGGAGTCATTAAAACTAGTTTTTCAACAACACACATTTCTTGTTAACAAACTATAGCTTTGGCAAGTCGGTTAGGACATCTACTTTGTGCATGACAAGTAATTTTTCCAACAATTGTTTACAGACAGATTACGTCACTTATAATTCACTGCATCACAATTCCAGTGGGTCAGAAGTTTACATGCACTAAGTTGACTGTGCCCTTAAACAGCGTGGATAATTCCAGAAAATGTCATGGCTTTAGAAGCTTCTGATAGGCTAATTGACGTCATTTGAGTCAATTGGAGGTGTACCCGTGGATGTATTTCAAGGCCTACCTTCAAACTCAGTGCCTCTACTTGACATCATGGGGAAATCAAAAGAAATCAGCCAAGACCTCAAAAAGAATTGCAGACCTCCACAAGTCTGGTGCATCCTTGGGAGCAATTTCCAAATGCCTGAAGGTACCACATTCATCTGTACAAACAATAGTACGCAAGTATAAACACCATGGGATCACGCAGCCGTCATACCGCTCAGGAAGGAGACGCGTTCTGTCTCCTAGAGATTAATGTACTTTGGTGCGAAAAGTGCAAATCAATCCTAGAAGAGCAGCAAAGGACCTTGTGAAGATGCTGGAGGAAACAGGTATACAAGTATCTTTATTGACAACCTGAAAGGCCGCTCAGCAAGGAAGAAGCCACTGCTCCAAAACCGCCAGAAAAAAAGCCAGACTACAGTTTGCAACTGCACATGGGGACAAAGATCGTACTTTTCTGGTCTGATGAAACAAAAATAGAACTGTTTGGCCATAATGACCATCGTTATGTTTGGAGGAAAGGGGGAGGCTTGCAAGCGAAGAACACCATCCAAACCCTGTGAAGCACAGGGGTGGGCAGCATCATGTTGTGGGGGTGCTTTACTGCGGGAGGGACTGGTGCACTTCACAAAATAGATGGCAGGAAAATTATGCGGATGAATTGAAGCAGCATCTCAAGACAGTCAGGAAGTTAAAGCTTGGTCGCAAATGGGTCTTCCAAATGGACAATGACCCCAAGCATACTTCCAAAGTTGTGGCAAAATGGCAATCAAGTCAAGGTATTGGAGTGGCCATCACAAAGCCCTGACCTCAATCCTATAGAAAATTTGTGGGCAGAAATGAAAAACCATGTGCGAGCAAGGAGGCCTACAAACCTGACTCAGTTACACCAGCTCTGTCAGGAGGAATGGGCCAAAATACACCCAACTTATTGTGGGAGGCTTGTGGAAGGCTACCCAAAACGTTTGACCCAAGTTTAACAATTTAAAGGCAATGCTACCAAATACTAATTGAGTGTATGTAAACTTCTGACCCACTGGGAATGTGATGAAAGAAATAAAAGCTGAAATAAATCACTCTACTGTTATTCTGACATGTCACACTCTTAAAATAAAGTGGTGATCCTAACTGACCTAAGACAGGGAATTTTTACTAGGATTAAATGTCAGGAATTGTGAAAAACTGAGTTTAAATGTATTTGGCTAAGGAGTATGTAAACTTCATACTTCAACTGTATATGTGAGTATAAATCTCATTATACTCACTGTTCTGTAGCTCAATTCCATTATTGGTGTATTTGACGATGTTGGTCTTCACTGCAAGAGGCTGAGAGTAACGGACAGAGAAACGTCTAAGGACGTCTGAAGGTGAGCTGCGTGTTTTGATCAAAGCATCTGGTTCACTGCTAGATGTATGAGGATTTTGGGGTTAACTGTTTCAATTAGAGCTCTTGGTAGACTCAGACTCACTGTGCCGGTGGAGAGACGGGCGGCGTTTCTTTTAATTAGGCAAAAAAAATCTTTAAGCAGAAACCCTTCGGGAGTTTCTGCATTTCTCCACACGCCCCTCGAGACTCGACGGGGGGAAGAGAGAGAGAAAAAAAAACACCCATAAAGACTTCTTAAATAAAATCACAAATACACTGCATCATAGTGAAGCCGGCACAGCAAGAATGTCTGTCCATAACATAAGCTACAACTGTAAGGAAAACTAAGCTCTATGATCCATGTAGTCTCTACACAAAATGCCATGATGGACATGTGATGATTCCACCAGAAGCCCTGATTACCTGTTTCTCTCAGAGGCTGGTGATTTACCTACAGTATTGTATGTCAACCTATTTCTTGTTGTAATCACGGTGCACATTTAGCATGCCTAACCGGTTAACATGTGAAATAAATAGGTCTCTGCAGTGGGAGCCGTAACGGTGAAGGAGTACGCCACGCGTGTCATCTCGCTCTCCATCTCAGAGGTAGACACGGTGCTCTCCTATCTCATCCGACCAGCAGTGCTCATATTCCTGCCACATTACAATACTGATGGAACCTATCTAGAGGCTAGCACTTCTTTGAAGTTGTCTTCGGGGGGGGGGGAGGGGGGGAAGGGAGTGAGGAAAATTCCAAATTAAGTTGGCCATGCATTTGGAATGGGATCCACACAGCAATAGATTATTTTGTATTTAGTGCAGCTCCCAGGAGTGTCAATATCAGAGGATTACAGCAAAACATGAAATTAGCATTCAGTCCCCAACCTCTACAGTACATAGCTTGGCGTAGCTCTTCAAGCCACTGTGTGCCTGTTCATGTGCCTGTTCGCCAGACAAAAACTCTTACATACGGGTCGACCAATTCACATAACCAGGATACACCAAATATAGGCCCACATGGTCCAACCACGTGAGAAACAAAGCGCAGTGAGAGATACTAGTAAGACAAGTGACAGGGTGAGAGATTGTGTGGTAAAACAGGCTGGTATGGGAGCTGGTGATGTCATAGCAGTCCCTGCCGGCCTGAGAGAGGGCAGGAAAGGCAGGTGCTGTATGTGTCAGCGTGGCCTCCCTCTCCTCTCACCCTAAGTGCTGAGCTGAGGGCTTTTCTCCTCATAACCCAGCCCGAGAGGTACTTTTGGGGCGTTACTCGAAATGCACTGACTACGGCCTTATTATGGACTGTTCCCACAAGGACAATGACTTATTACCACATCTTCGTACTTATTATATTTTTTTTTAGACCAGCAGGGCAGACTAACACGGTCTTTACATTTGCCATGCAATTTTGAGGGGGTGGAACATTCATAATAGATTACGAGCATGCCATGCATTTCCAGACTGTCAGAGCACTGGCAGGCGTTCACAGCCAACATGTTTCTCATGCAGATAGCATTAGATCATATTGGAGGACTGGTAGGTCTGTCTGTGGACACCAGCTGCTTATTTCCGCTACGTTTACAGTCATCTCTGTATGTTGGGTTTGAATAAAACACGGTCGTCTTACCTTTCCTGGGTCGTCTTTGGAGCGAGGCACTTTGAGAAAACACTTGTTCAATGACAGATTGTGCCGTATTGAGTTCTGTAGGGAGAGAGAGAGAAATTTGGGGTTAGAGATAAAAAAATAAATCACATTAAAAAGGGAAGAGGTCGTGTCTTTGAGCAGAGAGCATGTCATAGCCACAGAGGCTGTGACATTGTGAGAAAGACAAAACAGGAACCTTGGTAGCATAGTAAACGTCATGCTTTGGTGTCAAGTCCCATTTCCTGTCAAGATACACTTGTTTTAGAATGACACCTTAAAATAAACTGCTATATCTGTGACTAGATGTCAGTCTACACACTGATTGTCACTGGACCAGGACAAAGCTACCAGGAAGACATAGGGCCTAATCTACCCGGTAACAGCAGACTGGCTTCTACTACTTCTCAAATTACATGGGCGCCAACAATCAAAGCTCAGCTTGAATTAAGAGACACGCATCCCAAATGAATCCCTCACTGGGACGACGCCTGATATTAATTAACGCTACACAAGTCTCCTTGGGGGGGGGGGGGGGGGGGATAAATTATGTAGATCATTCTGAAACTTAACTCATTATGATGTTAGCTATTCCTCACCCACAGAGGCTGATATATCTGCCTGGTCGGGGACTCGAAGCAGCCATGACGATGGCTGTAGAGTGGTGCTCCTGGTTTAGTAACAGTTAGGGTGGAGCCGGCCAGCCTCCTGGAATCAGCTGGAGCTGGGCCAGCCACGGGCTTAACGGACGAGCCAAACGCACACATCTCCACACCATTTTAGCATTGACAGACGGCCGCACAAAAAACCTTTGAGATCCTCAGACGAGTCGGACGGTCGTTGGGCAGATGTGAGATGTGTACAGCCCAAAGCCGATAAGATGGCGCTGATTGTAACATCAGTATAGAGAAATACACCTCAGGAAGAGGCTGACGACAGTCTCGTTATCGAGCTGTCAATCTCTGGTGGTAAAATCTCCTGAAATGGAGAAATCCAATACACCAAAACTTACACAACAAAACGTGGCAGGACCGTTACAGCAGGGCAGATCGCGTTCGAAAATCAATGACGAGGTTAATCAAACCACAAAATCTGTGGCACCGTCTGATAGCATCAGTGCTAGATCTTCCAGTCTAGTGTGGGACTGGAGTGTATCAGTCAGTGTCCATGGTTGGATGGAGAGATGGTCCGGTCAGTGCCTGCCTGATCTACTGGGAATCTGTTGGAGCAGCCGTTCAGTCAGGCCTGGCAGGGCTTCCTCACAGACTGCACTAAATCAATAGGATGGTCTCTATCCTGTCTGTCCACCAGTTTGGGAACTACTGCATTAGGTGATATGGCCACATGTCATGTGGGGACACTCAGCTGTGTCTGACAGCATGCATGTGGATACATCTGTATAGACATACAGTAGACCATACAGAATATTCATAGCCTACATTCAGGTCCAGGAACAAAAGGGTGTGATGCATGCCATCAGTTTAGAAAACATTAAGGCCATCTGGCCCCTAGGAAGACAAAAGAGAGAGAAAGTGACCGAGTGTAATGCTGACCTTACAAGCGTAAGCACTTAAGACCGAAGTAAAAAACCCGTCCACCTTCCACAGACTCAGCCGGCGAGGAGCAGGAGGGCATGTCGAGCACTTGATGCCACGAGGTGAGAAGGGCAAGTAGCGCTCGGCCTCACGCGCCGCGAGATGTTGCTCAGTCGCCATTTAGTGCCTTCTTGCAGGTCTAAATCATTGATACGGTCATCCAGTCTGACCCAGCCTAGAGTACTGCCAGTGCATTAACAGGTTGACTTTTTAAATGCACTCATCTCTCTGACCGGCTCTGTGCTCCAGCGACACGCTGTATTCTATCAAACACAGCTCCCTTCTCTAAGCTTACAAGTCACTGGTGTGAAACTAACAGGCTGAGGGTCAATCGTAGAAGAAAAGGGTGAAATGGACTGGATAGAAGCGTTTAACACATTACGACCGCAGCGTCTCGCAGAGAAACGTCATGAGAGCCACTTCTGCTCCATTTGAGAGACCCTAGCATCCTTACAGGGAGGCAGAGCACAACCCGTCAATAAGACAACGCGCTGGTGACAATCCTCCCAATTAAAGCCAGTTAGCTTTTCCAAAATAAACCCTTACTGGCTATACTACAATTAGCCTTAGCATCTCCAGCATGCAGAGCATCATACTGGCACACAATGAGGACGGAGCAGCCAGATCAGTAACTCACAGTGTGGTCAGAAGTACACTGAGTAGAAGGATTTTTTGCGTTAAGGCAGTATTGCAGGGGTCCATCCAAAGTACTGCCCAGCACGTACAGCACCTGCAACCCCCACAGTGCGGCTCACGCCCAGCCGGTGTCTCCCACTGTCGCCTCCCACACACACACACACACCACAGCGTCTCAAAACTACCGTGGTGATTTAACGCCAGGACAGCACCGTCCCTGCCCCGTCCCGCCTTAACAAATCACTCACACACACACCCCCCCCCCCCTGCGGCTCAGCAGGAGGGTAGCCAGGGGAAAGTAGGTCACGTTGACGACCTCACGCCACGTGTCAAACGTTCAGAGTGAGCCAAAGGGACAGGCCGTGTCACTGCCCTGCTCCTCACAGGGAGGGCGGGAATGGGGGTCAGTGTACCCTGCCGAGGCCCAGCGGTCCGCAGCCTCACCGGGATGCAACTGCGACGCAGGGAGGTGGAGTTCTCTCACACAGAGAGAACCCGTGGAGAAAAGAGGACTCGCCACAAGTCTAACACAGTCCTTCTCTGCTGCTGCGCCACTACCTCAAATACATGTCCTATTGACAGGCATGCCAACACACATGACATTTCTCCCTCATGTAAAAGTTGAGTATTTTACTTGTCAGCCCATTTAAAAAAATTAAATAAAAACAATCTTAGTAAGGGAAGGTCCAGACGAGCTCTTTAAACTCCAAATGGGACAGCGCTTAAATGCCTTCAGATTTGCAGCAGTGTGTGATGCCACAACTGTGCAGTAGTGGGATTGGAACCCATTAGATTGCATAAGCTGTTGTACTGGAGTTCCACAGTTTCTTTTGATACTTTCCCCCAATAATAACACTAACAACGTACCCACAAGTTCACTTTACATTCCCAACATCTCTTCAACATTAACAATTAAAGACAGACAGCACCAGGAGGCTTTTAAGAGCATCTCAAACATGCATGTAAAAAAATAAATAGAATACAGGCCTGAGCCAAAAGCAAATAGTACAAGGATAGCATGACCTTTAAATGACCTGTGGGAAAAACTCCATGTGAATGACTGAGGCAGACAAAAAGAGTTGAGCCACTGCTGCTGCGGTGCATACATCAGATCTAGTCTTGTTATACAGAAAGGGATGTGATCTTTCAGATAAGGCCTGCAGCAGCATTCTGTGAGCGAGGACAGAAAGAGAGCTCTCGCTGAGCCACAGCACAGCTATGATACAACAAAGGAAGGAACCAACCAGCAGTGAGGATAAAGCATTGGTACAGTAGATTAGTTTGCATTGTTGTTACACACATTCTATACAAGGTCCCATTCCTACACAAAACATAAACCTGACCTCAGCTTCAGAGATCTCCACAGGGGCTAAGGAATGTAGCACCTTCGCTGTCTATTTGTTGTGGGGGTGGGAAGACGTTGAACGCTACAGCGCGCACACACACACTCCTTCACTCCCCCTCCTCCCGCCTAACACAGTTCTCCCCCAACCCCACCAACTGAAGAGTAGACGCACAGGCTCGATGCACAGCACACACCGAAAATCTCTCATAACCAAAGTACTGAGACCCGTAGCCCACACTTGAAGAGCCACGAAGTCAACTGCAATGATTTTCAACTTGATTGTTTACAGGCTTCAAAGGCATATAATCTGCCTCCCTTGGTATCTTGTAGCAGTCTTGGCATGCTAGGCTTTAAACCCCTTAGTCTCTGATCTTCACTCGCTTGTATGTCGTTTTAATAAAACATCAACAGTTTGCTTGCTGCAGCAAAATGCATGCCAAGGTAAAAACTCACATTTAAAAACCCTACTTGGCCTGACTCCATTTAGTCGACTAGTCAATTGTTTGGTCGATAGCCGTTGGTCGACAGAGATGTATTTTTTTAGTCGAGCCACGGCAAATAGATATAACTATACACATACAGTACAAGTCAAACGTTTGGACACCTAATTCCAGGGTTTTCATTTTTACTATATTCTACAGTGTAGAATAATAGTGAAGCCATCAAAACTAGAGGTCGACCAATGATTTTTCAACACCAATACCAATTATTGGAGGACCAAAAAAAGCCGATACCAATTCAATCGGATGATTTTTACATATTTGTAATAATGACAATTACAACAATAGTGAATGAACACTTTAAATATATTTAATATATTAAGTTGTCTCAAATAATGAAACATGTTCAATTTGGTTTAAATAATGCAAAAAAAGTGTTGGGAAAGTAAAAGTGCAATATGTGCCATGTAAAAAAGCTAACGTTTAAGTTCCTTGCTCAGAACATATGAAAGCTGGTGGTTCAACATTCCCAGTTCAAGTTTTAGGTTGTAGATATTATAGGAATTATGACGCGTCGACTATTTCGCTCTCTACCATTTGTATTTCATAGACCATTGGATGTTCTTATAGGCACTTTAGTATTGCCAGCCTAATCTCGGGAGTTGATAGGCGTGAAGTCAAACAGCGCTGTGCTTCAAGCATTGCTAAGAGCTGCTGGCAAACGCAGGAAAGTGCTGTTTGAATGAATGCTTACGAGCCTGCTGCTGCATACCACCGCTCAGTCAGACTGCTCTATCAAATCAGACTTAATTATAATATAATAAACACACAGAAATACGAGCCTTTGGTCATTAATATGGTCAAATCTGGAAACTATCATTTCGAAAACAAAATGTTTAGTCTTTTAGTGAAATACGGAACCATTCCGTATTTTAATCGAACGGGTGGCAACCCAAAGTTGCACAACCTTCAATGTTAGGTCATAATTATGTAAAATTCTGGCAAATTAGTTCACAGTTCGCAACGAGCCAGGCGGCCCCAAACTGTTGCATATGCCCTGACTCTGCTTGCACTGAAAGCAAGAAGAAGTGACACAATTTCCCTAGTTACTATTTATTTTAACTAAATATGCAGGTTTAAAAAATTAAATAAAAAAACACTTCTGTGTTTTGATTATAAGAAAGGCATTGATGTTTACGGTTAGGTACATTTGTGCAAAGATTGCCGAAAAAAGCACAATGCGCTTTCGTTAAATCACCCGTTTGGCGAAGTTGACGTAGGCTGTGATTCAACGATAAATTAACAGGCACTGCTTTGATTATATGCAACGCAGGACAAGCTAGTTAACCTAGTAATATCATCAACCATGTGTCATTAACTAGCGATTATGTGAAGATTGTTTTTTTTATAAGTGAAGTTTAATCCTAGCTAGCAACTTACCTGGAACCTTGCAGCCAAAAGGTCCTTTTGACGCTGCACTCGCGTGGCAGGCTGACCACCTGTTACGCAGTTTCCTCGTGGATGGCAATGTAAATTGGCATCCAAAAAGGCCGATTACCGATTATGAAAACTTAAAATCTGCTCTAATTAAAAAATTACATTTAAAAAAGCCATGCCGATTAAATTGGTCGACCTCTAATCAAAACTATGAAATAACAAATATGGATTAATTGAAAAGAAAAAAAAAAACACATTTTAACTAGGCAAGTCACTTAAGAACAAATTGTTATTTACAATGGCGGCCTAGAAACAGTGGGTGAAGTGCCTTGTTCAGGCGCAGAACGACAGGTTTTTACCTTGTCAGCTCGGGGATTCAAGCTCGCAACCTTTCGATTACTGGCCCAATGCTCTAACCACTAGGCTACCTGCCGCCCCAATCAAGTTGTAACTAAAAAAAAAAAAAAAGGTATAAAATCTTGAGTAAGGAAACACACCGGATTACTTTTGATCCCTTGCGCGAATAGCCTACAGCCGTGTCTGTCAGGAGCTCACTGGCACAGGCAAAGTTAATTATTGATACAATGTCTCAAGTTCCTTGCAGGCAGGCCATGGGTATCCAATGTGATTTATAGGATATTTTTTAAATCAGCATTTTTACCTATGGGCTGCAATGTTATTTGTTGGCTTTATGTAGGCAATTTTTACATACTGGCAATAGAAGTTAACTTTAGATTTGTATAATTTTCATTTAGATAGAATTTTGATTAACCACATGATATTGATTGAGATATAAAGATAAATTAAATGAAACTGTTCCACCATGAACATCCTAAAAGGCACGCAGATCAGTAGAAATGGTACGATAGTCCTGTGGCCCCGGGCGCAGTGCACGCCGACACGGTCGCCAGGTGTACGGTGTTCCCTCCGACACATTGTAGCGGCTGGCTTCTGGGTTAAGTGGGCATTGTGTCAAGAAGCAGTGCAGCTTGCTTGGGTTGTGTTTCAGAGGACGCACGGCTCTCGACCTTCGCCTCTCCCAAGTCCGTATGGGAGTTGCAGCGTGAAACAAGACTAACTACCAATTGGACACCACGAAATTGGGGAGAAAACAGGGGGAAAAAAAGAAAAAAAAGATATTTTTTTGAAACGGTAGAATAACTTGGCACTCCGAATGGAAGCCAACCGCTGGTGTAGCCTATCACTGGCAATTTCAGGAGCGTAACAGCTGCAAAGGGCAGTGGGATGAGTCAGGAAAATGTTTCTCTTTTGTTTAGGCTATATAGATCTCTGGCTCTGTCTTCATTTTTAAATCACAGAGCTTAAAGCATCAGACATGCGCAGTAGCTTACATAGTTGATTTTATTAAAACACAGGGTATCTACATGGAAAAATGCACGTTTTAAAATGTTGACCAAGCATGCAAGTTGAGGCCATGTGAATTAAAAGACGGAGAGAACAGTAAAAATAGAAAAACATGTCGATCACAAAACGCACAGTTTGTGATGAAGATCCTATCTAGCCTACCTGTGTGTAACATGTTGAAGTAGGCCTAATCTAAACCCAAAATAATCCTGTCCTCTGCAAAGTGAGATTACACCATCTGGAAATTCTATTTCAAATGGTTAAATTAAACCCATACTTCACATGTATATTTAAAATATGAAAGCGATAAATGCTTGCATAAGGAAATGTAACAGATAAGATGCATGTGCAAAGAAATCAGTGCTCAAAATAACCACAGTGATAACTCCTGTTTCTACTGTACAATAAACTATTTGCTTAAATCAGATAAAGCTTTTAAAAACGTACTGACTATTTAGAAAGGTTTCTCCTTACAATTTGGTTCTCAAGAGCTTCAGATCCAGTACAATAAAAAGCAACCCACGCAAGCCGTTTAAACCCCAGTTGAAGCTGTGCCGACTACACCCACTGCATAACCATGGTGGGAGTTGCTTGCTAAGGTCATTTGATTCCATACAGATCTTAGATTCACTTTTGTATAGGCTAGTATACATCATCCATACATATGCATTGGGTCATGTTAGGTAATAGGCAGATGACAGACGGGCTGGTTCCTGTCCATCAGGTGGGTATGGGGTCGTTAAGCCTCGCTTGCCAGGCTTAGAGCGCTACTTGCCTATATTAACTACACTTTAGTGCAGGGGTGAGCAAAATACGGCCCACGGTCTGGAGCCGGTCCGTCGGCCGATTAAACGCAGACCTAGGTATAAACTTCGAAATAACTGCAATAGGTCCAAAAATAAATTTGTGCAGCCTTCAAGAAATAAGTATTACCCACCCCTGCTTAGTGCGTGGCTGGCTGTGAAGAGGCGACATGACTGGGAATGAAAATAGGTGTGGGAGACACGGAGTCCCTCCCAGGCAGGTGTGCAGGGGACAACAAGATGCCGAGACAGAAACGGACACTCACTGGCTGAGCCGACTCACACGCCAGTCAGTCACGGTCTATCCAAAATGCACTGATAGATACTCTGCTATTCGAAACAGAATATTCCCCATATTCTGGCTTTTCAGTTAGTCATAGAGAGTGTGATCCTGAAGACATCCGTCTTCATCTGAAGTTACTTTGTGAAAGTAATCTGAGGATACTTACACCCACATTCAGTTTAGGCACAGACAAAACTCCTATTCTCCGGAGTGGCACAGAAGTTTATGAACGCTGCACTAAGGATGTTCCCTGTTCAGCAGAGTAGGAGGGGGTTGGAGACCAAAAGCACTGCAAAGAAAGTGTTCTGAGCTCAACCTCGCTCACACCCACATCTTTACCTGCTTTGTTGGGTAACCTTGAGCTCTGTCTACGGAGAAAAAAAAATAACCAAACTCTTCTGCATTATTTCCTGGATGCATTCAAGGTTACAGCCCTGACTCTTCAGTGCAACATTTGAGATTTTTTCCAACGCTTCCATTTCAAAATTGGTGGCCAGGTTGGCTGCTGCGAATTTATTTGAAAGGCTACAGGGGGGGGGGGGGGGGGGGAAATTCACTTAAATTTAACACTGAATGACAGGTCAACACAATGACAAAAGATCTGAGCCACTCATCTGAACCCTTGTAATCATAGTCCTTCAGGGAGAGCGCTCTCGCCTGGTGCTGAGAGCAAAGCACACACATTCAAAGGGCTTTCCACAGTCTCCAGAGCAGAGCAGCTCCACTCATAACTAGGGCCTTTCAAATTGTTTTATGTTTTGGCCTGATTCAGTTTAGTTTTCCCCAAAAACTCCATTTAGTTTTTCCAGGTTTAAGGTTTTTTCCCCCCCAAGTTTCGCTCTCAAAAATCACAAGGACATGGACCTTGTTAAAAACAGTCAGAGAGAGGAGAGGAGAATAGAGGGGAGGGAGAGGGATGGAGCCCCTGTTCAGTCATCATTCACTGGTCAGCACAGGAGACTAAGAAGAATCGGGTCTAGAGGAATGGATTAAGGAACCAGGTGGTCCAGAATAGTGGGGGGAAAAAAAGTAGTGGACATATAGGCCTAGTCTAGTATTCGCTTCATTTGTCTGTATATTTGGTTTTTCTTACCAGTCTGGTGATATTCAAACTGAAGGTCTCACTGAATTCATTGGCAGACAAAGGAAACATGTCTAAAAACAAGATCTGCATCATCTAGATGAGGGCCAATTGCACTTCCACTCTGACTTGATCCCCGAACTGTGAAACTCCAAGAGTGGTTTTCAGAAGGGAAAACATTCCTCACACATAGCATTCACCATTTGACATAACGTCGCAAAAAACCTGTTCTGAATTCGCAATATTTGCCATAAGAGAGAAGCACACAATAAGCCTGGCTGTAAATTGGGTCTGTTCCTTTCTGACGGATGCAAGCTTGCACTTTCGTGCTTCTGTGCAATACATGGCTCTCCCCTCCCTCCCTCTCTGCGGAGGCAGCACAAGGCCATGAGAGATTGGAGGCAAAGTGACGTCCTCCAGTTTATCCTCCCTGAAAGCCTTCGCATGCTCTCAGTTCCACATGAGAGATCTGATGAAAGCCGTTTGTCAGCACGCCACTTAATTATCAGGCAGTAGAGCGTCCGATAGCATCCTTCCACTAACAATAGCTGCTCACAGCAGCCCCCTATAGTGCCCACACTCACACAGCTTCTTCGGTACCTAGTAGTGCCAATGGCCCACTTAAGAGTAGAACGAATTAAAATGCTACAAAGACGTATTGGGTATAAATTCTGATTTATATGGCCTTGTGTCAGTCTCTAGCCTTGTAAGCTGTGGATAGAAAATATACGCATGTAAAATGTAGTTAGTTACCTGTCCGGGAGATTTTTTTGGTCTACAATAATGCTGCAAAACATTGCCCATGTCACCAAAATTAAATGCATATACCCTTTTTGGAGGTAGAGGGCATAATATTGAGGGGTAGATGACATGTTTTAGGTTACATTTTGTCTTGACCCTGCCGCTTCTTTGACGCTGATTTCGTAAAGACAATTGAAGGATGTGGGAAAATAAATGTGGTCGTTTTGCGTCATGAAGTGTGGCAGAGAAACGAAACACATTGACCTGTAATTTGCTTCCATTGAATTTACAGAGCTTATACTCCACAATAATCAAAGCATACAAAGCAAAATGTAGGCAACACACATTCATTCTTTAGGTCTACCATTCTTGGCAGAGTCAAATTTGTCGACTTTTAAAAAGCCTGAGAACAGCACAATGGCTCTGGGATGGAAGAAAGATAAAAAAATAAATAAAAATCACCACATCTAACGTAGCCGGAAGGTCAAAGTGGAATAATATGAGACTGAAATAAGGCATTTGAATTTAGTATTCAATGTCAGAGACAGAAATGACTTGCCAGCCATGATTGAGCACCACTAAAAAAAAGGCAGGAGGAAGTACGTTTCGCGATTGGGACGATCTCATCAGAAACGTGGCGGAGTTCTCTGGAGGCATCATATATTCACTATGCCTGGTGAATGCAAACCGCCTGCCTCTGGGAGTTTGGTTGTTTAATGAATTGCAAAAAAATTAGATTCTCAGCGGAAATGCAGGTCCATCGTTTCATATTCAGTTGTGTTCTTCTCCCGGCGCTCTTAGAGAACAAGCAGTGAAAAGACGAGGATAAATGAAGGGTTCACAAATAGACCAGGGGTCTTAAGGTCCACATTTACCTCCATCCAAAGCTGGGGGTGGGTCAAACTCATTCCATGGAGGGCCTAGTGTAGGGCTGGGCTTTACACAATATCCCCCCCCCCACACACACACACACACCGGTTTAGGTTTTTACTTTACCTTCTATAACAGTATTTCCATGTTTGGTTTGTTAAATGTGATACGCCACTCGGCCTTGTGTAACCTGCGTTTTAATAGTTTGATATGCTACTTGAGTGAGTCGTCCCTCTCTGCCTCTCACCAAGCCCCGACCCGTCACTAAAGGAGCGCAGTTGCTGTTGCTCGCCCACTTCACCCGACTTGAGTCTGCATGATCAATGCAGCAGCTGGCAACAAGATGTTGATGAAAACGACGCAGATTTCCACTTTGCGTCTTAATATAGAAAACCACAGCGTTCTATGATTACATTATTAGTTTGTGTGTCTTACTGTCGTCTTGTCTGCAAAAAGCTAGTTTGTCTTTTCTTAGGTAGTTGTGGCTAAAATAAAGTGTGTTAGCTGCTAATCACTAGTTAGCTAATAAATGTACTGAGTCAGAGCAAAACGTAGCTAGCTAATACAGCCCGATTGATACCAGTGCTGATGTAGGCCTAAATCAGCATGTTGCTTGTACAACATCTAAAATCAGAGAGGAATAGGTGAAGCATGAACATGTTAGCTACATGTACATGAAGTAAGAGTAACATTTAAAATGTTGCCAAAGATTACAGGTTTCCCTGGGAAACACATTGATTCCCACCCTGACAATAATTCCTCCCTGTCTTTTTCCATAGTCGTCATGTCAAACTGTATTCGTAGCGCCCAATATTATATTCTAACTATATCTTTAGAATAATCATTCTATTTCCATGATTGCAACGGTTCACCCATGTTTTGATCTAAATCGCAAGCGAAATCACAATTGCAACATTTGGTTAAAAAGATGCGCTTGATTGTTTGCCCATTTCATACAGACCTATGTGGCAGTGTAGAAATTCTCTCAAATAAGTGCCAACATTCAGCATTTTCTGCTAATGATTATTTAGCGTTGAAGTTTGATTGAACAGTATAAAACAAATCAGAATTGAGAAAGACCCATTGAAATCACTTAGAACGTATGTGTTGCCACCAATGTGTATAAACCCTGGATGACTGACAGGGGGCGTTGTATTGAAGCCACAGCACAGCCATCTTGGTACACCTCAAAATGAATGTATTTATTAATGTCTACGTTAATTTGACACGTTTATTCTACTACAGACACCTTAATTAATGCATCATTTAAAATTATGTGAGCTAAAACATATTTTCCATTGTTGTTGAGAGTTAAATGTTACTGTCCCCACTACAACCCCCGAAAATACTTAAAAGCTTGTAATTTTGTCCTTTAATTGAAATACTGTAGAATTGCATTCATTCCTATGGAGGACTGCACCTACAAGGAGGTGCCAATATGGCCGACCGGTGGCTTCAAAGCCTCTCACTGGCCAACACATCATCAGCAATCCAGGGTTTATATAAGTCATTGGTTGCCACCCTAGGGTTTTGCACTTCTCATAAAGCAAATTTAGAACTATTATATAAAAACAAAGATACTGTTAAAAATGTTAAAAATATATATTTTGGCCATTGATCGCCCAGCTCACTGTCTGCTGGTTTTTCCTTTCAATTAAGACCTAGATAACCAAATGAGGGGAGTTCGTTACTAATTAGTGACCTTAATTCGTCAATCAAGTACAAGGGGGGAGAGAAAACCTGCAGACACGCTGCCCTCCGTGAAATGAGTTTGAGACATGCGATCTAAAGCCTCTGGATATACAAACAATCCCCCAATAAGACAGAGAAACTATCCTACCTCAGATTAACCAATACAGAATCAAAGAAGTTCATATGGGGCAACCAAGCACGTCATGCCTTTGCATCACAGGCAGACAGAGCATGACTCAACCCTGTATCCGAGGTAGATCTCCCATGGTAACCTGTCCTCAGGGTGCACTATTCATTCTTACAGGAACTACAGAGGAACAAAAAGAGCCTTTAAAAATTGTAAGCGTTGCCTTAGCTTCAACCTTCAGACCAAACCAGAACTTTCCCGAATTCTGTGTGACTTGCTACTGATTTAAAAGAAGCAACAGACCTCCTATACAGCCCATTAGCCAAGTTAATGTTGAGCTGACAGACTCGCTGACCCATAAATAATACATGGCAGTGGTCAAGAGAGGCCAGACACCTCGGAGCACCCGTTCATCCCTCTACACGACCGCATTAATGGGCTAATTCAGAGGCAATTAACTGGTGGGGAAGAGGGCTGTGGCCTCGCGGCTGCAGGGCTCAAAGCCGGGGCTAACAATTGCTCTGAGCATTCATACACACACACACACACACACACACACACACACACACACACCACACACACACCATCTCCCACACTGAGCCCCATTTACATATTGTTGTTTTAGGACAGAACTCCCAGCATCTAGAAAGAGCCTGAGCAAAACCACAAGTTAACAATAAACAATTGTTAAAACGTTTGTTTCCGTTCTTCCTGGTCACTGCTAAGATTCCAGAGTACAATCCTGTCTCAACACTGGCGACTAGTAAGCATAGTCAAACTGTGCTGCTGTGAGCCACATTGGTTTTCTACTGCAGCCTTTATGCTTACACAGCCTCTGCATCGTAGCAAATTGACTTAGACCATTTCTTTGATGTTTGTTAAATGGGACTTTCATTCGATAAATTAACTGCAGAAAACTTGCATTGACAAACGGTGACATTGACAAACGAGCAATTACAACCAGCAATATTCATGTGTCATATCCGTGGGTGCAGTGACCTGCGATTAGCCATGCTGATGCTGGATGGGAGAGTCGTGGCTGTCAATAGGAGCGGAGGGAAGGCTGAGCAGCCCATCCTGACATGTCATCCATCACTGGTTCCGCTCTGCCGCCACAGCTGTGTCACTGTCGCCCCTCTCCGTCGAGCACCGACCCCAATGAGGACACGCAGGCACGGGGTTCAAGTTTCACTCTCAGAGACCGTCCTGACGTGAGCAAGGCGTACAGAGAGAGGTGTACAAAAGCTCTCCGATTTGTGGCAATGACGACATTATAATAATCAATACGTCGCCATGTTATGCTTTGCACGTGGAGATATCTTGGCATTCACACCACATTCATGTCGTTCCAGAAAGCGGTGATCGCAAGCGGCAGCGTGAGGTTATTAGCTCTGGGACAATGACCGAAGGGGTGATCAGGGTTACGTAATTACCGTCGAGGCTAAAGGACTCATGATAACAAAGATGAAATGAGAAAAAAAATTAAATAAATAAATAAATATAAATCAGCCAGGAACCTTCTCACTATAATTACTACCCATGCTGATTAGATTAACATGCCAATCAATCATTAGAGCTTGTTACCTCTGCTTTTAATTCCTATCAGATGACGGTGACCTGCACTGTGGCTGTATAGGCTTGTTAGCGCAGATAACCCTCCAGGTTTAACGGTATACCCTCAGCGAAGGGCTTACCTCAGCCAGCCTCCAGAACTCCGGCCTGATCCCCAGCCAGTCTCATTCCCCAGGACCTTCCCACAGGTTCTAATAATTAGTCCTGGCTGGAGCTTCTTTCAAAAAGGGGGGGAAAAAACAGAGCACGAGAGAACAGCTGACAAATTAGCAGCGAGCTTCACAGGAGGCAAACGATCTACAGGGAGAACAGACTACCTCAATTATGGATATTATTAATGAAATCAAACAAAGACCGGGAGGCCGAGAGAAGGGAAGAAATCCGTCACACATACTTTATTAAAAACACGAGAGCATTGATTGTTTTGTTTGATCGCTCATGTTTTCTGGAGGATTTGTGAAAATAATAGTTTTTATATAGCAGAAGCCAGCGGCAGCAGCAGTAGCCGGCCTAGCCCAGCTTAGGTGGATTTAACAGGGAAGATTCAGAGTTAAAGGCGGATTCCAAGGACTTGGCTCTATTTATAGCATGTAGAATTCATCATGGCTCAGCGACTCTCCACCCCCTCTCTGTCTACCCCCCCCGGGAGAAATCACAGTACCTATGAGAGGCCATGCTTAGGCCCAGACTGACCTAACACCGAAAGGCCATGAGTAGGAATTGAATTCAAAACGTCTAGCTTTCAATTAAAACGAGACCGGTAAAGAGGCTTTCAGTCTTATACTGAAGCCATGGTAAAGCCGTCACCATCTCTCATACTAGGGCCCTGTAACATGCATGATTTTAACCTTTATTTAAAAGCTTTTTCCATGAAACTTTCCCCATTTTCTTTTTATGTCAGATGGTTTAGCACCATCAGACAACCGCTTTCATTTTGTGTTTAGGCTTTAAATAGAGGATTAAAATGACGACGTCACATGACTGCGCAAACCAGAGCCCTGCACTTAGGACTGTTAGACGCTCGCTGCCCTTGCTACAATGACTGGAACACCCATAAGGCCAAAATGGACACACCACCTCAGAAGAACATCACATCTAAAAATGAAATACAAATATCCAAATCTGATTGGGTACAAAAGGATGACTGAAGGATTCTCATACTCCCCATCCATTTCCCTTTAGAAGAACCTGAGGACAAGCTAATTCTTTTTCTAGTTTAAAGAGGTTTTTTTTTTTTAAACGCCTAAAATTCCTTGCAGTTCATAACTCTGTAGCTAGGGTTATTTCACCCCCCCTCCCCCTCCCTCCCAAATTGTCTCCATTTCCAGCCTCAGATCTGAGACAAAGCATGGGCACAGCCCATTGGAGGTGATGATCTCAGTCGCCACATAAGCGAACAAATCTGGAAAAGCCATAAAAATACAGAACCACCCCCTTTCCTCAGTTATTAAATACGAACATATAAATCTCAGCGAATCAAAATGCATCCCTATACTGTGCTTCAACGTCTCACTGAATTGCTTAAAGTACCAGCCCAAACCCTACCCCCAGCTACTGAGCAGCTGTAGAGCACATTCTGCTTCCTCACTGCTTTAGTGTCGTTGTAGCACTCAGCGGCTGAGCAACATGCCCCCATAACACAGACCGAGACACACTGCTTTTCAGAAAGGCCAGGAGCAGTGACTCAGCAAGTATGCACCCCATCCAGAGCTCAATAGTGGATCACTGTCCAACACCATCGGTGGAGAAATAAACAGCACAGCAGCAGTACTACTACTGGGGTCTCAGAGTCAGACATTGACTTTAAACAGATTTCATTATCACAGTCCAGGGAGCTTCGGCGATCAATTCCTGACTAATGACGGATGGTAAAATGTGTTGCTCAGCAGGGAAAGGAAAAACGGTAAAAAAAAGGGTGGCTAATATTTAGGCTAAGATTTGCTTGTATGGAATGGAACCTATAGATAAACTGAACTGTGAAGTCATGGTCATGAGCAGGGAAAAGACGCGTTTACATAAAAAACAGAGCCAAAATCAGTACATATGGACCACAAGAGACAGCTCCAGAGCCCCGAGCCCTTTCATGTTCCTCAATGTAGTCGACTCCTCACTCAACGAGGTGTGGGGACAACAGCTCCTGCCAAATGGATGCGAGGCATGCCAGCCAGCATGTCCTCTCCGCCCACTCCAAGGGGCAGAGTGTGAGCAGTGGGGAGGCGGTGGGGGGAGGAAAGGTGAGGCTGGTGGGCGGGCAGCCAGGCAGGAGCTTCCTGACACGGGAACCTGCCACACAGCAGGATCAAACCGGCTGCCGAATGAATCACTACCACTCCCACCACCAACACAGTCGGCACCGGGCCTCCACACAGCCACTTCTGCTGCATCTACAATTAACAACAATCTGGGGAGAGACGGAGTTGCTAAAAATAATCCCACATGCATCTCAAAAAACTGGGCTCACACTTTGCACTGTCAGTGCCTTTGATACAGCATGATAAGACGGTGTTCTAAAATGGTCGTATTTTTTGGGACCGGGGAAAATAAGCATTAGTTACTCTAAATATGTATCTCAGCTGCTGAATTATTGAATATCTGCAAAGCGTTTAAAATGTAACTGCTTGCTTAGCGGGGTAATGGAGAAGTAGATGGAGGTATCACAGAGTCTACCGTTGAAGCAATTTTACACTTTCACATTCCACGCCCTGAAACCCAAGCTTGGAGGTGGGAGATAGCAGGGGCAGAGAGAAGCGCAAAACAAGCTTACCTGACTGATCACATTTAAAATAGGCAACAGGAGCTGCCTGGGATTTCTGTGCTGCAGTCAGTCACTATGTTAGTGAGCAGCAACATTATCTCCAAAGTAAATAATGTCCCGGAGGAAAGGCAGCTCCCCAAATCACTTCTTAAAAAACAGAAACCGCTCCAGGCTGCTATTATTAAGCCTGCGCCATCCAATGGGAAGGGGAACCTTTGATCCCTTTAGGGTGAAGCGCATTTGCATTTTATAATGAGATCAAAGAGGCTAGGTCTGTCCAGGGCCCCTGCAGAAGGCAGCGCCGTACCCCATCTCTAGTCTGCAGACCAGCCGATTTATAGCCTCCTAGACACTGGAGTCGTTTCTTAATCAACATGACAGTAGCTGTGAGGACATGTGGACATGCAGTAGGGAGATGGTGTTTGTAGGGCAATCAGCATCCATTCTTTGCCAGCTTGCCTTCACGCAGGTGTGGAAAACGGAGAAAAAAAAATAAACACACCAGTCGCAACAATCTCCTCCTCAACAGTTAAAGTTCAAGAGCAAACGTTTCAAACCTGGTTGAGAATTGCGCCACGTTTTCTTTGACATCCTTCACCTGCGAGAAACGCAGCAGGGAAAGAGTTTCTGCCTGCACTGGACGACATAAAGTGTGGGAAGAAATATTTGAGACGGAGGTGGGCGGCTCCACAGTCAGCGACTATCGGATTGGGTGTACATGCGTGCGTGGGTGTGTTCCATCCGAGAGCACTAACGAGCTGGTTTCCCGGAGTTGGAGCAGGCCGAACAGGAGTTCCGCTGGTGTCATCTGTGGGCACCCTAGCATCTATACATTTAATACCTTAACACCGAGGTTTATACTGAACGTGTCACACGTCAAAGAATCCCACACTACTGCATTTCAGCGGTAGCCTATAGGCTGTGTGGTCTAAAGAGAGAACAAGTCACTGCAGGGCCGAGGTATGAGACCAAAGCAGGTCAGGTAGAACTTGGATCGCTTTAAATTCATTAGCGGTGCGTACATCTGCCAAGGCCCGGCCGGCCACACGTTTTCAGAGGGCCTGATCAGATTAGATGGCCGGTTTGAAGCGGGATTATAAACCCGTTTTGTAAACAGAGATTTCAGATCTCTGCAGATAACATGAGCTTTTGCATGGACTGGGTGCCCGGTAATCCTCTAGTGTCTATACATTTAATACCTTAACACTCAGGCTTATACCGAACGTGTCACAAAACAAAAGGATCGTACACTAATGCATTTCAGCAGTAGCCTACAGGCTGTGTGGTCTGAGGAGAGAACAAGTCACTGCAGAGCCGATGTATGAGACCCCAAGCAGGTCAGGTAGAACTTGATCGCTTTAAATTCATTAGTGGTCGCTCAGGCAGGAGCCAGCCAGTTTGAAACTCATAACCTTAGAAACTGACCCACAGCCAAAACGTCTTGATAGAAAAGAAGAAGAAGTCTCATCAGCATCAAGAGCTTTGGACAGGCGAAGCAGGACATCCTAACCTGGGAGAGACCAGATCACTCTGATTTGCCTTTTAATCTGTTGAAAGTCATTAGGGCCAGCTCCACATATCCTACACTGCAATGACAGACTGGAATGATTAGTTTGAGCAGCAAGATTGAAATTGGACTAGAGGGAACAACACAGAAGGGTCTGTTTTAGAATACAAAAAGCACTACATGCACAGACAGAGATATATATATATATAAATAAATTCTCCCATGTAACATGCTCAGTGATGTTGGTACAAATATATGCTATGGGATGAAGGGGGGGGGGGGGGGGGACTATAGAAAGGACGATGTATCCTTAAGCAAGTATCCATGTGGCAGGCATACTGGGTCAACATAAGTCAGGACTAGCCAGTGTGTTTCTCCAAGTACTAGCTAGTCCCCAAACATCGTTCTCGTCAGCTAATAGAGTGTGACCTACAGCACAGGCCTATAAAAAAATAACTCTTCTGCATCGCTTAAGAGTGCAAAAATATATCCAAAAGTGCTTTAGAGAGCTGGAGAGGGTTTAAGAAAGCCTCTGTTTAATTGCCTGCTCGTGGACGCTGTGTGCTTATTCGCTCCTTCAAAAAACGACCACGCTCATATTTTTTGACCTTGATGAATTAGCTGTTCCTATTGACAGCACTTATTGATATTTCTTAAAAGCGTGGGCTAATGGAGTTCTATGGAGATGATTAAATGCCTGGATTAGCCCGGTCTCATCTCGGAGGCACAGCCCGCATTATCATACAGAGCAGACGCGTGCGTGCTCTGGCTCCTAAATTCTTGCAGCCCGCCAACATCTCTCCAGGGGAATAGCGGAGTGATGACTGCATCCGACCTACATTCACCCCGCCCAGACATGCTCACATCAACCCCTCTCTCACACAAACACGAAAGGATCTAGACACACGCTATCCACATTTTCTAACGTTGCTATGTGCACAGACAATAGAAGTGAAGGATTCGACTTACGCCTTCCTTACCAACTGCAGTGCCTTCCTGGCAAACCTGCTCGAGTTAAAAAAAAATTAAGGAGTCAATTTATAGAGTATTAAAGTCAAGTAAACAAGTGAAATTGTATATGTATTTAATTTAAGTTAGCTCAATCTACTAGCAGTTATGTTGTGATAATTAGGTTAGTTGTGTAAGAGTTAACCTCTATGGGATCGGTGTTCTCCCCCCCGCGGGTCGGTTGAGCTAACATGCGCTAATGTGATTAGCATGACGTAAGTAACAAGAACATTTCCCAGGACATAGACATGTCTTATATGGGCAGAAAGCTTAAATTCGTGTTAATCTAACGGCAGTGTCCAATTAACAGTAGCTATTACTGTGAAAAAATACCATGCCATTGTTTGAGGAGAGCACATAACAAAATATACTGCTCAAAAAACTAAAAGGGAACACTTAAACACATCCTAGATCTGAATGAAATAAATAATCTTATTAAATACTTTTTTCTTTACGTAGTTGAATGTGCTGACAACAAAATCACACAAAAATAATCAATGGAAATCCAATTTATCAACCCATGGAGGTCTGGATTTGGAGTCACACTCAAAATTAAAGTGGAAAACCACACTACAGGCTGATCCAACTTTGATGTAATGTCCTTAAAACAAGTCAAAATGAGGCTCAGTAGTGCGTGTGGCCTCCACGTGCCTGTATGACCTCCCTACAACGCCTGGGCATGCTCCTGATGAGGTGGCGGATGGTCTCCTGAGGGATCTCCTCCCAGACCTGGACTAAAGCATCCGCCAACTCCTGGACAGTCTGTGGTGCAACGTGGCGTTGGTGGATGGAGCGAGACATGATGTCCCAGATGTGCTCAATTGGATTCAGGTCTGGGGAACGGGCGGGCCAGTCCATAGCATCAATGCCTTCCTCTTGCAGGAACTGCTGACACACTCCAGCCACATGAGGTCTAGCATTGTCTTGCATTAGGAGGAACCCAGGGCCAACCGCACCAGCATATGGTCTCACAAGGGGTCTGAGGATCTCATCTCGGTACCTAATGGCAGTCAGGCTACCTCTGGCGAGCACATGGAGGGCTGTGCGGCCCCCCAAAGAAATGCCACCCCACACCATGACTGACCCACCGCCAAACCGGTCATGCTGGAGGATGTTGCAGGCAGTAGAACGTTCTCCACGGCGTCTCCAGACTCTGTCACATGTGCTCAGTGTGAACCTGCTTTCATCTGTGAAGAGCACAGGGCGCCAGTGGCGAATTTGCCAATCTTGGTGTTCTCTGGCAAACGTCCTGCACGGTATTGGGCTGTAAGCACAACCCCCACCTGTGGACGTCGGGCCCTCATACCACTCTCATGGAGTCTGTTTCTGACCGTTTGAGCAGACACATGCACATTTGTGGCGTGCTGGAGGTCATTTTGCAGGGCTCTGGCAGTGCTTCTCCTGCTCCTCCTTGCACAAAGGCGGAGGTAGCGGTCCTGCTGCTGGGTTGTTGCCCTCCTACGGCCTCCTCCACATCTGATGTACTGGCCTGTCTCCTGGTAGCGCCTCCATGCTCTGGACACTACGCTGACAGACACAGCAACCTTCTTGCCACAGCTCGCATTGATGTGCCATCCTGAATGAGCTGCACTACCTGAGCCACTTGTGTGGGTTGTAGACTCCGTCTCATGCTACCACTAGAGTGAAAGCACCGCCAGCATTCAAAAGTGACCAAAACATCAGCCAGGAAGCATAAGAACTGAGAAGTGGTCTGTGGTCACCACCTGCCGAACCACTCCTTTATTGGGGGTGTCTTGCTAATTGCCTATAATTTCCACCTGTTGTCTATTCCATTTGCACAACAGCATGTGAAATGTATTGTCAATCAGTGTTGCTTCCTAAGTGGACAGTTTGATTTCACAGAAGTGTGATTGACTTGGAGTTACATTGTGTTGTTTAAGTGTTCCCTTTATTTTTTTGAGCAATATATATATATATATATATAAGTAACTTGTATTTTCTTTTTAAAGAATTTAAAAAAGTAGCAATTCAACAAAAAATGCCATTTACGCTGGGCTAAACTTTACAGCATGTCATTGCCCAAGTGGTTTGCAATTGATTTCCATTTTTCTAACGGTTATCAATTGCTCTGGGTCTTTCACTGTGCTCATCTAGGCTACGTAACAGTGTTATCATAACCGGCCAAAAGTGATCACACCAATGCACTTTGTCCTCAACTTTCTGACGTGCATTTTCTATGCTGTAGGCCTGTTTCACATTCAGCAAATTAGTAAAAGTAAGCCTGCTTCTTTCCACAAATAGGCCATTAGACTTAGTATATTAAAAAAGTATCAAAATAAAAAATGTCCTATAGCTTGGTAGCCTATAGCTTTCATTGGATTTCACGAAGAGAGGACAGGCCTATTATTGGAGAGCTGTAACAGACGCTTGTGATGTGTAGCTGAAGAAAGAAACTACAATATTAGTTACCTATATTAGGCCATTCATTAGCTAAATATATTAGGGCAATATTTACCTGTCAAAGTGCAAGGGGAGAAAAAAAGTTGAGATCTGTAGTGAGTTCCTCCAGGCTAAGATCTGTGGTGCCTGGGAACACAAAGTTTCACTAGTGATTAGGCATAGGGCCATGTTTTTACACAACACAATGGCTATACCTGGGCTACAACAGGGCGACGAGGAATTTATTGTCGTCATCTCGTGAATACACAATTATTGTCCATAGGTTGTAAACTGCAGTGACGTAGCAACCATTTGGATGAGTTTGGGTATGTTCTTGACAGTTTAGAAGGACAAGGTACCATAGCAGGCCACTCATACGGTGGATTTTATCAGTGTTAAGATAGTAGGTCCTACTATAGGAAATGACGGACTTCCCCTTTCCATCTCCCTGCCCGTTCTTAATGTTGTAGCCAAATCTCTCCTCCAATAGGCTGTTAGGCAAAAAAACTACATTTGAAATAAGTGTCCAACAAGTTTTTGTAGTCTGGCTTTTCCTGGGACTCCAGGAATAGCCGTGGCAGCGGAGAGGCCAGGTGTGTAATTGTGCAACAGTACAAAGACAGGCTCGAGATGTAACCTACAGCCTAAGTAGAAGTGTACGCATATTAGACCATAATTCATATAAGCGCAATGTTAGGCTTAATACCGCAGTGAATATATCCAGTCAATTTACACAGCGAACTAAAACATTTATTAGATAAGGAAATCATAGGTAGCTACCCTATGTGCCTCCAGAGGCTGCGCTGAGTGCACTCCCTACCAGTCCAGGGGTACGCAGCTGGAGAAGCTACCATACGTTACAATGTAATGAAGAATGTTATTGTTTTCAAGTGAGTATAAAACTCTAGGCTGGAAACTGCAGTGAATAGCCTATGCAATTGGAATAACTGCTTAAATGCCTGGTGTTTTGAATGCATCCCGGTATTCATTTCAAAAGAACTGCATCTAGACTGCCTGATTGAGAAACCATTCATTTCGGTTACAGGTTTTTTTTCTTAGCAGTTTTACAAGGTTCAGGCACACAAGGCCAGTAATATGTTGTATTTTGTCAGGATGTTTCGGTTAACAGAAATGTGCTAATGTAGGGATTTCTAGTGACGCGCATATGAATTATGATAATGCATGAGCACGGAGGAAGTGGTATCCATAGTTCACACATTTGGCTTCCGTGTTTTAAAAGCGTTTGAAAAGGAGTTATATAGGTGCGTACATATCATAGTAGGTTGCATTCCCAGGACTATCAGTGGGCTAATTGAATTAAACACTGTTGCTCTTGTAATTACCATGTTTCACCATCATCTAAAAGACAATGCCGTCTTTGAAAATGTACATCATGAATGAACAGACCGCAAAACATGCGTAGTGATACCACATTTCACATCACAGCCTCAATAGTCAACCTAAATACATTCTACCACCATGCAGTACTTCTTTTTACATATGTTCAAACTGTGTAGGCTAACAATTTGTTTTGTTTGTCATTTAGCAGACGCTCTTATCCAGAGCGACTTACAGGAGCAATTAGGGTGCTTTTTTTAAGGGCACAGACCGATTTAACCTAGTCAGCTCGGGATTCAAACCAGCGACCTTTCGGTTACTGGCCCAACCTCTTAACCGCTAGGCTACCACCCAGCCCACAATCCACTATTCCTTAGTAACCTCTGCAATGTCAACAGTAAGCATGTCAGTCTCTCTTGGCTCAAAGTAGAGGAGAGATTGACTGAGTGTTAATTTCGTCGCCAATAACTGACGAAAACTCGTCAAATCCCCATCTTTCCCTAACTAAAACTGACGATAATGAGATGCCCCGAAAAATAACCCCAATAACTTTTACAAATTTTAGTTAACAAAAAGAATTCCACGTGAGCCTAACGGACATTTCATTTGACATGAAGCTCCATTTCATCTGTTTTGTCCAATCCTAAACATGCATGCACAATATTTCATGCAATCCTCTCATTGGCAGAATTGACATCTTTCAGTCATGTGGTCTGATTGAGCTGATCTGCCCCGGCTCTCCCTCACAGCTCCCAGGTGGTCACTTCAGTCACTTGTCAGTCTTTTAAACTGATGCGAAGCCAGGACACTTGACTTGCAACTAACCTCAACTAGAAACAATGTTTACGCTCTCTCCTACTTTCATGTAGGCTATTTTTGCTTTGATCAGAAGCTCCATTTTCCCATGTGTGCTGTTATTCACTCATCGGTGTTGCCGCCGCCACGCCGCAGTCCGCAAATGAGAGTTGTGGTTGCTTTCTTCCTATGGGAAGAACAAATGCTATTTGTTGAATATTAGGAGTACTGTAATCCGTCTGGCATTTTTGGAAAGATCCCATTTACCCACTTTCAAAGGAAACCACTGTTATTTACCCCCTTGTTATTTACCTCCCTTGACTGTTATGATGGGGGGGGGGGGGGAAAATCAAAGTTGTAAATTGTTTAACCTGTAGCCAAGGCTTTAAAGCCTATATAGCTAATTATGGCTGGCATTGGGCACAATCTGCCACAATATTAATGTTGCCAGCTTACGGTATAGGAGGGGATAGTAGGCCTAGATGGACAAGGCTATCTGAATATGATTACAATGGAAGTTGGAGGTAGCCTAAATATTCATTATTTCACCTAGACAAATCTATACGGAACAATTTCTGTATTTTTATTTTACACAACAATTTCAAAGATTTTACGGAGTTACAGTTCATAAAGGGAAATCAGTCAATTGAAATAAATAAGGCCCTAATCTATGGATTTCACATGACTGGGAGTACAGAGGAGTCTTGGTCACAGATACATAAAAATAAAATAGGTAGGGGTGTGGATCAGAAAGACAGTATCTGGTGTGACCACCATTTGCCTCGTGCAGCACAACACATCTCCTTCACATAGAGTTGATCTGTTGATTGTGGCCTGTGGAATCTTGTCCCACTCCTCTTCAATGGCTGTGCGAAGTGGCTGGATATTGGCGGGAACTGGAACACATTGTCCCACACGGCATTCCAGAGCACCCCATATATACTTCCTGAGCTTTCTTATATCTCCAAGATATAGGGCAAACACCTCAAAACCTTGTTTCTTATGATACATTGTTTGCCATTTCTGAATATGTTATTCAATGGCGGATGAAATAATAATTGTTATATATAATTTTACCTAAAGGGGCCCGAAAATTCATAATCAAATAGCTAAATGATCCATAGTATGACCATCTTAAAACAATTACATTCTTCACCTTAGAACCCCCCCCCCCCCCCACGATCATATTAATCTCAAATGACTCAAGCAAACAGAATTACCTAAAAAAATAAGAAAAACACCTCTCCCCGACCTAGTTAAGACAAATGTAGTAAAGTATTTTTGTCTAATACAACTGTTTTTTTTGCGCCGGACCACAGGAAGACTAGCTGTCGCCACTGGCGTCGGCTAATGGGGATCCCACTAAAATCCCCATCTAAAATCTAAGACAATGCATATCAACATGGTTGATATGAAGCTAAATCAATCAATTTAATGCTGGATACTTTCTTATCCCCTCCCCACATAGACGCACACAGGAAATGGGCTGCATACATCATGTCTGACTGCAATAAACCAGTGCCGCACATCCTCCTTCCTATAAATGTCTACTGATTGGAAAACTCATTCTTGTATCACTTTCCATCTGGGCTCTTTAAAAGGCAATCAGCATAGCTTCATCTGTGTATATCATGTGCTCCTTGAGATGATGATGACAGCACTGGCTCTCTCCTACACAACGGCCTTCTCCCTATCAAGGCATCTGCAATGAATAATACCACCCATGAATGAGTTATTTAGTCTTTGTTTGCTCAGATAGGGACATCTCTGAATATTAATCCAGAATTTTACACTTCACAGTTCTCGCAGGGCTGCTCCGATTTTTTTACAATTTTTTATTCAAAAAGGATGTACAGCTCGCTTTGAGCTTTAGGGAAATTACAGTGTGGTGCTTGTTATGAAAGACATTGAGCTTCACGTCTACAAAACTAACTCGATAGCGTTCCAAAACCACACACTGGGTGATGTCATCAGCTGGGAATTGACATCCGTTCTACTCCAGCTCGTCTGTCTGTCCTCTTACAGTACGTACCTTCCAGCCGCTGCCTGCCTCCCTGTAGTAGGGGAAGTTGTCACAGATCCACTGGTAAATCTCGCTCAGGGTCATCTTCTTCTTTGGCGAGCTGTTGATGGCGAAGGTGATGAGGCTGGCGTAGCTGTAGGGCGGCTTGCCGTCTTTGTGCTGCTGGACCTCCTCCTGGTCCAGCGTGGTGTTGGGGTCCAGCATGGCGTTCTTCTTGCCCATGCCCTGCCCCCCGTGGCCCCCCTGGGCATCCGCCTTCTGGATGGCAGCCCGCATGGTCAGCTGAGGCAGCCAATCCATGGAGGTCAGACTACTCTCCAGCTCCGACGTCATAGCGGCGGCAGGCTGGGCTAGGCTGGGGGGGGGCGGGGGGGTGTTGATGGGTGGAAAGCAGGCCAGGTGAGGTGAGTGGAGGCTGAGGGCAAGGTTCCCCCAGCTCAGCTGTCTAGCGGTCTCTGAGTGAGGCCTAGAAGAAGATAAGACAGGTAGTGTTTAGTCCAATTACACACATTTTGAAATTACACTAACAATGAGGTTGGTGAGCATAAAAAAAAAAAGACAAAATGTCTGGCAGCTAGCTAGACATACTGCATTAAATTAGTATATTCCCTGTAGTAAAAAGGTAAACGTCTGACTGCTTTTAGGTACTTTCAAAACATATGGATGCTTCCCGTTTTACAGGATACTAGAAGAAAAAAAAATATATATATATATATATATAATAATTTTTAAAAAAACAGGTAGGTATGATTGACTCAGCCTGGCCTTAAATCCACATATTGGTAGCCAACGCTGTGCCACATTTTGTTAGAGATGGTTCACAATACCACACAAGGCTGTCTAACAAACACTCCATAATCCCGATCCCAGGCCAGCACACAGGAACTCAAGTCCAGGAGCATCCCACTGGCTTGCTTCTGAAGCTAAGCAGGGTGGGTCCTTGTCAGTCCCTGGATGGGAAACCAGATGCTGCTGGAAGTAGAGTTGGAGTGCCAGTAGGAGGCCCCCTTTCCTCTGGTCTTAAAAGAGAGATCCCAATGCCCCAGGGCAGTGATTGGGGACGTTGCCCTGTGTAGGGTGCCGTCTTTCGGATGGGACGTTAAAACGGGTGTTCCGACACTCTGTGGTCGCTAAAGATCCCATGGCACTTATCGTAAGAGTCGGGGTGTTAACGCCGGTATCCTGGCTAATTTCCCAATCTGGCATTCATACCATCATGGCCACCTAATCACCCCTAGTTTAAAATTGGCTCAGTCATCCCTCTCCCCTGTAACTATTCCCCAGGTCGTTGATGTAAATGAGAAAGTGTTCAGTCAATTTACCTGTTAAAATAAAAGATATCCCACCACCCCTGCAAGTTAGCACATTCACACTCCCTGCTGCCCATAGAGCTGACAGAGTTAAATGCTAGAGGGAGAATTGTTTTCACAACTGCCAGCCAAATGGGGGAATGGCTCAGGAGGAATTCTGACTGCAGGGGAGTAAACCCTCCTCCCCCAGGCGGAGCCTCTACCGTAAACAACTAGCCCTGTGTCATCATGCCAACCGTCCTAGCCTATGCTCGGCCCTTTGTATCCGCCTTGATTTGCACACAAACAGCCCCTCTCTCGCTGGGCTCGATGCCCTCTCTGGCTTAAAATAGCAGCAGAAGAGAGGGGCCTAAAGTTACAGGCATAGATAGGTGAAGGCAGGCAGCCATGCAAAACAAGCCCCCTGTGAAGGACTGACACTGCACTATGGTGGGGGAGAAAGCCCCACAGGAGAAAGAGGAATCTCCACTGTGTGTGTGTGTGTGTGTGTGTGTGGCTCACATGCCCACCCTGCTGTAATAAATACCTCCCAGACCTCAGAGAGTTTGAGGAGCAGCAGGAATGCCCTTCACAGAGACAAGGCTATAACGCTGCAGCAAGTCACTGACTGGAGCCTCAGCCTAGTGTTAACTAAGACCCTGATCTGTGAGAGGAGACATAGTAGCAGCACTTATGCAAGCTCACTGCTGCTTTATTACCTGAAACTACCAAAATGCCACAGTGGCTCTGGAGCTAATTGAAATAAAAAGGTGAGTCACGTCCTGCTAATGAGTCATTTTCCACTTTAAATGAGATAGCAGGGCGACCAACCCTCTCCTAGATCAAATTAACACACTATTCTCATTATCTTTATGTACCATTGAAAATACGAATCTAATTGTTCTACTACCAATTACATTGTAACACAAGCCACAATACCCCGAAATACAACTAGCAGACTTTCCCCTGCATGGTCTCTCACTCTGTCTGCAGCTGGTTCTAACATGTGGCTCAGTGGCAGTGATAGGCTGCATCCTTACAGTAGGATGATGAAGCAGGGCTAGGATGCAGCCAGACCCCATTGGCTTGCCATGAGAGGCCAGCAAGCTGACAGACAGCAGGTTGATGAGTGGCTCCACCCGCAACACTGAGACGAACGCCATTTGACCCTACGCTAATGATCCAGATGTTTCAGAATCTGCAGGGCCAATCGTCTTAAATTGGTGAACCCTGGCTGTGGCAGGAATGATGAAGAGCGGCAGCAGCCCCTCTGCCTTCATCAGGCCAAGGCTCCGTGACAGGCAGCCAAGGGCAGGACCATCCAGAGGTCAGAGAGTTCAGGCCCCGACACTTAGGAGACCCAGGGAGGAGATTACCACTCCGCACATGGAATCGCTTTGATCCGACTGAGTCTGTCACTGTCGCTTTCACAAAGCAGGGTTTTTCCCTCAACTGTAATTTGTTTTGAGTGTGGTGCTCTGGGGCGCGTTTTACAACTGAGGAATAAACGCCTCGTCAAATTCATTTCTATTCAGTGGCGCTTGAAGGGTTTTATCCCCCTCAGATTAATGGCAGATTTGGTATTGAAATACCTTAATCCAACAAGTTCCCTACCTTTTTTTATTACACAGAGCACCGACAGTGATTCAGTCATGCCTCACTGTCAATAAGTCCAATGTGGCTCAAACCCAGTGCAATCACTGCGTAGTGCCAAACCCTTTTGTCAGTAGGCGTCATCCTCTGAGGCAACAGGGTGACTAATGATGGAGCCTGCTGTCCTCGCCATAACGTCACAGTAGATGACACCTTCACGGTCTTGAGATGGAGCGGAAAGAATTGGGTTTGAAACTCACCCCGTCCCACTGTCTGCTGCATAGCCTTACACTTGGCAAGTGATAGTTTCAGTACCTGCTTATAGTTCCATATAGGCTACATTTCCTACTACCTTATGCTCACCACGTTCTCTTTACCTAGCTGTAGAAACCTGTAGATATCCATAATCCTGAATCATTCCCTATCCCGGAGAAAGGGATATCCAGACTCCACATTCCCAGTCACACTTCCAGACGTAAAACTCTTGATAGGTACCAGACCAGTGTTCCTTCTACTGCACTTATCTGCAATGAATTTCCCCCCCCCCCCCCCAATTTACTCCAGCCATGCATCTGTCACACTTAACACCTCAGCACAGCATATGTCTGCCGGGCTACACAAGACCATGAGACCCATGGCCATGATTGTGCTGCACATCTCCTTAAGACCAAACACCGTCACCGGTAGTCAAAAACTCGACAGTAAATATTTACACCACCGGTGATTAAATGCTGCCCCTGAGCATGTTAGAGTACAGGAAAACTAAGAGGAGAAAGAGAAAAGCTTGTGGTGACAGAGATATCTTCCTGTAGTGGGAGGGATGGCAGGTAGCCTAGCGGTTAACAGCACTGAGCCAGTAACCGAAGAAGAGCAGACTGGGTGAAACATCTGTTGATGTGCCCTTGAGCAAGGCACTTAACCCTAATTGCGCCTGTAAGTCGCGCTGGATAAGAGCGTCTGTTAAATGACTAAAAAAATAAAAAATAAAAATAAAAAAAAAAGGTAAAAAAAAAAGTGTAATGTAACTTGGCGAAAGAGACGGGAATGGCTCAGCGAGTCCCCCGCCGCTACGCCTGAAGATCTGGCACACAACTCACAACAGTGATGTAACCTGGTAACAAGCTTTTGGTATCATCTTCACTCTCGACCGAAACCCAGGCCATACCTTCCATATCAACAGCCGTATTCCACTGCTTGAAAAGCCCTCGTTTTCTTAGTGATATGCGGGGGGGGGGGGGGGGGGGGGGATGGGCGGGAACCCTGCACACCTGTCCGTCCGTCAGTCAAAAGGAAGATTCCTCAATTTTTCCAGTCCTGGAGGCAAACGGCTTATTGGAAGAGTTATTTTTGGAAGAACACGGCTGGCCATTGTGATTAAACGTGAGCGTTTGTAATCGTGCCGTGTGAACGCCCCCAAGGGGGTTTCATCTTCATAAAAAAATACATTCAAGTAGGTAACGGCAGTGCCAAGGCAATGACTTTTAATTTCAGTCTTCCTTCTCAATTAAAGGTTTAATGGTGCCGTTGAAACCACCGCCAGGAAGAGAGGGAGCATTAATAACCCAATCCTTACTTGCATTTTTTAGGATGTGTCAATTATCGCTTCACTGCTCAAACTGCTGAGCACATTGTTCAGCTTATTGTAGCCCGCAGCCAAGCTGGGCTCAGAGACAGGGCCTGTGTTTGCAGATAGCTGCTAACTGTGCGTTTGGAGTTCTGTTTCGGTGTTGGGAAGCGGTCTATTAAATTGGTTGGGTTTGGTGGTTGTGTGAAGCAGTCTATGGTATAGTGTTGGGGAAGTGGGTTCTCTCGGTTCACCTGCTCCCACTTCAGAGACTTAACACCATACTCCAAAACTATTCTGCCAATCAGTGGAGATTGCCACTATGCTGTGTGTGAGGCAGTTTAAAGCGTTAGTTGCTGAAATGTTTGGGCTTACATGTACCCATTGATTCTTAAAAGAATATAACTTGTAAATGCCTCATGACCAAGCAAATTTTACTCCAATGTTTGTGAACAATGTAAATGTAAACAAACACTAACCTCAAAACAGTTAAAACGTTAATATCATGGATGGCCAGTCTTCGCAGCCATAGAGCTGTATGAATTTGAGAGGTTACTTTTCTCCCAACCCTCAGCTTTTTACCAAAACAGAGGTGAGGTGATCATTTCAATTCAAGACACAAGCTTTAAAATACACAGATCCATACGGAAGGGACTCGTCTTTGCCCGCTTGCCCTTTTCAGGCCACGTTGATGTGAACAACTTGGCTCTTGTTGCACTGAGCAAAAACATACTAGTTGGGGTGCTTGAAGCACTTAGCATCAAACCAAGCAGAGTATAATAGGCTGCATGGATGTGCATGCCTGTCAACATAAGCCGTAGCAGGCAGCTGACACCAGCCCAGCCAATACCGTCAGAGTTGGACGAGGCCCAGCCATGCAGCTCAAGCCTCCAGGCTGTCATGAGGTTACAGCACAGACAACTGACTCTGTGACCCCCCCCCCCCCCACCCCACATCAAGACCTGGTCAAAACAGACACCAGGGGTCGCGTTAACGCCGATTGTGATTTCACGCATAAGAAATACCTTGTACTGTATTGTAAACACAGATGTAAAATGTTTATTGTAATCTCTGCTCGGAATCAGACTAATTTTGAGCTTCAGTTGCACTTCTCCACTTGAATGAGAATTCAGGAACTGGCATTCTATCAGCAGACAGCGCTTTGACTGGTGTGTAGCTACTCTCTCTGGTATTTATCCTCGTGTAGCCTACTTTTCTCCGGTATTTATCCTCGTGTAGCCTACTTTTCTCCGGTAAAATGCGAGATTAACTTCAAGCAAAACATTAGGAAAATGTAGCAGGCTGCATTCGCTCTACGATAAACAGACATAGGATGGCCATGCATTGTTTTAGCAAAAATGCATTGCACTAACGCAATGTCTGAGAATGTAAACTAAAGCTGTACGCCCCTGATCACTATTGAAGAAAAAAAAAAAATCCCCCCCCCCCAAAAAAAACAATCATAAAAACGCAGTTGAAATGGGGTTTAACCTGTTGGGGGTAGGGGGCAGTATTGACACGGCCGGATAAAAAACGTACCCGATTTAATCTGGTTACTACTCCTGCCCAGTAACTAGAATATGCATATAATTATTGGCTTTGGATAGAAAACACCCTAAAGTTTCTAAAACTGTTTGAATGGTGTCTGTGAGTATAACAGAACTCATATGGCAGGCAAAAACCTGAGAGGATTCTATATGGGAAGTGGCCTGTCTGACAAGTTGTTGTTCATCTGGGCTCTTTTTATTGAAGACTGAGGATCTTTGCTCTAACGTGACACTTCCTACGGCTCCCATAGGCTCTCAGAGCCCGGGAAAAAGCTGAACGATATCAAGGCAGCCTCTGGCTGAAACACATTATCGCTTTTGGCAAGTGGCCGATCAGAGTACTATGGGCTTAGGCGTGTGCCCGAGTCGACCCCATGCTTTATTTTCTTTCGTCTGTTTACCTAAATGCAGATTCCCGGTCGGAATATTATCGCTTTTTTTACGAGAAACATGGCATAAAAATGGATTTTAAACAGCGGTTGACATGCTTCGAAGTACGGTAATGGAATATTTCGATTTTTTTTGTCACGAAATGCGCCATGCTCGTAACCCTTATTTACCCTTTCGGATAGTGTCTTGAACGCACGAACAAAACGCCGCTATTTGGATATAACAATGGATTATTTTGAACCAAACCAACATTTGTTATTGAAGTAGAAGTCCTGGGAGTGCATTCTGACGAAGACAGCAAAGGTAATAACATTTTTCTTATAGTAAATCTGACTTTGGTGAGTGCTAAACTTGCTGGGTGTCTAAATAGCTAGCCCTGTGATGCCGGGCTATCTACTGAGAATATTGCAAAATGTGCTTTCACCGAAAAGCTATTTTAAAATCGGACATATCGAGTGCATAGAGGAGTTCTGTATCTATAATTCTTAAAATAATTGTTATGCTTTTTGTGAACGTTTATCGTGAGTAATTTAGTAAATTCACCGGAAGTTTGCTAGTTCTGAACGTCACATGCTAATGTAAAAAGCTGGTTTTTGATATAAATATGAACTTGATTGAACAAAACATGCATGTATTGTATAACATAATGTCCTAGGTGTGTCATCTGATGAAGATCAAAGGTTAGTGCTGCATTTAGCTGTCTTCTGGGTTTTTGTGACATTATATGCTAGCTTGAAAAATGGGTGTCTGATTATTTCTGGCTGGGTACTCTGCTGACATAATCTAATGTTTTGCTTTCGTTGTAAAGCCTTTTTGAAATCGGACAGTGTGGTTAGATTAACGAGAGTCTTGTCTTTAAAATGGTGTAAAATAGTCATATGTTTGAGAAATTGAAGTAATAGCATTTCTAAGGTATTTGAATAACGCGATTTCGTTCCGCCGGCCCTAGAGAAGTTAAAAAAAGGCAGATTTCTGGACGGTCTGTGTTTTGAAACAGCAGACTTATGAACGCTAACGCGACCCCCTGGGCACTTGAAAACAAGAGAAAAGGATTCTGAATGGAAGCTGCAGTAATTACGCCGTTTGGGGATATTAGAAATTAGCAGTCTGCCATTTTTCACGGTAGTGTTCTGAGCCTGGGCTTGGAGAGAGCTGCGCACGCAGGAAGGCAAACAAGGCCCTCAAGCTCATTGTGCAATCTGCAGCAGGTCCTCACAAAAAAAACACATACAGCATTCCAGTAATTCAATAAGCCTTTCCAATGAATTACACCAGTGATCAGTAGAGGTTTGTGTTTCTGTCCCTAACAGCTTGGCTGGGAGGTGGCCTTTATGTAGGGAGCGGTGGGGGTGCCCTGACACCGACCATGCAAACCCAATTACCCTGGTCCCCGGGCCTGAGGGCCTGCATTAACACTCTCCCCCGGGGAGCTTGACTCCATGACAGCCTGGCAGCCGGCGCGGGAGACAGAGAGAGACAGACAGGACACAGAGAGAGAGAGACAGACAGGACAGAGAGGGGCTGCTGCTGAATCCCAAATAGACCACTTAAGGGACTGGCAAGAGGACTGTTTTGGTGGCATTATTGAGAGCCTTTCCCCTCATCAGCATTCCCCAGATCCCATCCTATAGGCCACAATTAAATTCCAGGCTCTGGGGGAGGCAGGGTAAGGAGGGAGGCGCCGGCACTGCCTCTGGACCAGATATGATCGGCCCCAGTGTCACGTCAGTAGAGATACAGCAAACTCACATTATTAAAATCAGGCAGTTCTCCTGCAATTAAAAACGCACGGACTCTACCTGAATAAGCCGTTTCGTCTTGACATGGAGTTCCAGCACTACGCTGTGCATTTGTAAATCCCATATCACCGCCGTCACAAATAACGGTGCACAAGCCCTCTTCCTCGCGGCAACTGAAATGGTGTTCAATAACGAGAACAAGCTGAAGTCGCCCAAGCGTGAGTCGAAGGAATTACCTGGGTGGGCAGAGCATGCTCAGAAATCACATCACAGGAGGTGGAATAATGTCCTGAATTTCAAAATGGAGACAGGGTTCAGGCTAGGCAGCTAGGTTGTGCAAAGATGGAGAGTGATACTAGAGCAACACACAGCTACAACACTAGTCAGGCCTATTTAGGGCTACAAATATAAATGCCATTCTAATGGGAGAACAAGGCGCTTTGGTTCAGTCATTAGAGGTTCTTCTCACGTAAGCCTAAAATTGCCTTCACTTGGGATGGCATTAACATTTGAGTTTTAATTAAAATCGCTTTGCTTTTTAATCAATATCCACTCTCTCAGAAATAATTAAGAGCTTATGAAAAGAGTTTACTGCCTGATGGAACTGGACGCTGTTGAAGAGCTGCTCTTTGACTCCGAGTTCCATTTCAGCGTTTTACTGCACCTCCAGCTCCCTCCCCCCTTTAAAAAAAATAAATACTCAAAGGCCTCACTGTACCCTCTACCCTGCATGAGATAACACCTCCCAGTAGCCAGTGAAAAAAAGCATGCAGCACACCCCACAAACAGATAAACACAAACACGCAACAAAAATAGTATGGAACAGACTGCAGCCTTCCAGCCAGTAATTGACTAAGATAAAGCTTACGCTAGAGTGACCCTGCACAATAAGAGCATGATGGGCATTTATGGCACATTGCAAAGGGGCTGGCTGGGCCACCCGTCACAAAACCGTGCCCTTTCCCTGGAACGATAATGCCTCTGCATTTGTGGTTGCACAATAACAGCAGAGATTAGAGGATTAAGTCACAGGTCAATAGTTTCATCTTTTGTTGGAGCGTCAGCTTAGCCTCTGCTCAGACAGCGTAGCCATTTGGCGCAGGGCGGGCAGGCAGGCTGAGGAGGCCATCTTTGCAGAGGGCAGCTTGATGTGACGTCAGAGCGTTCTGCGGATGTGCGCGCGAGGGGGATAGCATGCCATCACTAGATCTGTGAGTGACCCCCCCCAATCACTGGGTCACAGCCAGCACAGACAGTCCATCGGTGGCCCATATTCACTGCCAGGAGAAACAAATCATCCATTACAGAAGGCTACATTCTTTCTGGAGAGCGATCCCATTCCATTCCAGAGTGAGACTGCTGCTGTGTGTTCCGGTAGCCCTAGTAAATGAGAGAGTTGACAAAGCGTGGAGAAACCACAATCAACTGTGGAATGGACCAGGGATACCACGAGTCAGTCACCAGGACTCAGCCACGGTCAAACCTGGTTAGAAATTCCTCAGGAATTCTCTGGAAGCCTTCCAAATCAAATCAAATGTTATCTGTCACATGCTTCGTAAACAACAGGTGTAGACGAACCGTGAAATGGAAACATATAGGCCCTCCCCAACAACACAGAGAAAAGAGGTGTAGACGAACCGTGAAATGGAAACGTATAGGCCCTCCCCAACAACACAGAGAAAAGAGGTGTAGACGAACCGTGAAATGGAAACGTATAGGCCCTCCCCAACAACACAGAGAAAAGAGGTGTAGACGAACCGTGAAATGGAAACGTATAGGCCCTCCCCAACAACACAGAGAAAAGAGGTGTAGACGAACCGTGAAATGGAAACGTATAGGCCCTCCCCAACAACACAGAGAAAAGAGGTGTAGACGAACCGTGAAATGGAAACGTATAGGCCCTCCCCAACAACACAGAGAAAAGAGGTGTAGACGAACCGTGAAATGGAAACGTATAGGCCCTCCCCAACAACACAGAGAAAAGAGGTGTAGACGAACCGTGAAATGGAAACGTATAGGCCCTCCCCAACAACACAGAGAAAAGAGGTGTAGACGAACCGTGAAATGGAAACGTATAGGCCCTCCCCAACAACACAGAGAAAAGAGGTGTAGACGAACCGTGAAATGGAAACGTATAGGCCCTCCCCAACAACACAGAGAAAAGAGGTGTAGACGAACCGTGAAATGGAAACGTATAGGCCCTCCCCAACAACACAGAGAAAAGAGGTGTAGACGAACCGTGAAATGGAAACGTATAGGCCCTCCCCAACAACACAGAGAAAAGAGGTGTAGACGAACCGTGAAATGGAAACGTATAGGCCCTCCCCAACAACACAGAGAAAAGAGGTGTAGACGAACCGTGAAATGGAAACGTATAGGCCCTCCCCAACAACACAGAGAAAAGAGGTGTAGACGAACCGTGAAATGGAAACGTATAGGCCCTCCCCAACAACACAGAGAAAAGAGGTGTAGACGAACCGTGAAATGGAAACGTATAGGCCCTCCCCAACAACACAGAGAAAAGAGGTGTAGACGAACCGTGAAATGGAAACGTATAGGCCCTCCCCAACAACACAGAGAAAAGAGGTGTAGACGAACCGTGAAATGGAAACGTATAGGCCCTCCCCAACAACACAGAGAAAAGAGGTGTAGACGAACCGTGAAATGGAAACGTATAGGCCCTCCCCAACAACACAGAGAAAAGAGGTGTAGACGAACCGTGAAATGGAAACGTATAGGCCCTCCCCAACAACACAGAGAAAAGGAAAAAAAAAAATTATTAACAAGGAATAAATACACAATTACTAACAATAACTTAGCTATATATATATATACACACACACACACACACACACGGGTACCAGTACCGAGTCCATGTTTTTATTGTTTCTTTTTTTATTTAACTAGGCAAGTCAGTTAAGAACAAATTCTTATTTACAACGACGGCCTACACCGGCCAAACCCCGACGATGCCGGGCCAATTGTGCACCGCCCTATAGGACTCCCAATCACAGCCGGATGTGATACAGCCTGGATTCGAACCAGATACTATAGTGACGCCTCTTGCACTGAGATGCAGTGCCTTAGACCGCTGCGCCACTCGGGAGCCCGATGTGCAGGGGTATGAGGTAACTGAGGAAGATATGATATTTTTTTTTTTAAAAGGCAGGGACAAAGTGACTAGGCAACAGGTTAGATAATAAACATTAACAGCAGCACGTGTGAGGAGTCAAAAGAGTTCATTCAAAAAGGGTTAATGCAGATCCACTAACTATTTAGCAGCCGGATGGCTTGGTTCCAGACTCGGCGCATCCGTACCACTTGCCGTGCGGTAGCAGAGAGAACAGTAGGACATGGGCGGATGGAGTCTATAACAAGACTAGCTGGAGTAGCACGGCTTCCTTCTCTCTCCCTGGCTGAGACCGAGCAACTTCAGAAGGCAGCTTCCTGGAAGCTTTAGGCCATGTGAGGGACTGCGAGTCGGAGATAGACAGGCATTCAGCATCGCCACCTGTCAACATCCTCCCTCCCACACACCCTGTTCCAGGTTGCGTCAACGCGTTTGGTTTCCAAGAGACCACACTGTTTACCTGGGTGTGGAGGAGGAGAGAAGGTAACTGTACGAGTCATTGTTGTTCTAGGCCTTTGCTGTTCAAATACCTCCAGGCAAAAAGGGAATCAACATGGCATTGCTCATCAAACAGCTCAATAGGGCATCACTAACCCAGAGGATTTATCGTGAGACCAGGTATATACGATTTAGATTTTAAAAAAGCTCAAAGTAAGCAAAAATCATCTCCCAAAGCCAAGTGCACGATGTTCAAATGAAGCGATGGAAATTTCAGACACGCTGTCCGAACAGCCGCTGTGCAGCAGTATCAGACTGTGAAATCACCATGGGGACTGAACTCGTACTGCCTGGTAGAGCCACTGCCGACATGACGCTGATCACAGATCTGATCCGAGAGATCACTCCACATGCTGACCAGTCCACACAGTTGGAAATAATAATAATAAAACCAAACAATACAGTGTTGCAGACTATCAAGTCCCCTGCCCAGACCTGGCTTGCTGAACTTGTTTACTTACATTGAAGTTGCAAGGCAACAGAACAAAGCCACCAGCCACCACTCCCACATGGCAGCAGCTTCAGGAGAACAGCACCACGGTGTTGTGTCCAGTGACATGACTCAATGCTACAGTAGCCTGGCCGTCAGACAGACAGAGGAACTCCCTCCAGCGTTAGGACGCAGCCATAGCCAGGCGGTAATCGGAAACTGGTGTTGTCAGAGAGAGAAGGCAGAAGCCCATGCAGGCAGTGAGGAGAAGCATGCTTCTGCTATGGAACTCACACTTTATGAGGGGAGGAAGGCATGGGAGTTGCTTGATAAATCCTGAATCTGGTCACTAGCGAACTGTACTGTATTCATGGGACAGACTGGTGTGGACGCCCTCTGCTCCTCCCATGAAACAGCTGCGTCAAGGCCGTTTGTACATGTGTGGTTAGAAACATCTGGAGACGCATAAAGCAGTGGACCACGCTGAGTATGTTGTCATATACACCATATATAATTTCCCAATATTTTATGACATTATTTAGAGAGAGAAGTCTCTGGGTTGTCTAGTGCACTACTGTGGATATTGTACAAATTGGTCTAGTATTTTATAGAAAGCGCCCAGTTAGCGCAGCCATTTCGCAGGGCTATAAGGGCCTCCAGGGAAATTCCCATCAAGTCAGTGGCAGCTGACGATCGATTTGCAAAAGCTCATCAAAAAACGGAGTCTTAATTCCTCAGTGTATTAACATTATATGACAATGGCTGAAGGCGATAAATCGTACATTGATCGAGGACGTTTACAGACAGCACAAAGCTCATCTGTGCACGTCACATGACATGCACCCGATGGATTATTTCTTTCCAAAGATAAAGGTAAAGTACCCTGCACGCTTTGTAGTCCACAGCAAGGAAAACCTGAATGTACTGCAGACACATACGGGGGGGGGGGGGGGGGGTTGTTAAGAACAGACAAATGGAGGAGTGTTTGGGGATTCTAAACATCCAGACAAATCAAAAACTGTAAAAGCCCTCACAGTAATTCTCTGCGTGAAGCAATGTGCATTACTGTTGATGCTGGTTGAAAATGTAATTACCAACAAAAAAAAAACCTTTGCAGCTTCACTCCAGAGTGTTTTAGCGCCAAAGAGAGGGAGCCACGTCAGATAACAGAGGGGCTAATGAATGTTTGAGTCGAGAGAGGAGACTTCCTATCACATCTACTGACATACCCCTCAACCTCCCTCACAGATTACAAAGCCTTTTTCTCCCATGCTGCTCTGGCACGTTGCTGTCGGTTGCTCACCTTACCTTCCTTTTACCCCACTTTAAAATTCCTGAGCATATCCCCATCCCCCTACACACACACACACACACACACACCCCACAGGCTGCGCTCATTAAAGCGGATTTGCATGTCTGCTCCAGAGCTGTATGAGAGGAGATGAAACAGAAGTCCCAGTTGCTGCCTCTGCCGAGCGTCACTCATCTGACAGAGACACCTTCACTTAGGGGCCCCAGAAACAGCCAGCCAGCAGACACGGGCTCCCCTTAAAGGGGCCATGCACACAACACCATAGAAATGGGATTACTAATACGTCTAAGAGGGTACACACAGCCATTGTACAATACATAATATTCACAATGAGTAACAGCCATATGCAGAAAATCCATGGAAACAATGTCAAGCCTATATACTGCAGGAGACACTGCGTGCGCTATATCAATCAGAACGGTTCAGCTGAGAGGGTGAGCGCCGCGATACGAGAGCTCCAAACCAATCAGTCTCCATTGCCTCAGAGATCACATGCCCAAGACAACGATCATTTCTTATTTGTGCATCTCTGCCTCTATGCCTGTCATTATGGTTTTATTATAGCCTAAGCATGAGAAAGCATGTGTTGGCCAAGGACAAACAGCTGTATAGGTTAATAAAACTCCCTATTGCTCTCCTGGGTCTTTGGCATGGCTTCTGTTCAACAGTGAGCGAAAAAGGAATTATACTGTAACACAATGAAGAGCCACAGCAAAGATTCACTATGAATTCTACAGCAAAATTGACTAACAGACTTCAAATGATATAGCAGGATTATTAAAACAAGGAAGGCCAGAGAGTAGAATGCCTTGGAGTTCGAATCAAATTCTGGGGGTGGCTATAGCTTTTGTGAAACAGCCATGGAGGACATGTCTGTCAGATAGCAAGCGCGTGAATAAAAATAGAAAAACTATTCAAAAACAGATGAAATGCACAACACTATGCTGCTTTAAGTTCTCTGCCAAGATCGCTGAAAATATGAGAAATGTGAGAGAATTCATGCAGTGGATAGGACAATGACAACCAAATTGCATTTAACACCACCCTATGCTATACAATCCTCACCAATTCCTGGTTATCAGAAAACAGAACACACGCGTACGCTCACAAAACTAGGCTAATGACTAGACAGATTTGGAGAAGCCGATAGCGGACAGCACGAGGAAATTTATCATATGACCTTTTACAGCAATTTTACAATTAAAGACAAAAAAATGATTTCTCCGAAAGACGTTCCTCGTTCCCCCTCAGCCTCCTCCATATGAGGCGCTTTTGTTAGAGATGACTCACTTGGCGAAAGTGGTGAGTCATGTGGTATGCAACATGACTCACTGGTTCAGAGGAGCTGTGGTGCAGCAGAGCAGACTGCTGACCCACAGGGCCTGTCCACCAGGAGCTGCAACGTCTTGACAGTTCTCAAAGATCATGCCACTTACAGACCAAAACACTTATCGAATAGCCACACACACACTGAATGTATTCTGCATGTAGACTCCTTAACCTTAATACAATTCCTGGCTCTCATGACTGTGTGAATTTCTAAACATTTGTTAGCACTACAGTAGCGTGTATCACCTTTTTGGGGGATTAAAGTTCAATTATCCATGAGTTTTGAAATAAATAAAAAGTAGCGTTACACCTTTAGGTTCTAAAAAGTGCATTTGCAACTTCTTGCCTTGGGCGCCAAGTTAGCATGGTAAGTAGGGCTGCAAAACAGCAAGAGTAGAAAACGAATAGGCTAACGCTAACCAAATAAATAAAGCCTGCTTGCTATGAACCCTTAAAAATGTGAAGTTTATAGGACAACATGAAAGTCAAAGAACAAGAATGAGGCAGGCAAGGGGGTTTCAAAGCCAGTCATTTCTGAGGAGGGATAATGTGACGAGAGCACTATGGGGATTATGAGTCTGTAACCGCTCCACCCAGTAGTAAATCAGTATTAGCCAAAGAGGCACTACTAATTTCTTCATCCTCAATCATGATCACTTTTGTCAGAACATTAACTTTGACACTCTGCAGCTAGACATTGTGTGAGCTACAGAACTTGTGTGCTCGGTTTCTACAGCGCCCACTAAGTAATTAAAGTCCCAATGCGCACACACTCGCCCTCACCCCCCTACCGAACAGACTTTCTCTGCCTCCTGCATCTTAATGGGGGGGAGAAACCAGAAGGCGTCATAGTATTAGAGGAAACCCAATAAAAATGTGTGAACACACCCCCTGGAGCGGCCATGCCGGGGGGGGGGGGGGGGGTTACAGGGGGTCGAACTGAGCAGGGCCGATCGTGTCAAACTGACATTTCAAAGCAGCAAAGCCTTGTACAAGGGAAAGAGCAGCCAAGATGCCGCATTCAACAGCACAGCTTGTTTCTGCTTCAATGAGGCAACACGCTGAAAAACTGCAATTAGAGATTAGTTTGAGATGCTGTCCTCATAGGAAAACAGCACCGTTTTCCAATTAAAGCCAGCTCATATCAGACCACTCTCATAAGCATTGATCTTCCCCCTGCTTTATTTTCAGTGATCACCAAGCTTTATGGTCCCGCCCCTTTTAAAACTTAATTCATGTAGAATCGGTTCCTCGGTCTATAAAGGCTGGGAATTGCCAAGGACCTCACGATACGATATTACCACGAGACTTAGGTGCCGATACAATATGTATTACGATTGTCCTCATTCTATATGTATTGCGAATCAATACTGCGAGTTGATGTTGCAAACATAATGCTCCCTAAAATATATATACCTGCTGTAGAGATACGAGAGAAAGCATGAGGAAAGTTTCAGTCAGGGAAATGTGCCCAAACCATGTGGACTCACTATTTTAAAAAGATTGATAACAAGCTATAGGATGAAAAATACCTGAGTTTTGGCGCAGGTAATTGAGTGATCAGTGCTTTGAGGTCAGTTCGATAACTGGGTTATTTTGTTTTCTATTTCAATTATTATTATTATTATTATTATTATTATTATTATTATTATTATTATTATTATTATTATTATAATAAACGCACCTGCATCGTGGGTTGAATGTAACAGAATAAAACAATGAATAAAAGACCCATGGTAGTTAGTGCTCATCGCTTAATCATTCATTTTCAGTTGTGTATGTTACTTTTATTTGACGACTTTCATTCCAAGTCATCATTGCATCTCTATAGAGCTGCTGCCTAAGCTGTCTGACAAAATCTAAATTGTAGTAGTTCTTCAAAGTAAATAAGGCATACTTTTATGACTGCTGAATACCAACCATCACTTAGATCATGCATTTTCAGGTAGAGGTAGCTCACGAAGCAAACGCTCTCTATTCTTCTCAATCGCGCATTCGAATGGCTATTCTCTGTGTCAGCCCCACTCGAACCTAACGTAGCATGCGTAAAAGATACAGACTGGACAAGTAGGTGCGCAATGGATTATGGCCGTTGTAGTTAGTTTAATGCAGACAAAGTGGCAATTATGTAGAATATAGGCCTGTTGGAAACTAACTCCTTACTACATTGCACAGTTCGGGCTTGATCGGATTTCTCTCTAGAGAAACTGCACAGTGTGCTTCGTGAGCGCACAAAAAAATATATATATCCATTTAGTTATACACACACACACACACAACTAAATGGAATTCAAATAACTCAACCTAGCATTAGCCAACTAGCTAATGCTACCCACAGTAGCAAAAATATATACATTGTTTTTTTTCACAAAACCGATACTTTGAGTCATATCTATAATAGTGCATTACGCAACTGTATCGGTTCTCCCCCGCAATTAATACGGTCTATGCACACGTATGGGGGTAGACCAAGATGGCCTAGGTACTATAGGGGTTTTCCCCTTCATGCCCAGTGCCACTACACTAACTAAAAGCCTTTGATATCGATTGAATCATACGTCTGAGTGACAACATGGATACATCAAACAGAAAGTATACCATTACGGACTTTGACAAGGCTAATTAGTTAGATGCTGACATTTTTGGAATTGGCTTGAGGGAGGGAGAGCCAATATAAAATTCAATCATTTGTTGCTAATGAGATATTACATCTGAAATGTTTGCAGAATGCCTCTGTGGCTCTGCGATAACGAAGGGAATTCTCTGAGGTGACTACCATGCTGACACAGCCTTTGGGTGCTTAAATCCTAAAATGGGTTTAACTACATTTTAATTGACATATTTAACCACCGTATTCTCCTGCAAATATAAGTATCTCCGGCACTCTCAGAAGACATAAGTAGGTCACTCAGTCTGAGTTATTGATCCTGGCAAGGGATCAAATAGAGCAGGTATAGGGAAGACAGGACTAAGCCGAGTGAGGGTCAAACACTAACCGTTATCAACACTAATGTGAACGCCATGTGATTTAACTATACACCAATACAATTGAATACAGTTGACATAGCCTACATAGCAATGACTACTCCAAATCAATGGAGTCTGTGCATTGCGCAAAGTAAACAGTAGCCTAAGAATTTCTCTACTATAAAAATAAATATTCTTCCTAGACGTCAAGGTTGGCAGATGTGTGTGTGTGTAGCCCTATTGCACAAGACGTAACAAAGTGCATGCTTTGATGAAGGAATCTTAATTCCTGCACTGGCCAAAAGACTAACACAACACCAAATTCCTCCAGAGATAGAGGCGGCAATTGCTTCAGACATGACCAGGTGCAGCAGGCTCCATCCTCTCCAGCCCCGGGGCCTGCCTGCCTGCCTCCCAGGCCCAGTGGAACACAGCCCTGCCAGGGTCAGCGGTTGGGCTTCCAGGCCGTCAGTTTACCAGGGGATGACTCACCCTGGCTGACCCACTGTCCGTCACGCCAGCCACCTGAGGACTGCCATTCTGTTGTACCGTGGATCTGCCTCGCCTCAAGCTCCTTCACCGACACACTGAGAAGGGCCCTATACACTACACATGCAGTTCTACTTACTCTTGTGTGGCAAAACATTTTTTTAAATAATAAAAATGTTGGAACGGACCGTGTACAACGCTCTGACGCCGTTTGCATGAAGTGTGTCGTGGCCTTGACACTTCCTTATTACATTATAGGCCACTGGCACAGTGGCAGGGCACCGCAGCCATCCTGCCACTCCCCTCCCCCCACCGCACACCCGCTCATTCATCCACTCTGAGGCAGAAGCACACAGGCCAGAGGAAGTATGACTCATCTGAGTAACAAGATGCATTCTTCAGAAATCTCCACAGACGTGTTGTTTGCTAAGTGAGGAGCAGCAAGTGAATGTAGTGGTATGGGGTTAGCAGAGAGAGAAAGGGGAGGGGGGAGAGAGAGTAAATCACTCATTGTGTCGGTTATGGCTCCACAGACCGACGTTTCCTCAAACTCCACAGAGATCCCTTGGCTTCATTCTGGGATTTTCTGAATCACAAATGAAATCTGTGTGCACATGAACTACGTGAAGAGTAATTTATTAGTTTCAGAAACACACAATATAGCGGGGGAGACTTAAGACGTTCTGTTGAGCAGGCAGAAAACATCGAGGCACAGGGTAAAGACCATTTAAAATCATAAGTTTGAGACATCTAACTTAACACAGCAGCCCCCCCTCCACCAAATAATACATCTGCTAAACTTTGCCATGATCCCTAAAGATCATGTGCATTGCACCACATCACAAGTCTAGATAAAACCTCAGAAATTAGGTGGAGATAATTTGTCTGGTCTGCATTAGCATTGCAAGAGAGAGATGAGGGAGGGAGAAGAATGAGCAGTTACTGAAGCCGTAGAGACGAGGCTGGTTGAATGGTGGCCTAACTGGTTCAACGCCAGCAGGACTGACTTGGGACAGTGACCGTCACAGTGAGTAGCGTCTCCACATACTAACACATTTAGCCTGACTTTACTAAAGTCAGGATTAAGAGCAAAGGCTTCATTAAACCGACCCTGCTTTTCCTCACTGAACAGAGGCTGGCAGTATAAACACACACACAGGTCATTGTATTATTCCAGTGTTTACAGCAAAAGGACTTGGCTACAACTTTGTTTTGGGATGAAGATTCCTCTCTCAAAAAGGTCATCTTTAGCAAGTTAAGCCATTTAACTTGGAGGTGAAATTTGCATTCGCTAAGAGCGAATAAGCTAGCCACTGTAATTAAAATGGATACTAAATAGCATGAGGAGAGCTCCATTCTCATTAAGCTGTGTAAGCTTAGCAAAAGCCGTCGCCAGCACACAGCTCACAAGTCTCTTAAGAGTGTGAATCGTATAGGCATATCAATTGCTTCTACTGAGCATAGGAAGAAAAGAAGAAAGAAATGTAAGAAAGTCCTGCGATAGGCGATGACAACTCAAGGACACTGGGTACAATACCATGAACTAATGAAATCCTGTCAAGGTATTAAGCAGTCAGTCTTACGCATACTGTTAGTCTCACATGGCAGAGATGGCAAGGTCCTACTATGGATGCTCTAATCTACACTTATTTATGGTCAAACCTTCACTGAGGTCAATTCCTCTGGAACATTTTTTTCTTGTGGTGGTTAGGCCTTCGTACAGCTGCCACGTGCAGCCTATTCTGAGAGAACCACAACAGCCCCGCGTTGCAAGAGATGAATTCATGATTCCCTCTGTCCTCTCTCACCCACACGTTCTCGAGCGCGAACCCACCAGGCCACAGTGTGGGTAGCTGGTTCCTCTGTAGCAGCTTCAATAGTCAACATGGGGATGGTTGGTCCAAAAACATGACACCAGTACACAAAACAAAGCCCTAATCTAAGCTAGCGGATGGCAACATGGACACATTAAGAGATTGAGTTAAAATGTGTAGACTTGTTTCGATAATTCTGGGCAAGCTGAATAATTAAAACATTTCTTTCACTGATCAGTGTCCACAACTAGTTTCTGCCCAAATACACTCCAGACACATTTTCAGCCTTGCATATTGGAGAGAAGGAGACAGAGTTAGGCAGTGTATTGCTAGATGAAATAAAAAAATAATTCAAGCATAGTTCTTCAGTAAACTTGCTCTCTCCATCCCATGAGGAGGTTGGGGGGGTTGTTTGAAAACTCTGAACCAATGCTGCATTCCCACATCCACCCGTATCCAGCGAACGGCTCTTTAAAAATTCATTAATTTACAGCAAAAATAGATTAAAGCGCCCAGCTGAGCAAAACAAAAAATTTGGCTCCTGAATAACATTAATGATAAAACATCTCCCACATGCCCTGGGGGTTTCGCCTGAGGAAAAGAAGTTCTGGCTTTCTTTCACCTTACAGCACCTTGAGAATAATTTATTTTTAATCATTACAAAAAATAATGCGTTTCTAATTGTTATTTTTAATTATGACTTTCCTTAGATGCAAAACAGCTGCATAAAACCTGCAAAACTAATTAAAATCCATCCTTGAACATTCCATTTCCACATAATGCTTTGCCAATGTCAATCTATTCACCATTTGATATCACAGCTTCAGAGTGTTCAATGACAGCTGCTGCAGGCCCCTGAAAATGCCTGGAACTGCAGTTACTGTAATTGCTCTGGCCAGCACTAAATGAGGTTCACTTAAGAGCAATTATCCCCCTCTGATCTCTCACATAAAGATATTTCTTTAACATGGAGAAGTGGGCTCACACAACTGCAAATAAGATTCAAATTGGAATCAGGGACGCATTTCCAGGAGATGAATGGCTTCATAGCTCATCTGCATTCTGGTGATGCACAACGTTGCTAATGAAGACTGAGCTAGTCCCATCTCACCAACACCGCAACCAGGAGCACAAACTACATACTGGATTAGAGCAGAACATAGGAGAGATTTCATACGAACCCTTCAGACTCACTTAGGCCTGAGCTGCTTCAGAGAAGGCGCCTGCAATAGTTGCCTGCCATCACAACAACGAACAGAGGAGCATGTATGTGCCCACCCAATACCCAGGAGAAAGTGTTGTAACACACAGAGTCAGGACAAAAAAAATATATATTCACGTTGGAGGTATTTTTTAGGCAAACATGACAGTTAAAATAAAAGACCATTTGTTACCCATAATTCCTCCATGACACCAATACATTTTTGCAGTTAAAGAATTTCTTGCAATTCTACAAAACTTTCCACTTTGCAGTTTTAAAGCTAGTTCCCTGAAATTCTATGCATTTTGCAGTTTTAAAGCTAGTTCCCTGAAATTCTATGCATTTTGCATGGCTAATGCTGTGTTATTTATTCAAAACAATGTTTTGGGGGAATTTTCATTTCTCCCCGTCTTGCTTTTATATTGGTGATTGTTAGTTCTCAAAGATTATATTATAAAAGATATATATTGGTCCATTATCTTTTCTACATACTTTGTGATTTCAGTCGTTTAAGTTAATACTGAAAGCATTTCTTTCCCACTGTTTGGCAGCCAGCTCAAGGATTAATGGCAGAAAAATCCCTGGTTATGAACAAAGATATGATCAATCAATAAGGACAATGCACCACAATATTGCAATTGGATTGAAGACATACTGCCCTCTACACTTGCACTACTGTGGTCAGTCACCAGTCGATGAAAAGAATAGCCCAGCCTATAATATATAATAGGATGATGATTGCTAATATCTTGACATTGACTGCTTGGGCTGGTCTGAATGGATAGCCTCCCTCCTGAGTTCTGTCTGTCCGATCCCTGGGCAGCAGGGGACTGGTATATTCAGGCTGCCGGGCCTGGGGCTCAGCTACCACCAGCCGTCGGGTTCCGGAGTCTCATGGACTGCCATTTGAATAATCACTTCAACAGGGGGAGAAATTAAAAAGCCTCTCAGTGAGACGGAGCTAGGCACAGGGCCACAGATGAATTTGAAATGAGCTGCTCGTATGTGAAAGGTGAGAGACTGCCTCTTACAAAGGCTTTGTCAGTTTGGAGACCCTACCCACCTCTCCACAATGGTGTCATTATCCTATTAAGCTTATTAAAAGAAATAGCACAATATTCAATACTGGATTCCACAATTTTATGAAATGCAAAACCTGTGAAATACAGTACTTGCAGGTAGATAAAGATTAATACCTTAAGCCACTGAACAGGCTCCAATGATTCAAAAAATGAAAAGTAATTTTGTTTCATTCAGATGTTTGTAGTACCACTGTTAAGCACAGCTGGATCAATCAATGCTGCACAATATCTCAAAAGCCAGGGAAAATGCAGGTCTTCCACAGAGGGCTCTGAAAAGACAGCAGGCAGACTCAAGCATGATCCTTGTGAGGGTACATCTGAAGCATTAATCTAAACCATCAGCACACTGTATAGATATTCCCGCCCCTGATCACAAGAAAACCTGCCAATCTAGCTTGTGAGGAATGGAATCTTTCAGTCCATAACAGTAAGGTGGTAATTGGGTGGGTGGTATAGCCCCTTTCAATGTGCTGGTTTTCATTTGTGGAACACTTATGTTGAGCAGATTTAACCCCATAGTGCTTGCTTGTGGTCGCATTGTGCCTCATCTCCTCAAAATGCTGCACATCCTTGGATGGAAATGGTTACAGACAGACCCGAACAAGCAGATGCTGCACCTCTACTTCCTCAACTGACATTGTGCATTTATCCCTGCTTGGAGGTTATTTTAAGATTTAAAAAAAATGAGGCCTACAATTTCAAACTGAAAGGGGTAGCCTAATCCTTAAAATTATTGGTAGATACATTTAATTACACAGGACCAGCGACACAGAGCATCTAAGAATTGCCTAATTTAATGCAGACAAACGTTGTGGCTGATACTGTTCAAAGTCTAGGCTACATGGCCCATACATTTGCATAGATAAGGGATATGAAAACCCCTAATAGAATAGAGGTGAACACTGATGCACAGACTGGTGGACTAATTTCACAATGCTCAGAGAACAGTTAAGCACACAGCCGCAACCATGCTGCATCACGCCGCACAATATCTCCCGCTCTACTATCCAGTCACCCAGAAACAACTCATTCACAGTTCACACAATTCCTTGAAAACACTATACATTTTTTAAAACGTGTGAATTTCTCACTCGGGAAGTGGGGGGGTGCCAAAAAGTCTTAGAAATCTAATAAAAGATGATTACTCCACTTATCACTATCAAAACAGATTAGGTTACAACCTAAAAGCAGACTACCATCCCTGTCCTAAAGACTCAAACTGTGGACAGCATGAAGGCTAGTACAATATCGATCCCAAAGGGAAATGGGGGGGTGAATAATGAACACCTATCCATCACTAGGGGAGAGGAGAGAGTTAGAACCTTGATGGCACATTGAATGACAATTATTATTTTTATCACACACATTTGCAAAGCCCTCCCCATTACCGTTCAGTAACTGAAACTGTACTTTGAGGAATCAGATGCATTTGTGACTTATGCACATCGTCATTTCTAAAAACCAAGTCAAAATAGAACCAAAGACTTACTCAAGTCATTAATGTAATGCCGGTGGAGTGATATCAATACTTGAACAGCTTCAAGGCTGCATGTACATGCAGACAGCACACTGTAGCTGCTATTTAAAGATGCACTACGCAGAAATCATGCCGCCATTTCCTGGTTGCTAAAATTCTAATAGTTTGTCTAATTTCAGTTTGTGACAAAACAAGCCGTCATTGTACCATTAAACCGCTGTGAAATTCATTTTCCATAACCAAAAATGTTATATATTCAGCTGTTTGAAACGGATTTACATAACCGAAAGACTCAAAAACGTAACTTCAGAACGGGAAGCATTGAAATAGCACACAAAGAACAGATCTACAGCTTCTTAGACTTGCTTTCAATGGGAATTAAAGATCTAACTCACATTTCTGTGTGAATTTGGTCAGGTCACCAAAAAAGTTAAATATTGTAGCTTTAAATAATGGATGATTAAGACAAAACGGGTCTGGTCTATCTTTGTGGGACTAAGTTAGAGATTTTTTTTGTATTTGTTAGTAGGACATATAGCAGAGATGGCACATGTATAGAAACAACTTAACTTATGTTTCGTAGACATGTGATAATAGAAAACTGTAGCTACATATTTTACACCAGATAATGTGATATAACCAAAGATTTTAAGGACTAAAGTCGCATACAAACCGCCGCCATCAATTTTGCAACTAACCTGTTCTTGCCAATACACCCCCCCCCCCCCCTTCTCCAAATCGAGGACAAAATAAATTCTTCAAAATGTCATTTTCCAGTTGATTCTACAAAAATCATAGATTTAATATCTTTCTGAATTTATGTTTTGTATCGAGTGAGATAGCGTGCATTCGGAAAGTATTCAGAACCCTTAACCTTTTCCACTTTGTTACTTTACAGGCTTATTCTAAAATTGATTAAATAGTTTCCCCCCTCAATCTACACACAATACCCCATCGTGACAAAGCAAAAACAGGTTTAAAAATATGTGCAATTTTCTTTTTTTTTTACTGCAATAACACTTACATAAGTATTCAGACACCTTACTCAGTACCTTGTTGAAGCACCTTTGGCAGTGATTACAGCCTAGAGTCTTCTCGGGCTCCCGAGTGGCGCAGCAGTCTACGGCACTGCATCTCAGTGCTAAAGGAGTCACTACAGACACCCTGGTTTGAATCGGGGCTGTATCACAACCGGCCATGATCGGGAGTCCCAACTGGCCCAGCGTCGTCTGGGTTTGGCCGGTGTAGGCCGTCATTGGAAATAAGCATTTGTTCTTAACTGACTAGCCTGGATAAATAAAAGGTTAAATAAAAAAATGCTACAAGCATGGCACACCTGTATTTGGGAAATTTCTCCCATTCTCCTCTGAAGCCCTGTCAGGTTGGATGGTGAGCGTCGCTGCACAGCTGTTTCAAGGTTTCTCCAGAGATGTTCGACCGGGTTCAAGTCTGAGCTCTGGCTGGGCCACTCAAGGACATTCAGAGACTTGTCCCAAAGCCACTCCTGTGTCGTCTTAGCTGTGTGCTTATGGTTGTTGTACTGTTGAGGTCCTTAGCGCTCTGGACAGGTTCTCTCTCCCTCGATCCGGACTAGTCTCCCAGTCCCTGAGAAACATCCCCACAACATGATGCTACCACCATGCCTTCACCGTAGGGATGGTGCCAGATTTCCTCCAGAGGTGACACTTGGCAACAAGGCCAAAGAGTTCAATCTTGGTTTCATCAGACCAGAGAATCTTGTTTCTCATGGACGGAGAGTCTTCAGGTGTCTTTTGACAAACCCCAAGCTGGCTGTCAGGTACCTTTTACTGAGGTGTGGCTTCTGTCTGGCCACTCTACTATTATTTTCTGTTTTTGTTTCATCATTATGGGATATTGTGTGTAGATTGAGATAAAAGTACTTGAATCCATATTAAAGTTAAGACTAACATAACAAAATATGGAAAAAGTCAAGGGGTCTGAATACTTTCCAAATGGACTGTATACGTCTTACATGTGTGCAGAACTTTGTTTTTGGTCACATTGTATGACTAGCTGTCATCTACTACGTGGCTGCAGGCGTGATGCATTGAAACAACTAGTTCCTGCCAGGGTTTGGAACCGGTTCTGGGAAAATAAGTACATTTTCAGAGCAACGGAAACAGGACCAGGAACGAAAGTGACTTCTAGTGGTCCAGAACAGAATCGTGATTTTCTAATGTTCAGAACTGGTTAATGACGTTATTTTTTGTTTTACATCTTTTTTTAAAAAATATTGTCTATTAGCTATATAATTCGGTTTAGTTATAGTGCTAGTAATAGCCTAAATACATTCCAATTTCGTCATGATGTTCAGAGCTTCAAGCCAATCCCCCTCCATGTCTGCCCCTGTCCCCACCTGTGAATTTTCAGTTAAATCAAGCTCCTGCAAATTATCTGACCAATCAAACATGTAAACAACTATCTTACCCGTTGCTGCTCTATTGGCGCTAATTGGAGTAAATTAATGAGTTCAAAGTAAAAACGATGTTGATTTCGCACAACAACAAAATATATACGAAAACTAAACATATGAACCGTAACTTTTGGGGGATTTGAACTGGTTTAGAACTTAATTTTTTACCTCAAGTGAAATACAATTTAAAAAAATGTTTTTAAAAATTGTAAATTAATTTCGGTTGCAACACCTGGCTCCTGCAAAGATGCTGGGAAATGCTATATGTGCAGAAGCTACGATGGCGAGGAACATCTTCACGCAATACAATTTTTTTACTTTTTTTATTATCTTTGAGTTTTCGCTGGTTTTTGTATATCTACTTGTAACTGGAAATATACATTTTTTAAATATACTTTTTCACGGAATCGAGAACTATGAAAATATCGCAAAGAACAGGTAAATTGATCAAATCTATGGCGGCGGTTTGTATGTGGCTTTCCTGTAACGCCCATAAAGGACACCAACAATATTTGGTTATATCACATTATCAGGCGTACAATCTGTAGCTAACAAATCAGTAGTTGGTGTTACGTCCCTGGTTCTGGAGTCATAGGTTGTGCAAGTCGAAACTACTATAACCTGAATCAACTGATCAACAAAGCCTTGCTCTCAAGTGCTTTTTTCCCCCTCAATTCTTCACTTCAGGTAGCCAAACTAGCCAGTGACATTTTGACAATGCATACATTTTTGATTAGCTAGTTAAAGTACAAACGCTTAAGACCATTGATTATTTTAGACTAGTTATCATCCATATCTCGGGAAATCCCACAAAGTCAGACAACATTAAATTGACAGACGTAACGCATTCCAACAGCTGATGAGGGACCAAAGTACCAGCCAGTCAAGCTGGCTAGCTCGAGCTAGCTAAATACAGTGTGCGCACAGTGTGACCCATTCCCAAGTTAGCTAACGATAGCAATTTAGCTTGGGTAAATGTTGCTAAAATGGCTAACATTTTAGCAACACACCTTGTCAAAGAATGGTCAGGCTTCTTTGCAATATGGCTAGTTAGCTAAAGACATGTAAAAACGAATGCTACCGTGGTGTTAGCTGTCAAAGTTGCTCAGTTGTCAAATGGTGCTAACTGTCAAGTTCGAGAGTTATAGCTAGCTATCTACGTATTGTGATCAAGCATGCTAATTATCATGTTAGGAAACGAGCTACCTGGGTCGTTACGAATGATGTCCCTATACGCCCCGTCCCAGCAAAAAGAAAACTATCAAGGCCTGATTGCTGAACTCAATCCCCAGAACTTCAGTACAGCTCACTTCCCCCATGAAAGTCGTCCATTTCATGGGCCTCAGTTCAACTACCATTCCCATGTTCTTACAGCTCACTTACCCTGGGTATGTCAGGTCGTTACCTTGGTCCAGGGCAGTATTGAAGTATCTGCCCCCTCCCCTTTCACCTCTTCTTCAACAAGAAAGTCCCTCAGGTGCCTATGCTCTTGTCGTTTGTCCTAGGTAAGACCCGTTGAACTCTCACCAATGTGCCAGTGTCGTCCCTCTTCGGCTTCTCTGCCTTTTCCCGTTCGCCTTTCTCTCGAGTCCAGTCTCGACAGCCAACATCCGGGACTCTGTCGTTTTCTACACAGGCTACAAAAAAAAAAAAATACCCGGAACTACTTTCGATACAATTCAGAGAACGACGCAAATTACATACTGCACTGGCTACATTACTGCACTCGGTGTACACAGCCACAAAAACTAGTCCTCTACTTCACTGTCCTCTCTCTCTCTGCCTCTGCTAGAACTACTTTCATAAAACAATAATACTAATACTTGTAATAATAATAACGACACATATTTACTCAATCATTATGATTACAACAAAATACGTGATTTTTGGTTTTGTTTCTTAGCTATTAATACTCGTACTACAGTACTACTCGAGGTTATATTTATCAGCAAGACATTATTAATTTAGCTATTTTCTTGACTTTCTTTAGATATATTACACCGTTGTTAGAAGCATCCTGTCAGCTACATGGAGCATTATCTTTAATAATGTTCATGAAACATGAGAACGACACAAATTACAAACTGCACTTGGAGATGTACACAGCCACAAAAACTAGTCCCCTACTTTACTGTCCTCTCTCTGCTACAACTACTTTAATAAAACAACAATAGTAATAACTGTAGTAAGAATAACACATATGTACTCAATCATTATAGTAACTAAATAAAAAACATGATACAAAAAAAGTTGTTTCTCTGTGTTCTTACGCCTCGATCACACCAACAGTGCCTTGTATTTTGGTACACCAGAAGAAGTATATTAATTTCCAATGGAACTCTGCATTAGCCATACAGCATTGCGTTGTAGAGGCTGATGCATTGCGTTCTTTGTGGTCCATACGTTGGATGTATCGAAAGTATGCATCGAATTGTATGCATAGATCGATGGCTTGGCGGAAATGGTAGCATGTGAAAGCTGAAATTTTGTTGCACACATATCCAGATGATGCTGCGTACCATTTTGCGTGTAACACTGTAGGTGTGATCGAGGTGTTTAGCTCTGAATAATCTTATTACAGGAGTTACTACAGTACTACTAGAGGTCATATTTATTTGCAAGAAATTAATATTTTTGCTATTTTTTAGAAGCATCCTGTCAGCTATTATCTTAATAATGTTCATCTTCATGAGACATGCATTGATATTTTGGTCAATTCATCATACCTTGCTGGACCCAAAAACGTCTAATCTGAGCTAGTCCAGTTCAGTATCATTTCAGTGTGCTCATCCAGTTTTTGGTGAGGCAACAGCACCTCCAGTGGATTAACATTGAAAATGCTTCACTTGAGCCGCAAACAGGTTGCGATTCATATTTCTTCCTGTCCAAACACACATGACCAAAAGTATGTGGACACCTGCTCGCCGAATATCTCATTCCAAAATCATGGGCATTAATAGAATAGAATAGAATATAACTTTATTGTCCATCCAGGATGGATCCACATCTTTGGCATCACCTTCATTAAAATAATCACATACACATACATTCTCACATCATACACATTTAAACCAGTCAGTCCATCATGTTGCATACACTAACAACATAGAGGACATTAATACATTCACTCCCAACGACCACTGTCCCAACTGCACTAGATAGATAAGTACAATAACCGATACAATTTACTTTGCATTTAGTAGTCCAACAGCACAAGGAACGAATGAATGTTTGAACACGTTCTTCTTGGCCATGGGCATACTGAAGCACCGGCCAGAGGGAAGCCTCGAACTGAGGGTGTAGAGGGTGGGAGGGGTGACAGCCAGTGCCTTCTTTTTGGTTGCCTTGTGGAACAGAATTCTCAAATGTGCCTGTGGTCGACCAATTACTTTGCTGGCTGTGTTTACTATTCTGGTCAGTTTGCTTTTGCTCCTCACACTCAGATTACCATAGCAGACTGTCATATTGAACGTGAGGATGCTCTCCACCAAGCTGCAGTACACCCTCTCCAGAGCATCCTGGCTGACCCCAAACCCCTTTCATTTCCTGATTAAGAACAGGCGTTGGCTTGCTTAAAAAGAAAAATACAGTCTGCATTCTCTGTAAAACTCAGCTTGTTATCACTTTGTGTCCCTAGGTATTTAAAACAGTCAACCACCTCCACTGGTTGGTCATTCAGAGACAGTGGTTGGGACATTGGCAAATTGTTGCCATTGATGATCAGCTCTTTTGTCTTTTCCACATTGATGTGGAGGGCACTTGACCGACGCCATTCTTGAAGGTTGTTGGTCTGTTTAAAACAGCTGTCCCCATCTGACGTAGCATCTTTAAAAAAAGAGTCCCACCAGATCCATGTCATCCGCATACTTTAAAAGGCTCACATTGTTTCCTCGGCTCTTCATCTCGTTAGTGTAGATAGAGAACAACAACAGTGAAAGGACAAACCCCTGTTTTTCAGGGTCAGTTCATCAGAGAGGGCCCCATTCATGAGAACCCTCTGTGGGCGGTCAGTTAAAAAGTCCTTGATCCAACCTGCCTGGCCTCCGTTGACATTCAGGTCCAGTAGTCGTTTCAGCAGTGTGTGTATTTGCATTGTATTGAAAGCTGAACTAAAATCAATAAAGAAAATGTGATGAAATGATTTAGCATGTTGAAGGTGACTAGCCACCATGTTCACCAAGGTCAGTGTAGCAGCCTCAGTCCCCCTTTGTGCACAGGGGCATTGTCATGCTGAAACAGGAAAGGGCCTTCCCCAAACTGTTGCCACAAAGTTGGAAGCACAGAATCATCTACAATGTAATTGTATGCTGAAGCATTAAGATTTACCTTCACTGGATCTAAGGGGCCTAGCACGAACCATGAAAAACAGCCCCAGACCATTATCCTGGCATCCGCCAAACCCATATTCATCATACCCCCCAAAAAATACTAACCTTCCCTGTTATTGTAATGTCTTGGGGGTATGATAACAGTGCGTCAGTAGCTTTCTCACTCATCATTATTCACGATTCCTTCAGGACTATCCGCAATCACGGTAGCGTCCATATTAATATAGAAGTTTTTAGAAACATTCTATTCTTATTTACAATAAAAGTGACTCAAAAATGATAATACATTTTTTGCCATTAATTTCTATTGGGCACCAAATTATCTGAAACACATCCAAAACAAATAGCAAATGCATCCAACAAGTTTGTAGCATCACAAGCTGTAATTGGTGTACTTTCTGAACAGTTCCCCCGATATGGATGAAAATAGCCTCAAATTAAAGCTTAAAGTCTGTATTTTAACCTCTTAGGCATTGTATCATTTCAAATCCAAAGTGCTGGGGCACAGACAAAACAACAAAACATTTGTCACTGTTCCTTTTGGAGCTCACTGTGAAAACGGATAACAGCCTCTTTTTCTTCTTCGATGGGGTTTAACGGCGGTTGGCATCCAATATTAATGGTGCATTACCGCCACCAGCTGGACGGGGTATTGAATGAGAAAATACAAAATCCATTGAGTGAAAGACAGCAAAACAACGTCATACAAAATACAGAAATTGACACGTCGACAAACAATATTCATCCCACTTATTCAATCACAATCCATTCCTCTCTGTGCTATTATCTTCACCCGACTCACTAGCAGTTTCAAACAAAACCTCAGTTTCCACTATCTTCTCCTATACGCTCTTTCCGGGACTACAGCATCTGCCAAGAGATGTGGACTTGTAGGTAGTGCACTTGTCCTGTCGCTGATTTTATCCCAGCTGTTCCCCCTCAATCACTTCATTGCTGGCAGCAGAGTAGTGATCCTGCAGTCACAGGCTTTTGTTTGAAGTTTGCCTTATTTGTATAGCCTTTCTGAGGCTTACTACAGTCTCTGCCAGGTCTGGACCTTCATGGCACAGGAGGTTGTTTGCCTGTGACTCAAGGTATCTAGAGAAAGGCCACTGAATCACTACGTGGGTTATTATTATATCTGCATTTTTTTTTTAAGTGTGATAAATAACTGAAACGCAATGTATAGGCTAGCCCCTACATTCCTTTTGTTGTTGGAATCATTTGTAATGCAGTCACCTGACAATTCAACCTCCACGACGTTAGGCGGCGACATAATTCCGAGTTCTTTACCTCCAATGAATGTAGCTAATCGAAAAAGACATCACGCCAGACAGCATCCGGAAGTCGCCCGGTACCTCTCAATCATCAGCTACATTTTCCCCTCGGTGCCTTTGAAAGTAAGGAATGTTTCTATGAATGAATAAGAATCATATAAATATGAAGCTAATTCACTGATAACTGCAACATTAGCCGAATGATTTTAGGTGCGTGCCCCATGCCAATGAACTTCCTTGTAATAGCAGCTAGTGTGAACCGCATTTTCTAAGGCATAACGTTAACTGCTGTTAAGTGCAGTAAAGTTGTAGCTAGTAGACAAAGGTGAGTCTAACATACTTACTTATCCTAGAGGCAAACCAGATACTCTTTCAAATAATCAACCAGTGACTACTATTCGTCCCCTCAAAAGTTTGTCAAGGTCACAAGTATCCTATTCCTACCAAAAACGTAAATGATCTAAGAGATTGATGGCTTGGCTCCTCTCACTGACGTTTAAAGGTGCTCCGCCATTTCTTGGTTGTTACAATTCTAATAGTTCGCCTAATTTCAGTTTGTGACAACAACAAAAACAGGTATAGTGTTGAGAATCATTGTTCTATCTAAACCGCTGTGAAATATCTTGTCCATAACCAAAAATATTGCATTTTTAGCTGTGTGAAACTGGTGTAAAAGACGCAAAAACGAAACTTAAGAATGTGAAACATAGAAATAACACAAAACAGTTCTACCGCTTCTTAGACTTGCTTTCGATGAGAATTATATATCTATAACTCACATTCTTGGGTGAATTTGGTTTGGTCACCCAAAAAGTTACATGTTGCAGCTTTAAACCAAATTATAAACTGGGTGGTTTGAGCCCTGAATGCTGATTGGCTGACAGCCGTGGTATATCAGACTGTATACCACTGGTATGACAACATTTATTTTTACAGCTCTAATTACGTTGGTAACTAGTTTATAATAGCAATAAGGCACCTCAGGGGTTTGTGGTATATGGCCAATATACCACGGCTAAGGGCTGTATCCAGGCACTCCGTGTCGTGCATAAGAACATCCCTTAGCCGTGGTATATTGGCCATTTACCCCCCCATGCCTTATTGCTTAATCACATACTTGGCAATGCATGTTAGGTTTCACATTCCTTTTCAACGTAATATTTGTCTTGTAAGCTGATGTTCCCCCCCTCTCCTCGGCCAACCAGGCATGGCAGACCCCAGGACCCTCACTGCAGAAGGGAAGCTGTCTGAAGAGTTTGCTGTTCCCTCCCATGTAGAGGAGGTCAAAGGGCAGATGGCAGCTTTTGCTGTGCAGCACAGGGCTGCAGGGCATAGGGTGGTGCTTATCACCTCAGGAGGCACCAAAGTCCCCCTGGAGTCTCGCACCGTCCGCTTCCTGGATAATTTCAGCAGTGGCCGGCGCGGAGCCTCCTCGGCAGAGTACTTCCTTGAGTCAGGCTATGCTGTGATCTTCCTGCACAGACACCGTTCCTTATATCCTTTCACACGCCTCTACTCTGGGATTAATCTGCTGGACAGCCTACAGCTGGAGAATGGAAAGGGGGGTTCGGTCTCTGACCAAGTTGTGGTCAACCAGCAGGCACTTCCCAACATTGCCAAAATCCTGATGCGTTACCAGGCGGTGAAAGAGGCAGGGCTTCTTCTGCCTGTGGAGTTCAGCACCCTGTCCGAGTACCTGCACCTCCTCAAAGCAGCAGCACAGGCACTCAGCCCCATAGGTAGGTACTGACAGTCAACTAGTGGTAACAGGGCTTAGTAAGATGTACAGTACCTGCATGTGCTGGGATAACTAACTTGCGCTCTGTGTTCATTCCACTCAGGGTCCAACGCTATGTTTTATTTGGCTGCAGCAGTGTCGGATTTCTACATCCCAGCATCTGACATGCCAGAGCACAAGATCCAGTCTTCCAATGGACCACTTCAGGTGAGTAAAGAAAGCCATCAAATACAAAAGCACATGCTCTTTATTAGAGATCCACTGTTAAGTCAAGATTCTTTCCTGTAGATCAGTATGAAGATGGTCCCCAAGATGTTGTCGCCGCTGGTGAAGGACTGGGCTCCTCAAGCATTTGTGATTTCCTTCAAGCTGGAGACAGACCCATCCATCCTGCTGGACAGAGCTCGGCGGGCTCTGTCCACCTATCGGCACCAGGCTGTGGTAGCCAATGTACTGGACACCAGACGAGGTTACGTAGTAGTGGTGACACCTGACACTCAGGTCGAGCTGGTACTCACAGATGAGGAAGCAAGCAGAGATGTAGAGATTGAGGACAGGATTGTCTGTAATCTGACTGCAGCTCACAGCCAATTTATAACCCAACAAGGCTGAGACCCCAGTTAACCATGCTAGGGCTTTCCCCAACGAAATAAAATCTGTGTTGACCGAAAGTTCTGTTCTTTTGGCCAGTTTGTTTGAAATTTGTAAATGTGTATTTTTCCATATAGACATACCTTGTTTTAATAAATTCAACTATAGGCATTGATCTTCTGACACTTTAAACTTAGTTTGATGTAAGACATGCCTCAAGAGGGCGCCAGAGATCTAGATAACCAGAAGGAAACAAAATAGCCTACATATAAACATTGCAGCCTGCAGGTAGAAAATAACCTGATAAAAATAAATATTCTATAAATCACTGGCAACACATGGCCTGTCTGCAACTAACTTGAAACATGATCTACTATTACGTTGGGTCTAGCCCAAAGCTTGCACTAGCAAAGTTGCAGAATTGTATAAAATATTGTGGGCCTACAGACACAGCTGTAGGCTATTTGCACTAGGATAAGAAGCAGTGCTTGACTTGGGCAGAAGCTCACCGGAGCAGAGTACGGGCACCTCAAACTTTCTACTGCTTGAGCTTCCGTTCCTCTTATAGAATATTAGCTCAAAAGAATTGTGGCGCTCCTGCACCTCAATATAAACAGTACCGGAACCTACACTACCGTTCAAAATTGTGGGGTCACTTAAATTGTTTTTGAAAGAAAAGCACCTTTTTTGTCCTTTAAAATAACATATTGATCAGAAATACATTGTAAATGACTTATAGCTGGAAACGTCAGATTTTTTAAATGGAATATCTACATAGGCGTAGAGACCCATTATCAGCAACTACCTGTGTTCCAATGGCATGTTAGCTAATCCAAGTTTATCATTTTTAAAAGGCTAATTGATCATTAGAAAACCCTTTTGCAATCATGTTAGCACAGCTTAAAACTGTTGTCCTGATGAAAAAAGCAATAAGTGGCCTTCTTTAGACTAGTTGTGTCTTGAGCGTCAGCATTTGTGGGTTCGATTACAGGCTCAAAATGGCCAGAAACAAATAACATTCTGAAACTCGTCAGTCTATTCTTGTTCTGAGAAATGAGGGCTATTCCATGTGAGAAACTGAAGATCTCGTACAACGCTGTGTACTCCTCCCTTCACAGAAAAGCGCAAACTGGCTCTAACTAGAATAGAAAGAGTGGGAGTCCCCGGTGAACAACTGAGCAAGAGGACAAGTACATTAGTGTCTAGTTTGAGAAACACGCCTGACAAGTCCTCAACTGGCAACTTCATTAAATAGTACCCGCAAAACACCAGCCTCAACGTCAACAGTGAAGAGGCGACTCCGGGATGCTGGCCGTCTAGGCAGGGTGGCAAAGAAAAAGCCTTCTCAGACTGGCCAATAACAAGAAAAGATTAAGATGGGCAAAATAACAGATACTTGAGCTCTGCCTAGAAGGCCAGCATCCCGGAGTCGCCTCTTCACTGTTGATATTCCATTAAAAAAAATTAAAAATCTGCCGTTTCCAGCTACAGTAGTCATTTACAACATTAACAATGTCCACACTTGTATTTCTGATCAATTTGATGTTATTTTAAACGGGGGAAAAAGTGCTTTTCTTTCAAAACAAGGACATTTCTACGTGACCCCAAACTTTAACGGTAGTGTGTATATGTTACTGCTCGACAAACAACCTCGATCAATTAACAGCCTAACGACCAGTTGACTAATTGGACCTGGCTACTTGTAGAACACTAATGTACAGTACAAATCCCCGGGCTTGGGACAATCTCTTTGTACTAAACTGTTTAAAATCTGGCTGCAATTCATGCTTGTCGAGTTTGGATCTTTATTTTATCTGGCTTGGCTTTCACCCACCTAGTTCAGACATTCATATGCATGAATAAGCAGGTTTCAGTACTGCCTAAAAAAACATTACGTAACGAAAGCAAACCAATCCTTGAGCATCTTAACTTTCATACCATCTTGTCAGGAAGCAGATTACAACATGTGGGTTGTGGAATAATGCCAAATGAAGTTAGATTTGATTAAGAACAACTTTATTGCAACAAAGCAGATTGTCAGAGTAATGTCAGACAGTAGTACATCAGTAAAGGTGACAGACTTGGGACATTAAACCTCAACTGTATGTTGGTATTACATTGTGCTGGAGAAATCACACAAATCACCTCCAGTCTACAGGGAACTGTTGACAGTCTTCCTTAAAGGAAACAGTTGGGTTGGTTACTTGAGTTTGACACTCTTTTTAACTCCAGCACGAATACCAGACAGCTCTCCACTGTATCTTGTCTCCTCACGACGGACTTCACGAACCTGGAATACATTAAATACTTTCATGTAGATTTCTTTGAAGAACTAGGAATTCCAACAGTCTTTTTGTAATTTGGCCCATAATTGACAAGTTAAATGATACAAGTTGTCAATGTTGCTTTCAAATACTGTATATAATACCGTTATACAGCAGTGGTTCTGAAAGATTTACCTGAAGGTGTCAGTAATTCCTGCAAAGCACTTCTAGTCAATCATTCATAGGATCTGTATACACTGCAACTTCAAGTTTAAATGTAGTCTACAAACCTGTCCCTTTCTGCGGATCTTGGCTCGTCTGAACTTCTCTCTGTGTTTGACTCTGGGATTGCGGTCAATCTTCTTCCTCTTTGGTGTAAGCCCTTTGTTCTTGGCCATCTTCAGGAAGGATAGAGCAGCATGTGCTAATTAGACTAATGGTTTAAACTAGGAAGGGAATATAATACGCTTACAAAGTACAAGATTGATCTGAAGGCCATGATTTTATGTATTGTGAGAATAAATGCCTCATACTGTGCTTTGTACAATGAAAATGTGAACAAGAGACATGAACCAGTTCATTTTGTACATGAAGGCTAAGATGTACAATAAATCATGGCTGCTGTATACTTGAATGCGTGTGTGTGTAACTCATTCTAATTCTCAGAGGGTGTTGCACTGTACCTGGTAGGTAATGCGTCTCTTGGCATCTGGATCCACTTCGTCATCTCCTGCCTCCTCCAATCTGCTACGAGGAAACAGATCTACCATCAAACCCTGCCCATCTCATTCCTACTCTTTGAACTTGAATAGAGTACCACAGTATGTCCCAATACCCATAAAACCCAATATCCGGTCAAACAGGGAAATGGTTAGAATCTTTTTTCCACCATTCATTTTTCCCATAGGGGATTTTAGAAACAGCCTTACAAAAAAAGATTGCAGTTCTGAAACTGCAGTAAAAGTGCAGTAACTGCAGTCGACTGGTATTTTGGACGCAGTAATTGCAGAGTACTGCAGTTGAACTGCAGTTACACTACAAAACTACTGCAGTAAAACTTTTTTTTTTACTCATTTCGGATGCAGTATACTGCAATCTTTTTTTGTAAGGGCACTTAAAATAAGGGCTGCATTTCGTGAAGGCTTACCCTGGCGTGACGTTTTGATAACCGTGTAAATCTCTTGGTTAAGGTGACTTATCAATATAGTCGCTTGTATTTACCCCCAACCAAAAAATTGCCAATTATCTGCTAATGTGGATATCATAAAGAACTACAAATGCCATGATCTGAGTGAGACTGACGAATCAAGGCAACCCTAAGAATCTCTGGGTTAACTATCTGTAAGCTAAAATGTAGTAATGAATAAATTGGCAACATTTCTTTAAATTGACACGATACCTGTTAGCAAAGGTGTCAGCAGGAGCTTGCAGTGACTTGTAGTATTGCATGATATCTGCACTCGACGAGCTGTATAAGGCCACAAGCAAACAATAAAATGCTCATCCTAGTGTGTAACCTTTAACTAGGCAAGTCAGTTAAGAACAAATTCTTACTTACACTAAGCTATGGACCATGAGACTAAACACCTCCCTCTGCAATTGGATCCTGGACTTCCAGACGGGCCCCCCCCAGGTGGTAAGGGTAGGCAACAACACATCTGCCACGCTAATCCTCAACACCGGGGCTCCTCAGGGGTGCATGCTTAGTTCCCTCCTGTACTCCCTGTTCACCCACGACTGTGTGGCCAAGCACAACTCCAACACCATCATTAAGTTTGCTGACGACAACGGTGGTAGGCCTGATCACAGACAACGCTGAGACTGACCTCCCTATAGGCTGAGACCTGGCAGTGTGGTGCCAGGACAACAACCTTTCCCTCAAGGTGAGCAAGACAAAAGGAGCAGATCATGGACTATAGGAAAAGGAGGGCCAAACAGGCACCTATTAACATCGACGGGGCTGAAGTGGAGCGGGTCGAGAGTTGAGTTCCTTGGTCTCCACATCCACAAACTATCATGGTCCAAACACACCAAGACAGTTGTGAAAAGAGCACGACAACACCTTTTCCTGAAAAGACTGAAAAGATTTGGTATGGGTCCCCAGATCCTCAAAAGGTTCTACAGCTTCACCATCGAGAGCATCCTGACCGGTTGCATCACCGCCTGGTATGGAAACTGCTCGGCATCTGAGGCGCTACAGAGGGTAGGGCATACGGCCCAATACATCCCTAGGGTCAAGCTTCCTGACATCCAGCACCAAAAAAATTGCCCTAGTCATAGACTGTTCTCTCTGCTACCGCACGGCAAGCGTTACCGAAGCGCCAAGTCTTAACCTGTTGGGTCTAGGGGGCAGCATTTGCACGTCTGGATAAAAAAAATGTACCCGATTTAATCTGGTTACTAATCCTACCCAGTAACTAGAATATGCATATACTTATTATATATGGATAGAAAACACTCTAAAGTTTCTAAAACTGTTTGAATGGTGTCTGAGTATAACAGAACTCATTTGGCAGGCAAAACCCTGAGACATTTTCTGACAGGAAGTGGATACTTGATGTGTTGTATTGACTTTAAACCTATCCCATTGAAAAACACAGGGGCTTAGGAATATTTTGGCACTTCCTATTGCTTCCACTAGATGTCACCAGCCTTTACAAAGTGTTTTGAGTCTTCTGGAGGGAGATCTGACCGAACAAGAGCCATGGAACGATGATGTCCCATTAGACACCTGGCGCGCGAGTTGATGTTGGGTACCCTCGTTCCAATACGTTATAAAAGAGTATGCATTCGTCCACCTTGAATATTATTCATGTTCTGGTTAAAAAAGGCCCTAATGATTTATGCTATACAACGTTTGACATGTTTGAACGAACGGAAATATATTTTTTCCCCTCGTTCATGACGAGAAGTCCGGCTGGCTTACATCATGTGCTAACGAGACGGAGATTTTTGGACATAAATGATGAGCTTTTTTGAACAAAACTACATTCGTTATGGACCTGTGATACCTGGAAGTGACATCTGATGAAGAGAATCAAAGGTAATGGATTATTTACATAGTATTTTCGATTTTAGATCTCCCCAACATGACGTCTAGTCTGTATCGCAACGCGTATTTTTCTGGGCGCAGTGCTCAGATTATTGCAAAGTGTGATTTCCCAGTAAGGTTATTTTTAAATCTGGCAAGTTGATTGAGTTCAAGAGATGTAAATCTATAATTCTTTAAATGACAATATAATATTTTACCAATGTTGTCTAATTTTAATTATTTAATTTGACGCTGACTTGACTGCCGGTTATTGGAGGGAAACGATTTCCTCAACATCAATGCCATAGTAAAACGCTGTTTTTGGATATAAATATGAACTTGATAGAACTAAAAATGCATGCATTGTCTAACATAATGTCCTAGGAGTGTCATCTGATGGAGATTGTAAAAGGTTAGTGCATCATTTTAGCTGGTTTTATGGTTTTGGTGACCCTGTCTTTGACTTGACAAAACATTACACACAACTCTTGTAAATGTACTGTCCTAACATACTCTAAATGTATGCTTTCGCCGTAAAACCTTTTTGAAATCGTAAAACGTGGTTAGATTAAGGAGATGTTTATCTTTCAAATGGTGTAAAATAGTTGTATTTTTGAAAAATTTGAATTTTGACATTTATTTGGATTCAAATTTGCCGCTCTTGAAATGCACCTGCTGTTGATGGAGTGCACCACGGGTGGCACGCTAGCGTCCCACCTAGCCCCAAGAGGTTAACAGCTTTTACCCTCAAGCCACAAGACTACTGAACAATTAATCAAAATGGCCACCCGGACTATTCACATTGACCACCCCCTTTGTTTTTACACTGCTGCTACTCGCTGTTTATTATCTATCCATAGTCACTTTACAAATGACCTCGACTAACCTTTACATTGACTTGGTACCGGTACCCCCTGAATATAGCCTCTTTATTGCTATGTCATTTTCTTCTGTTTGATGATTTTTTTCACTTCAGTTTATTTAGTAAAACATTTCTTAACTCTATTTCTTGAACTGCATATTTGGTTAAGGGCTTGTAAGTAAGCATTTCACAGTAAGGGCTACACTGTTGTATTCGGCGCACGTGACAAATAAAATATGATTAGATGTCTAATTTGATGCTAATTGGCATTTTCGAATCAGTTTAAATCGAGTCGAATATAATGATACAAAAGTCAGCTTGTCCGAAAGAGATTTATTTACATGGTTATCAAAACGTCATGCCAGTGTTAGCCTATAAGAAACACAGCCCTTATTTGAGGTGTTTATAAAATCCACTATGGGAAAAATGAATGGTGGGAAAATGATTGGAACCATTTCCGTTTGACCACTAGGTTTTATTGGTCCTACGACACCTCCACTGTGGTGCTCTATAATGTACTCCGGTAACACTCACCCTTCCTCAACCTGTGGGTCCTTGCTCTTGCTCTTCCTCTTCAGTTTCAGCCTCTCCTCCACTCCTCTGTAGAAGCGCAGAGCAGCCTCCTCATCCAAGTCAGAGTTTGAGTCTTCAGATGATTCCGCCCGAGCCTCCTCAGATACCTGACAACATAGGGAGCAGTCCAGTTTAAAGGTAGACCCGGCCAAATGACATCGTCACGAGCAGCACCGTAGATATTGCGTTGAAGGAGATGCAAGACTTCCCTCTCACACAGTTTATGCGCACGGGTTCGCTTCACACTGACAGCGTGGTAGCAACGGGACCAACACAGCAGAGAAGTTAAGCCTTGTGCATCTACGTCTTATCGCTGAGTCCACCTTGAAGTACATGCAACATCCACATCACCCAATGGACCAACGTCCAACTCATATCTCACCTTGACCTTCTTGTTGGTGATCTGCTTGCTGCTCTCTGACTTTCTAGCGGACTTCTCCTTCTGGTCTGCAGAGAGCAGCTGGCACAGCTGTGGGGCAAGCCGAGCGTCTACCTCACCCATCTCATTAATCAGCTGCAGGGACAGTCAGAGAACAATCAGAATCATACCAGCTACATGACAAGCACTGTAAGTTCACTACATACAGTATACCTACAATTGGATCAAATTACAATGCATCTACTCACATTTCTGTAAGTCAACAGTCTTTCAATCACAGGGTGGTTGTGTGCGGGAATACGCTTTGCTTTCAGGACCAGGTAGAAACTGATGTTTGTGCAGTAACTAAGGACAGAAATAACAATAAGCGAGTACATCCTCATTGGCATTGTTTTTGCAATTTGTGTCCCAAATAACATTCACACTTACTTTAGATAAAGCTGCTGTTTGGTCTTGAGGTAGTTGGCACCCTTTCCTGGTGGGATCCGTCCATCGTTGACCATCTCCAAAAGAGGCTGTAGCTCGTCCTTCAGCTCTGCCAACTGCACACAACACCATTGGCAAACAGCACGGCATTACCACACAACACCACCGTTAGTAACTGTAACTCTTGTTACAGGCTCAACAACATTAAGTGTGGATTACACTGCATGTTTCTTATCCTGCTGCACATACAGTAGTAGTGATGTTGTGGTTATCATACTGTCATGACGTTGGCCTCTGAGTACAGGGAGGACAGTTGACCCCCTCCCCCCTTGCACCATCCCCCAACCTACCTCCCCCCACCCAGGCCCTGTGTGAGGGGGTTGTAACATTCCAGGAGAATCTCTTGCCACATGGCCCATAGAGAGACACAGGACATTCTTCCAACTCACAGAATTGGGGAACCGAATGACATTTGTGTTCTGGAGAAGGTATGGAAGATTGGTGAAGAATCCAGCTACGAACTGGTCCGCTTGGTACAATTTTGTGATACTCAGAGACAATATAGCCATATTACCATAAAACGGTTTATATAATAGCCTCAGCCTTGCATCCACATGGTTGTATAGAATGTATTAATAAGGATAAAGCTATTTGTAATACATTGAGATGCTATGTACTGATGTTAATGTGATAGAATTATATTTCTGTACCAAGCTTAACTCAGTCATCGGCACGCCCCCAGGGACACAGACAGGACCAGGCGTCATGTGACAAGCTGTTCTATGTCACTATAAAACCCACCCTGATTTACATTTCTCCAGACCTGGCCTCCACTCCATTGCGAGTTGGCCAATAGGTTTGACCATCCAAGTACTCTACTGAAAGTGAACTATACCACGTGGTTAACTTTTAGACTATTGATACCGACAGAATAAGAACAAGTCTTTGATATTAATTATTAGTCTGCAGATAAGTAAATTATATCATTGAACGCGAAGACCAACGAAACACCCATTCTATGACGACATTAATGAATGTCGCTTTGAAAGATCCATTCTAACCGAGAGAGAGAGAGAGAGAACTCTCCAACAGAACGACGCTCCAACAAGGATCCCGACGACACACTGAGCGTAAATATATATTGATTGCAATTGTTCCCAAATGAGTGAGCGTTCATGGGCAATTGATTAGCATGTCAATTGTTAATATTAATGAACTCTGTACCTCCTCAGCTGAACATTTTAGGACCCACTGTTCTACAAGACACCAGCCATGCCTGTTAGCCACTAGGGCACATTACCAATTCTTTGTGATGATAATTACTGTTTGTATACTTTCTGTGAATTAATTAGTTTAGTAAATAAATGATTTTAAGACAATTGATGTATGGATGACTCTTAGTAAAGACTGGGTTCGTGCAGATACAACAATTTACGACGTTTGGAATGAGACTGGACGCGAGGTAAACTACACCATTTAAACCAGAAGATAATCGGCCTATACTATACTATAATAGAATATAATATATAATGTTATAATATAGGAAAGTTATATTAGGAAAATTATAACTTTGTAATCTGAATATTTTCCTTGGTGCCCCGATCTCCTAGTTAATTACAATTAAACGATTAATCAGTTTAATCGCGTGATAATAATTACAGGGAGTTAATTGATAAACATGGTACCCCAAAGACACGACAATACCTTTGACTTAAAGTCCTGAATGAGCTCCAGTAGCTCTGGTGACTCTTTCTTCAGCAGCTTCATCTTCTCCTTCTGGGACATCTGCTTCAGATCCTTCACAATCCTCTCCTTCTCCACCCCCTGCTCCTCTACAGCAAACTCCTACACATGCAGACACACAATGAGGACAACAGGAACATTTATTTATTTACTTTGATAGAGCTAGAGGCTCAAGCATGTACAGTTGAAGTCGGAAGTTTACATACACCTTAGCCAAACACATTTAACCTGTTATGGCTAGGGGGTAGTATTTTCACGGCTGGATAAAAAACGTACCCGATTTAACCTGGTTACTACTCCTGCCCAGTAACTAGAATATGCATATAATTATTGGCTTTGGATAGAAAACACCCTAAAGTTTCTAAAACTGTTTGAATGGTGTCTGTGAGTATAACAGAACTCCTATGGCAGGCCAAAACCTGAGAAGATTTCATGCAGGAAGTGGCCTGTCTGACAAGGTGTCGTTCTTCTTGTCTCTGTTTATTGAAGAGTGAGGATCTTAGCTGTCCCGTGACACTTCCTACGGCTGCCATAGGCTCTCAGAAGGCAGCAAAATGCAGAATCGTGGCTTTGCAGGCTCTGGCTGAAACAAAGTAGCGCGTTTGGGTAGTGGCTGGTTACAGTACTGTGAGACTCAGGCTCGTGCCCGCGTCGACCGAAAGCTTTGTTTACTTTCCTCTGTTTAGCTAAATGGACATTCCCGGTCAGAATATTATCGCTTTTTTACGAGAAAAATGGCATAAAAATGGATTTTAAACAGCGGTTGACATGCTTCGAAGTACGGTAATGGAATATTTAGATTTTTTTTGTCACGAATTGCGCCATGCGCACGACCCTGATTTACCATTTCGGATAGTGTCTGGGACGCACGAACAAAACGCCGCTATTCGGATATAACGATGGATTATTTTGGACCAAACCAACATTTGTTATTGAAGTAGCAGTCCTGGGAGTGCATTCTGACTAAGACAACAAAAGGTAATCAAACTTTTATAATAGTAAATCTGATATTGGTGAGTGCTAAACTTGCCGGGTGTCTAAATAGCTAGCCCGTGATGCCTGGGCTATGTACTTAGAATATTGCAAAATGTGCTTTCACCAAAAAGCTATTTTAAAATCGGACATATCGAGTGCATAGAGGAGTTCTGTATCTATAATTCTTAAAATAATTATGCTTTTTGTGAACGTTTATCGTGAGTAATTTAGTAAATTGTTAGCAAATTCCCCGGAAGTTTGCGGGGGGTATGCTAGTTCTGAACGTCACATGCTAATGTAAAAAGCTTTTTCTTTTATATAAATATGAACTTGATTGAACAAAACATGCATGTATTGTATAACATAATGTCCTAGGTGTGTCATCTGATGAAGATCAAAGGTTAGTGCTGCATTTAGCTGTCTTCTGGGTTTTTGTGACATATGCTAGCTTGAAAAATGGGTGTCTGATTATTTCTGGCTTGGTACTCTGCTGACATAATCTAATGTTTTGCTTTCGCTGTAAAGCCTTTTTGAAATCGGACAGTGTGGTTAGATAAAGGAGAGTCTTATCTTTAAAATGCTGTGAAATAGTCATATGTTTGAAAAATTGAAGTTTTTGTATTTTTGAGGATTTTGTCATTCGCGCCACGCCTATCATTGGATATTGGAGCAGGTGTTCCGCTAGCGGAACGTCTAGATGTAAGAGGTTAAACTCAGTATTTCACAATTCCTGACATTTATTCTGAGTAAAATGTCCCTGTGTTAGGTCAGTTAGGATCACCACTTTATTTTAACAGTGTGAAATGTCAGAATAATAGTAGAGAGAATTAATTATTTCAGCTTTTATTTCTTTCATCACATTCCCAGTGGGTCAGAAGTTTACATACACTCAATTAGTATTTGGTAGCATTGCCTTTAAATTGTTAAACTTGGGTCAAATGTTTTGGGTAGCCTTCCACAAGCCTCCCACAATAAGTTGGGTGTATTTTGGCCCATTCCTCCTGACAGAGCTGGTGTAACTGAGTCAGGTTTGTAGGCCTCCTTGCTCACACACATTTTTCAGTTCTGCCCACAAATTTTCTATAGGATTGAGGTCAGGGCCTTGTGATGGCCACTCCAATACCTTCACTTTGTTGTCCTTAAGCCATTTTGCCACAACTGTGGAAGTATGCTTGGGGTCATTGTCCATTTGGAAGACCCATATGCGACCAAGCTTTAACTTCCTGACGGATGTCTTGAGATGTTGCTTCAATATATCCACATCATTTTCCTGCCATCTATTTTGTGATACGCACCAGTCCATCCTGCAGCAAAGCACCCCCACAACATGATGCTGCCACCCCAGTGCTTCACGGTTGGGATGGTGTTCTTCGGCTTGCAAGCCTCCCCCTTGTTCCGCCAAACATAACAATGGTCATTATGGCCAAACAGTTCTATTTTTGTTTCATCAGACATTTCTCCAAAAAGTACGATCTTTGTCCCCATGTGCAGTTGTAAACCGTAGTCTGGCTTTTTTTAATGGAGGTTTTGGAGCAGTGGCTTCTTCCTTGCTGAGTGGCCTTTCAGGTTATGTCGATATAGATACTTTTGTACCTGTTTCCTCCAGCATCTTCACAAGGTCCTTTGCTGTTGTTCTGGGATTGATTTGCACTTTTCGCACATTCATCTCTAGGAGACAGAACGCGTCTCCTTCCTGAGCGGTAAGAAGGCTGCGTGGTCCCATGCTGTTTATACTTGCGTACTCTTGTTTGTACAGATGAACGTGGTACCTTCAGGCATTTGGAAATTGCTCCCAAGGATGAACTTGACTTGTGGAGGTCCACAATTTTTTTTTATGGGGTCTTGGCTGATTTCTTTTGATTTTCCCATGATGTCAAGCAAAGAGGCACTGAGTTTGAAGGTAGGCCTTGAAATACATCCACAGGTACACCTCCAATTGACTCAAATGATGTCAATTACCCTATAAGAATCTTCTAAAGCAATGACATTTTCTGGAATTTTCCAAGCTGTTTAAAGGCACAGTCAACTTAGTGTATGTAAACTTCTGACCCACTGGAATTGTGATACAGTGAATTATAAGTTAAATAATCTGTATGTAAACAATTGTTGGAAAAATTATTTGTGTCATGCACAAAGTAGATGTCCTAACCGACTTGCCAAAACTATAGTTTGTTAACAAGAAATTTGTGGAGTGGCTGAAAAACGAGTTTTAATGACTCCAACCTAAGTGTATGTAAACTTCCGTCTTCAACTGTATACTTTGTTGCTGATAATGCATACCTGAAGGAGGTTAAGATCATAGTCCTCCTCGCTAAGATCGACAGCCAATCGTCTCTGAATATTCTTAGCTTCTTCCTCTTCCTCTTCATCATCTGCCTCTGCGTCTTGCTGAGATTTCCCCTCTGCAACAAACCAAAAAAGTGAGTCGTTTCAAAGTAACAGCCTATGTCGAACAAACGTAACTACAGCAACCAGATTTAAATATTCAGGAATCATAGAAGACTACAGGTAACGGGTCTCAATAATATGAATGAATAAAATGTGAAATACTCACTGGCGGCCACATAGTCAGAGTCATAGAACATCTTCTTCCTGTTTCCCCATGCCATATCATTGGGGAGACCTAGGAGAAAACAACCACATTTAATATGTTAATTCAGCAAAATACACATGTAGGGGAAAAAAAAACAGGTTAATAGTGGAGTGGGTACAAAAACTGCTATAGTAGGTTGACATTGGGCTGTATAATTACCATCCTCCTTCTTCCCCTCCAGATCACTGTCCATATCAGCCTCCTCTTCTTTCTCCTCCTCCTCCTCATCATCATCCTCCTCTGAGTCAGTGAGGTCCAGAGCCATCACTTCCTCCTGCAACCCACATGATACTCATCGGCTCAATGTGACGTTTGCGCGGGTAAGTCATTCAAGTTCTGCTCTATTAGATACTGTTCGCCTGCAGTTGTTTGCCTTTGACTCACCTCGTCATCACCATCTTCCTGGTCACTGTCCATCTGAACACCACGCGCCAGGAGTTTCTATAGTGGCAAACGTATACAACATTAAGACTGAGTCGAGTTAAAAGGTAGTTAAGAAGTTGAACTGTACAAATGTATAGATGAGACTCACCGCGATTTTGTCATCGTGGAACTCATCGATCTTGTCCTTCGTATACTGTGAGGATCTCTTAAAAAGATTGTACGTTGAAAGGAGGTTGAATGGAAACTTTCAAATCTGTCTACAGCAACAATGACAACTATTGGTCAAGTAAGGGACATACTCCATAAGCATAGTTGACAATCAACATTGTGCAGATGTTGATAACATATGAGGTTAATCACACTTCTAGTCACACAGGCTTCTCCATAACATATATAGACTGTACCTTATCTGGGACAGGCATGTCCTTATATGCTTTAGGGTCATCTTCGTCAAATTGTTCCGTCTTCTTCACCGTAGGGGCGCGTTTGGTTCTGAGTGGAGCAGGGGGTTAAAGTTGTCACATCCAAGCCAGGGCCCAGTTTTTCAAAAGTAATCTATTTGGATTTCGCCTCTCGGATAGGATTAAATGCATAGAAATGTAATGAATAGAACGGACGAAACATGTACTTAAACGGTAACCTCCGTTCTATTCATATGCATTTAATCGTATTCGAAAGGCGACATATAGTTAACTTTTGAAAAACGGTGCCCTGGACATCATAAAGACTACAATCTTGCCATCTCATATGACAATTTAAAGGTTAAATGTCTAGCATATTGAACTAAAGTTAGCTAGATTTCTTTGCATAAACAGTTAACCTACCTTAGCGCCCGAACCATGTTGAGAAGCTCAGTAGAGTAACGTTTGCTTGCTAGCTATCTTACTAGTGGGATAACTTTTTCTGTTGCCTAAAAATGTGATCTTCCAAACATAAATATGACAGGCATAATTAAAGTCCTCGGTAAAAAAAAAAAAACGCTGTCTCTATTCCGGTGACTAAACAAACTTTAAATTGACAAATAATTGTTGGCAACTCCTAGCAGCCTCGCATTTTCTATTTTCTTTCCACGTGCTTCCGGGTTGTTTTCTTCCTCTTCTTCGTTGGGGTTTATAAGCGTTGCCGCCACCTACTGTACTGGAGTGTGGGCCAGAGACAGGGAAAACGAAATTCTTCCTGCCAGCCCCGTTGCTCTTAAAAAAATATAACAAAATATTTGAAACTATATTTAATGAAGTTCCACTCAATATACTCTTTGAACTAAATTCCTGTATCCTCTTCTCCCTCGTACTAGATCTCAGCCTCTCTCTTTCCCTCTGATACTCCCCACGCTGTAGCAATACATGCTCCACTGTCTCTGTTTCCTGGCAATAATCACACTTTCCTGTTGGATGCTTTCCTATCATATTTAAAGTCTTATTCAACCGGCTGTGTCCCACCCTTAATCTTGTAAAAATAGCCTCCTCTCTTCTGTCCCTTCCTGCCGTCCTCCCCTCCCCGACTTTCCTCTGTACTTGAAATAAATGCCTGCCCTTATTATCTCTATTCCACTGCTCCTGCCATCTCTGCACCATCACTGTCCATATCAGGCTTTTTGCCTCTGCCTTGCTCATTAAAACTACAACATCAACATACCCACTACTAAGTGTTTGTTTAGCCAGTATATCAGCTGCCTCGTTCCCCTCCACCCCCACATGGGCTGGGACCCAAGTAAAGCTTGTCTGTTACCCATCTGTCTAATCCTGCCATGGATTTGTAGCATCTTATCAAGCAGGTCTTGTCTGTTACGTGACCTAAAGGACTGCAGACTCATCAACACTGCACATGAATCAGAGAAAATAACTACTCTGTCTGGCTTGACTTCCTCCACCCACAGCAAGGCCAACCCAGTACGTCCTGTCCTTGGATCTTTTGAACCATTGTGTAAATGGCCACAACATGCTGATACACAGTATCCAGACGTCTCTTAAACAAATCAGATGGGTCAACACCCTCCATATCTTTCTGTAGTCTCTCCAACACTTCTAGATCAACTACTGGAGGCAGGAGTAGCCATGCTGGATTACAGGAATAGCTACCGTTGGACTAAACTCCCTTCCATACAGTCCCATTTTCTTCGCCTGGGTATTACCCACCCAGCTAAAGCGTTCCGTCTTCACTTGTGTTCCCAGCATGCCTGTAAAATCCCTTTCGCAGGATGAGACACCCCATGTCCCTGTAGGTTGATCCAATAATTCAATGCCAGCTGCTGTCTCCTAATCTGCAATGGCATATCCCCCATCTCCACCTGTAGTGCAGCCACTGGGGATGTCCAGAAGGCACCACTACATTTTCTGAGTCCTTGCCCCTGTATGACATCTAGTCTTTCCAATGAGGTCCGTGGTGCCGAACCAGATGCTTTACTGCCATAGTCTATTACAGATTGGATCAATGCAACATACATGGTCCTCAATGAGGAACGCCCAGCCCCCCACTCCTTCCCCATCAGACAGCGCATCACATTTAGCACCTTACACTTTCCCACCCCTCTCTCAATGTGTTCTGCTCAGGTCAGTCTGGTGTCAAAGTATACCCCAAGAAACCTGAAGGCCCCCACCCTCTCCAAGTTTCTCCCATATAACCTCAAGCATACCTCATCTCCCACCTTCCTTCTGGTAAAGAAGACTGTCTGAGTTTTGCTCTACAGAGAACCTGAATCCCCACATTATCTACACTGGTTGTCTTGTGGATATCATGAAAAATACTCGTAATACTACTGCCATCTAGCGACTGAACCAGAATATGACAATTTGGCTGAAAGAGATATTATATATACAGTGGATATAAAAAGTGTACACACCCCTGTTAAAATGCCAGGTTTTTGTGATGTAAAAGAATGAGACAAGGATAAATCATGTCAGAACTTTTTCTACTGTTAATGTGACCTATAATGTGAACAATTCAATTGAAAAACAAACTGAAATCTTCGAGGGGGAAAAATGAAAAATAAAAACCTTACAATAACCTGGTTGCATAAGTGTATAACTGGGGATGTGGCTGTGTTCAGAATTAACCAATCACATTCAAACCCATGTTAAATAGAAGTCATTACACACCTGCCATCATTTAAAGTGACTCTGATTAATCACAAATAAAGTTCAGCTGTTCTAGTAGGATTTTCCTGACATTTTCTTAGTTGCATCTCAGAGCAAAAGCCATGGTCCGCAGAGAGCTTCCAAAGCATCAGAGGGATCTCATTGTTGAAAGATATCAGTCAGGAGAAGGGTACAAAAGAATTTCCAAAGCATTACATATACCATGGAACACAGTGAAGACAGTCATCATCAAGTGGAGAAAATATGGCACCACAGAGACATTACCAAGAACTGGACGTCCCTCCAAAATGTATGAGAAGACGAGGAGAAAACTGGTCAGGGAGGCTTCCAAGAGGCCTACAGCAACATTAAAGGAACTGCAGGAATTTCTGGCAACTACTGGCTGTGTGCTACATGTGACAACAATCTCCTGTATTCTTCATATGAATGGGCTATGGGGTAGGGTGGCAAGACGGAAGCCTTTTCTTACAATGATAAACATCCAAGCCCGGTTGAAGTTTGCAAAAACAAACATCAAGTCCCCCAAAAGCACGTGGGAAAATGTGTTATGGTCTGATGAAACCAAGGTTGAACATTTTGGCCATAATTCCAAAAGGTATGTTTGGTGCAAAAACAACACTGCACATCACCCAAAGAACACCATACCCACAGTGAAGCATGGTGGTGGCAGCATCATGCTTTGGGGCTGATTTTCTTCAGCTGGAACCGGGGCCTTAGTCAGGGTGGAGGGAATTATGAACAGTTCCAAATTACAGGCAATTTTGGCACAAAACCTTCAGGCGTCCATTAGAAAGCTGAAGAGGAAGTTCACCTTTCAGCACGGCAACGACCCAAAGCACACATCCAAATCAACGAAAGCATGGCTTCACCAGAAGAAGATTAACGTTTGGGGTTAATCTGGGGTGATTTGAAGAGGGCTGTGCACAGGAGATGTCCTCGCAATCTGACAGATTTGGAGCGCTTTTGCAAAGAAGAGTGGGCAAATATTGCCACATCAATATTGCTACCCAAAAAGACTTAGTGCTGTAATAAAATCAAAAGGAGGTTCAAAGTATTAGTTAAGGGTGTGCACAGTTATGCAACCAGGTTATTGTGAGTTTATTTTTCCCCCTCAAAGATTTCAGTTTGTTTTTCAATTGAATTGTTCACGTTATAGGTCACATTAAAGGTGGAAAAACTTCTGACATGATTTATCTTCGTCTCATTATTTTACATCACAAAAACCTGCCATTTTAACAGGGGTGTGTAGACTTTAAATCCACTGTATGTATGTATGTGTGTGTATATATATATATTATTGAAAATGTTTTTTTTTGTCTTCCCTGGACTATAAAATATAGTGTATTTGCGAGGACAGAGACATAGTTAATCATGATAATAAACAAAATATCATATGATTGAAAGTTATATTAAACAGATCAACCTTTGTGAATTAACATTATGAAAGGTTATTTTATTCAATTTGACCTATAATGAAAAACAGTCCTAATCCAATATTCCATAAGAAACAAAGGAATATGTCAAGAAATCTATTGTTGTAGTCAAAGACCGGTATGTATACATTTGCGTGGGGCCTGAAACCATGAATACTGTGGCTGTTTTAGATTTGTTCTGCTAAGCATTTTATCATCTTGTAGGACCTACAACGTCGGTATTATGAGAGATGATTTACATTTTTCACATCCATTACATTACATTACATTTCAAACTGCTGTCCTTAACAGATGGCTTCCCTGCTTCATCTTCCAGGTAAATACAGTAACCATTTTCACTGAAGATGCACATCAAATTTGTCTGTGTGATTCAACACTAGACTCTGCTCTCAATGCAGCTACCATTGTCTGTCCCGTTCGCATAGTGACATTTCCTCGTTCTCTTCCATCCTCTTAACTCAATCACTTTCTATCCTCCTTCCCTCGATCCAAGTCACTCTGTGGCCTTCTCCAGTCCCTCTGGAGTCCAACGCTGCCACTGCGAGGCCTGGTGGTAGGAGGCAGAAAGGTTTTGGGAGGCCTAAGGATCCCCGTTTTAAACTCATCATTCCTCTTCCTCATCAGGGCGAAGGCTGGGGTCATTCGAATAGGGTCAAAGTACTGTCAGAAAAAGAGAAAACCAGAGAATGTCTCAGTAGATGCTCTCTATATTCATCTTGCTCACACACAGGGAAAGGAACACACACATACGTACATACGTACATATACACAGTGAGGGTGTGACATAAATCATAAATCCTTACACTTACACTGGCTTGTGGCACAGATGTTCCCTTCTCTTTAAAGCCTGGGTCTGTATGCATCACACTCAGGTCCATCATGGAACTGCTGAGTTCTGACACGGTGGTCTTAGCACCCCTCCTTAGCTGGGTTGAAGAGCTCTGACGAGGTTGCAGCCTCCTCATGATGTCACTCAAAGAGCTGAAGCTTTCACTTTGAGGCACCTTCAGTATCAGAGGTCTCTGCATGAGAGAAAAGCAAACCTTCACTGTCCATACTCTGTCCTTGAACATCTAACAGTATTGGATTTTATTGTACTCCAAATGATACAGAATCGTCATTCCATACAGGATGAATCCGTAGCAGTAGGACTGTGTGTATATTTATTAACCAGAGACTCACCCTAGAGGTAGAGGGGCTATCAGCACCAGAGTTGACTCTAGATTCAGTTGCCTCTGTGCCTAACTCCTCTGCCATAACATCTTCCCTTCTAGTTGGACGATCTCTTCTCTCTCTGGAGGGAAAGCCCACAGCTTCTTCTCGTGGGCCTGTCTCCATTTTGTTTTCACTGGGCCCCACAGACTCTTTCTCATCAACTTCAGAGCTCTTCTGTTTGGAGAGGTGTCCGCCATATGTTTTGGGTTGGACCCTTCAAGAGAAAAATTACATTTTAGTACTATTCACTGACAAAGTATGGCTTGGTTTACTATGGTAATGTACCCATTTAATTAACTTGAGTTCTGAACTTTAATTCACAATCACAATTATAGTCACAGTTATCACAGTGTTACACACCTGTGTTGGGTTTCTGTTTCAGTGGACGGTTGGTTCTCTTTCTGACAGGGTAAAGCTCCGCTGCAAAGTAATCCGAAACCAGACAGGTGTTATAACATTACTACTCATGTATTGTGGAGAGTTACTCTTATGTAAACTCATTATCTTCTTAAGGATGCCATAACATTGCAAACTGAGCACATATGAGTCTCATATTTCCCAAATGGACTCACTTAAAAGTCGTCTGATTATCCAGCTGAATTTCAGTCTCCAAATTGATATTGTTGGCCCATATTCTGTAACGTGAAAAGAACAAAAAGACCTCAACACCGATCTTACAGAAACTGCTACTGTCCCCACAAGATAAAAGTATTACAGATAAAGGTGATACAGAGAGAAAATACAATCAAGACAGTGGCTCACAGTACATACAATCACACATCACATGCTTTCTATGACTGGCTTCATATGTTCTAGGTTTCTACACCCCTAAGCTCATAATATGGGTCTGCGTTGACACACGGGCTATGTTTGCACCTGTTGACATATGTTTAGAAGGGAATGAAAGGTAAATGATCAAACCTGAATGCATGAAACTGACTTTTTGTACACTTTAGAGCCGTATACGCTTTTATCAAAAACCTTTCAAATGGTTAGGAAATCTGGCCTTCTGTGGCATAGAAACAGGTATGGGAATCACATTGTGGCAATCCCTGTGGTTTCATCACACATACCTCCCCTCATACACATGCGTAGTTGTGAGGTGATCAACCTCCTTCGGACAAAACTCCTCCCCAAAAGGTGGCTTTTTGTTCACTGCTGTAAAATGTTGTAATGGGTCCTCCATGTTCATATTCATGTCCATGGGTTCACCTTGTTGATTGACAGGACTTCCTCTGTGGATGACGCCCAGGGCCTCCCAATCCAGGGTGTAGTCTGCAGGTGGGGGAGGAGGGAGGCTGTTGATAGGCTCCATGGGGAAATACTTGGGCCGGTTGTTGAGGTCCAGGAGCACTGAGTGGTGATGGGGCTCATCTATTAGGGCCTTAGCGGTCTTCCATGTGTCTGGAACTGGAAGTGAGGCTGCAAAGAGGATCCGGAACTCTCGGTCGAAGGATTCCACCACCGGGCCACTCAGCACCGTCACCAGCTGCCGGTGCAGGTGAGCGTCTGACCATGTGAAGCTAGTGAACACAATAACAAGCTGTTATTTGATGTCAGAGGGTAATTGAGTATGTTATAAGTTAGAACCAGTGGAAAGCGCCTAGCTGCTTTACCTGTAGCTTCCATTGACCACTGTCTCCAAATCCACCAGGAGGAAGTTGTCCTTCAATTCCCCCATCACTATCTTTCCCTCCCGTGAACAGAAGGTCTTTCCTCCAAGAACACGAACCTGTATATTCTGTGAAGTGCAGAATACGTGGAAATCAACTTTATTTCAACCCTGTCGAACCCTGTCGATACAGACATAGACTTTGAATTTACTTACATTTTGCCAGAATATACAGTATACATCAAATCAAATGTTATTTTTCACATGGGCCGAATAAAACAAGTGTAGACCTTACAGTGAAATGCTTACTTACAAGTCCTTAACCAACAATGCAGTTTTAAGAAAAATAAATTTAAAAAACGAACAAATAAATGTTACAAATAATTCAAGAGCAGCAGTAAAATAACAATAGCGAGGCTACAGGGGGTACCGGTACAGAGTCAATGTGGGCACCGGTTAGTCGAGGTAATATGTGAAGCTGTTTAGAAGCCTCTTGGACCTAGACTTGGCGCTCCGGTACCACTTGCCGTGCGGTAGCAGAGAGAACAGTCTATGACTAGGGTGGCTGGAGTCTTTGACAATTTTTAGGGCCTTCCTCTGACACCGCCTGGTATAGAGGTCATGGATGGCAGGAAGCTTGGCCCCGGTGATGTACTGGGCCGTACGCACTACACTCTGTAGTGCCTTGCGGTCGGAGGCCGAGCATTTGCCATACCAGGCGGTGATGCAACCTGTCAGAATGCTCTCGATGGTGCAGCTATAAAACCTTTTGAGGATCTGAAGACCCATGACAAATCTTTTCAGTCTCCTGAGGGGGAATAGGTTTTGTTGTGCCCTCTTCACGACTGTCTTGGTGTGCTTGGACCATGTTAGCTTGTTGGTGATGCGGACACCAAGGAACTTGAAGCTCTCAACCTGCTCCACTACAGCCCCATCGATGAGAACGGGGGTGTGCTCGGTTCTCCTTTTCCTGTAGTCCACAATAATATCCTTTGTCTTGTATATCATTACCACAGACGTGACCTTGGCCACACCAAGAGATGCACAGACTGACACAGTAAATGCAGAACAACCTGTTCAGTTGTGTTGCTTCACCCAGATACATTCCACAAATGTCCCCAAAAAAAGGAGTTACCAGAGACTCGTCAGCCTGGGCGTGCATCAGCTTCTAAAGAGCCAGATGTCAGGTTAATGACTCCCCTCTCACAGAGCTCGTACTGCTCTTATGAAACCTGATGCACTGTGACAAAGATTATTACTATGTTGAGCTGTTGTTTCGGTACTGTGTGAATTAACAAGGTATGTGGGATTGGCTAAGTGGTATGAATGACATCAGGAGTCAGAGTCTGTAGTCCTTATATGGTGTAGTTACTCACCGGATGCCTCAGCCTGTGAGGGGGGAGGTTCTCCTGGCTGGATCTCTGGTTCAGGACAATGTAAACAGGGACTCCCCGTGAAGCGATAGTGCGTAGATCCCCAATCACAGTGCTATCTGTCAGTCTGTCTGTCACCATGGCAATAACCTGTACAGCAGACACTCTGGATTAATATGTGACAGAGTGGATATTCCTCCCTGACCAGGTCGCAAACCCTAACACAACATACTGAAGAAGCACCATCAACAACACTGACTCAGCAAAGAAAAGGCCTTTATGGATCCGGCTTGACCGCACCTCTAGATCTCAGTAAGGCAGTAGCGATGAACTCAGCCATCCGCTACAAATAATCGTCGTACAATCAATATTTTTACTGATGTGCCAAGTGCATGTAGGCCTGATTATATTTTTGTGCCTTAAAAGTATATCATCTTGAATCATTCAGACATACCTTGCTAGCCCCCTGCAGTAGTCTTCTGATGATCTCTCTGACAGGAGGTTGTTCATCTGCAGGTGGGCTGGTGTAGACCATGGCGCGTCCCATTCCCACCCAGGTGACCCCCTCAGGCCAGCCCAGCTCCAGGCAAGGTGGAGGGAAGTCTGAGTGGGTGGGGAAGTACCTGGCAGAGAAGTCTTGCACCCCTGAGCTGCCATCCTCCTCAGCCCCCTCCAACTCCTCATAGCTGCTATGGTAGTCCTTGACCCTGCCACTGATCTGGTTCACCTCCTCTGGGGAGAGGAAGGGTACGAGGTGCTCTGCACTCAGCGTGGTGTAGAAGGCCTCGGGGCCCGCACTCAGCAGGCGTTCTAGCGCATAGCGCTCCCTCTCGCAGTGAAGGTACTCCGGGCTGGACTCAGACAGAGGCAGAAATATCACGTCCTTATTCAGACTCTGTTCCTGGGAGTTTGACATGGCCGTACAGTATGTAGCCTCCTCGGTCTTTGGGAATGAGGATTGTCGTTTGAACTAGTACAAACACTACTAGGGCAGCACAGATCCAGCCAAAGTCATGACACCAATTACACTAGCTAGTAATGATATGCTAATTGTTACTGGAAAATTGTGTGCGGTAGAAGTCTCCTTTTCAATACCTCTGTTTCTTCTGAGAGAAATGCAGTCGCCAATGAATCTTGATTCTCACATTAGATCTCATTGGGGTGGCAGGGTAGCCTAGTGGTTAAAGCATTAGGCTAGTAACCGAAAGGTTGCAAGTTCAAATCCCCGAGCTGACAAGGGACAAATCTGTCGTTCTGCCCCTGAACAAGGCAGTTAACCCGCTGTTCCTAGGCTGTCATTGAAAATAAGAATTTATTCTTAACTGACTTGCCTAGTTAAATAAAGGTAAAATAAAAAATTGAAAGCATTGTCCAGAATCAGTTAAATAAGGTAATTTCCACAAACAGCTTGGGCTGTGACACAGATATATCTTCAAGGGAATGATCTTGAAAACACAGGCAAAAAAAGTTCCCAGCCTTTCACATACATGTCACAAGTCCTTGTTGACATAAGGAACAAATAGCTCTGAGTGAGATATGATATATAATCACTAAAGAGATCATAACCACTAAAAACGATGAAATAATGATAGTGGTGATAAAAAAAGACAACTCACCCTTCACACTTCATATCCTAAAATATGAATGATTACCTCCAACTTATAACAGATTCTCTTATCTTCCTCCTCCCCCTCTCGTACAACTCCTCCCTCGCTCTCAACTTCCTCCCCTCTCTCTGCTCACATTGCCTCTCTCTGCTCACATTGCCTCTCTCTCTGCTCCAAGCGTTCTGCTCTGCTGACAGATCCTTTCAGTCTCTCACAGCCATGATCCTGTTTCCTCGAGATAATCGCCACTTCTTACCCTGAAGTGCACAGCTGACAACTTTCAAATCCTCATGTCAACTTGTGTTCCAACTTGTGGATTCTGGCTATCTTCCAAAATAAAGCAGCTTTTAGGTGTCTCCCTACAGAGGGTGTATATAATATTTCTTCCCTTGTGTTATCTATTATGTGCTGATGAAAGAAAACCTTTTCATTCACTTCATAGCTGACTCCTGTGACCGGTCCAGCCAGACGGACAGGTCTGCTAGCCACAGGAGCAGGACTGGAGTCAGACTCCCACTGACTGCCTGGGGAAGCCTCGCTGGGGGCAGTCCCCTCTTCCCACACCTTCTATTGACTCTCATCGAATTTCCACCATCCGTGCTCAGAATGATGTCATGAGATACGGGTTTCTACAAAGTGGAACAATCATTTTGTCAGCTAATGATGTTATTTGACCATAAAGTGTTTTTTACAGTAAGATATTAATGTTGTGGTGTATGTGTGGTAGCTACCTGTGAATGCCCCTTCACAGGAGTGTCTCTGAAGCTCAAAGAACATAATGACACACTCTACAGAGGTTATTATGGTACGGCATACTGGAGTTCTCCACAATGGGCATGTGCTATGAATATTAAGTAGCTTTCACAAGGGAATTAAACACACAAGAGCCCCTCTGCAGTTAACTCCATGACTTGAGGCTTTTCTTGCTGATCATGAGGAAGATTTTATGCAATCAAATACTTCATCACAGAAACGACAGAATTAACCCAAACTGCAGCAATATTGCCTACAGTCAAAAATGTTCTATAAAATGAAGTGACTCAGTTGATAGATGAAATTAAATGATAAAAAGTGTATTTCACAGATACAGTAATAGTATGCACACAATACATACACTATATATACAAAAGTATGAAGACACCCATTCAAATTAGTGGATATGGCTATTTCAGCCACACCCGTTGCTGACAGGTGTATAAAATTTAGCACACAGCCATGCGATCTCCATAGACAAACATTGGCAGAAGAATGGCCTTAATGACAGCACTCGTGGCACGGTCATAGGATGCTACCTTTCCAACAAGTCAGTTTGTCAAATTTCTGCACTGCTAGAGCTACCCTAGTCAACTGTAGGTGCTGTTATTGTGAAGTGGAATGTCTAGGAGTAACAACAGCTCAGCCGCGAAGTGGTAGACCACACAAACTGACAGAACGGGTCCGCCGAGTGCTGAAGGGCATAGCGCATAAAAATTGTCTGTCCTCTGTTGCAACACTCACTACCGAGTTCCGAACTGCTTCTGGAAGCAACGTCAGCACAAGAACTGTTCATCTGGAGCTTCATGAAATGGGTTTCCCTGGCCGAGCAGCCGCACACAAGCCTAAAATCACCATGCGCAATGTCAAGCGTCGGCTGGAGGGGTGTAAAGCTTTCCGGCATTGGACTCTGGAGTAGTGGAAACGCATTCTCTGGAGTGATGCATCCCGCTTCACCATCTGACAGACCGATGAACAAATCTGGGTTTAGTGGATGCCAGGAGAACGCTACCTGCTCCAATGCATAGTGCTAACTATAAAGTTTGATGGAGGATGAATAATGGTCTGGGGCTGGTCTTCATGGTTCAGGCTAGGCCTCTTAGTTCCAGTGAAGGGAAATCTTAACACAACAGCATACAATGACATTCTAGACGATTCTGTGCTTCCAACTTTGTGGCTACAGTTTGGGGAAGGCCCTTTCCTGTTTCAGCATGACAATGCCCCCGTGCACAAAGCGAGGTCCATACAGAAATGGTTTGTCGAGATCGGTGTGGAAGAACTTGACTGGCCTGCACAGAGCCCTGACCTCAACCCCATCGAACACCTTTGGGATGAATATGAGCGCTGACTGCGAGCCAGGCCTAATATCCCAACATCAGTGCATGACCTCACTAATGCTCTTGTGGCTGAATGGAAGCAAGTCCCCCGCAGCAATGTTCCAACATCTAGTGGGAAGCCTTCCCAGAAGAGTGGAGGCTGTTATAGCAGTAAAGGGGGGACCAACTCCATATTAATGCCCATGATTTTGTAATGAGATGTTCGATGAGCAGGTGTCCACATACTTTTGGTCATGTAGTGTATGTAAATCCCATTGGAAATCTATTACAAAGAAAATAAAGACCTCTCTTTCATCGCACATTGCGTCTCTGTTGATGTTCACTACAGTCGAGTGATAACAGGATAACAGTACCAAGTAATACTGAATGCTGCTGCTTATTGCCCTCACATCTGTCTTGGCTCACTGCCTCTTGCGCAGGTGGACATACAGAACTCCACTGAAGAGCAGGAGGGGTACACAGGACCATGCCAGGATGAAGCAGTAGCCAAAGTGACCCATGCTCAGGTCTCTAGAGTCCTCCAGGATCTCCTTACGGTGGAACGTGAAGATGAGCGAGGCAGCAAATGATGTGAAACCTGGAGGAGCAAAGCAGATAGGGGACAGGGAGGGTAAATAAATCTTCAGAGAATAAACGTGTGTGAATCAATAACCACAATTAACAGAGAATGAGGAAGCAACTTATCTAGGTTAATGACAAAACCTCTAAAACAATATACATTAAGTACACACGCAAAATAACTGGCTGCCATAAACTGTTACGTTCTGGTCCAGTACAGTACCTGCGAAGACCTGACAAAGGCCTGGGAAATAGAAGAGCCCGACTTTAGACATGGTGAAGAGCTGACCCAGGAAGACCAGGAAGGAGATAGAGGAGAAGCCCACAGAGAAGACCATCAGGGCTTGGACAGCCTGCAACCAGTCTGGAGGAACAAGAGAAGAGCCATGAGACTCCATGTCATTGGGACCAACACACAGACACATTGAATATGAAGCCTATATTGGAAACACAAAACACAAACATCATGCACATGATCCCTCAAAGGCATAATTACACAGAATAATGGTGGGACGCGGTTATATAAAGTGACATCCTCATTCACACGTAGACTAGATCCTAAAGATCACATGTAGACTGGATAAAACTTCCTATTTTATTTACCATTTTCGTTAGAGGCAGCACACAGCCAGTTTCCCGTCACGTTGTCGTGAATGCAGTTATACCAGAGGTCTGTGATCTCAGCATCGGTCCAGACCCACCAGGACTAGAGAGAGACACACAATACAAGAAAGGTTTAGTTCAGTAGGCAGGTTCTGTGCATGGCAATCTGCCCATATCATAAAACCTGGTAGGCTACTTCCCACTGTTGGATTCCTTCAGAGCTTTCGATGTGATTGGATACCCATAAATCAAATTCCTGCATATTATATAAGGTCACGGTAGGTTTATCTTAAGCACCATAGTACTATCCGTATGTTGATATTCAACATTGTTGTGGTTGCACTCTTCAGCCTTTGATAGTCATATCAGCAACATAAGCCAGGAAGTGCTGCGGAGTCGGATTTGGTATTTTGGTATTTTATTAGGATCCCCATTAAGCTGTTGTGAAAGCAGCAGCTACTCTTCCTGGGGTCCACACAAAAAATTGAACATGACATATTATTGAACATTAATAGACAACAACAGCTCAAAGGCAGAACTACATAAATGTCAAAATGGCACACACGGCCTACATATCAATACGTACACACAACATAACTAGGTCAAATAAGGGAGAGGCGTTGTGAGGTGCTGCTTTATCTGTTTAAAAAAAGGGTTGCTGTTCCTTTAAGCAATATGAGATGGAAGGGAGTTCCATGCAATAATGGCTCTATATAATTCTGTACACTTTTTTGAATTTGTTCTGGATTTGGGGACTGTGAAAAGACCCCTGGTGGCATGTGGGGACAGCAGACTGGGATAAGGATTGATTGAATATGATTGATTGAATATGTCTGTAAACACACCAGCCAGCTGGTCTGCACATGCTCTGAGGACCCCGCCCTGTGCAACTGGGTCCTGGACTTCCTGACGGGGCGCCCCCAGGTGGTGAGGGTAGGTAACAACATCTCCACCCCGCTGATCCTCAACACTGGGTCCCCACAAGGGTGCGTTCTCAGCCCTCTCTTGTACTCCCTGTTCATCCACGACTGCGTGGCCATGCACGCATCCAACTCAATCATTAAGTCTGCAGACGACACTACAGTGGTAGGCTTGATTACCAACAACGACGAGACGGCCTACAGGGAGGAGGTGAGGGCCCTCGGAGTGTGGTGTCAGGAAAATAACCTCGCACTCAATGTCAACAAAACAAAAGAGATGATCGTGGACTTCAGGAAACAGCAGAGGGTGCACCCCCCTATCCACATCAAAGGGACAGTAGTGGAGAGGGTGGAGAGTTTTAAGTTCCTCGGCGTACACATCACGGACAAACTGAAATGGTCCACCCACACAGACAGTGTGGTGAAGAAAGCACAGCAGCGCCTCTTCAACCTCAGGAGGCTGAAGAAATTCGGCTTGTCACCAAAAACACTCACAAACTTTTACAGATGCACAATCGAGAGCATCCTGTCGGGCTGTATCACCGCCTGGTACGGCAGCTGCTCTGCCCATAACCAGAAGGCTCTCCAGAGGGTAGTGAGATCTGCACAACGCATCACCGGGGGCAAACTACCTGCCCTCCAGGACACCTACACCACCCGATGTCACAGGAAGACCAAAAAGATCATCAAGGACAGCAACCACCCGCGCCACTGCCTGTTCACCCCGCTATCACCCAGAAGGCGAGGTCAGTACAGGTGCATCAAAGCTGGGACCAAGAGACTGAAAAACAGCTTCTATCTCAAGGCCATCAGACTGTTAAACAGCCATCACTAACATTGAGTGGCTGCTGCCAACATACTGACTCAACTCAAGCCACTTTAATAATGGGAAAATGTATGTAATCAATTTATCACTTGCCACTTTATATTATTTATATTAGATAATGTTTACATAACCTACATTATTCATCTCATATGTATATACCGTACGCCATACCATCTACTGCATCTTGCCATCTTGATGTAATTAGATGTATCACTAGCCACTTTAAACAATGCCACTTTATATAATGTTTTCATAACCTACATTACTCATCTCATATGTGTATACTGTACTCTATACCATCTACTGCATCTTGCCATCCTGATGTAATGTATCACTAGCCACCTTAAACAATGCTGCTTTATATGTTTTCATACCCTACAATACTCATCTCATATGTATATACTGTACTCCATACCATCTATTACATCTTGCCTATGCCGTTCGGCCATCACTCATTTATATATTGTTATGTACATATTCGTATTCATTCCTTTACACTTGTGTGTACAAGGTAGTTGTTGTGGAATTGGTAGATTACTTGTTAGATATTACTGCATGGTCGGAACTAGAAGCACAAGCATTTCGCTACACTCGCATTAACACCTGCTAACCATGTGTATGTGACCAATACATTTGATTTGATTTGATGTCTGGTGGGGTAAGTGTGTGTCAGAGAAATAACATTGTATTTGGGCAAACACCATTTTTCCAACAGTTTGCTAAGAGCTGGCAGATACGTCTGCTGTTAGAACCAGTAAAGGCTGTTTTACTACTCTTGGGTAGCAGAATTACTTTGGCTTCCCTCCAGGCCTGAGGACAATTTTTGATGTATTATTATTTAACCTTTATTTAACTAGGCAAGTCAGATAAGAACAAATTCTTATTTACAATGACGGCCTACACCAGCTAAACCCGGACAACGCTGGGCCAATTGTGCGCCGCCCTATGGGACTCCCAATCCCGGCCGGTTGCGATACAGCCTGGATTCGAACCAGGGTCTGTAGTGATGCCTCGAGCACTGAGATGAAGTGCCTTAGACCGCTGCACCACTCGGGCGCCCCCAAGTGGTGCAGCTCCCTCTAGACTGATTAAAGATAGGACAGATGGGAGTGGCCATAGAGTCAGCTGCCATCCTCAGTAGCTTTCCATCTAAGTTGTCATTGCCAGGAGGTTTGTTATTATTGATTGATAACAATAATTGTTCTACCTCTCTCACACTAACTTTGTTAGTTGTTGAGATTGGCTAACAGTGGAGAGTGTCTCACCTTCTCCATGGTAGCGATGAACAGCATGGCCAGAGTGAGCAGATGCAGCACAGTCACAGACATGAGCAGGAGAACCATGATGGCTGCTGTTGGGAGCTTCCACTGAGGCCACACCCAGGGGTCCTGGACATAGACAGAGTCTTGAGACAGTGGCCTGAAACACTGCTCTCTCTCTCTCGCTCTCTCTCTCAGGGGGAAACATGTTCGCTTTCATCATGCTCCTCAACATATGCCTGCAGTGACTATCTCTCTCTGCCCATCTATCAACCCACCACAGGCATCTTAGTCAGGGGAATCTAGAGAGCCTGAACTGCTTTTGAAGAACATAGCAGAGCTCCAACATGCTGTAGGTTTAGTAAATAAATCCTGTCACTTGTCTGAAACCCCTGTCTACTGCTACTATTATTACTATTATAATTTCAATCAGACTAGAAACATGTACAGTTGAAGTGGGAAGTTTACATACACATTAGCCAAATATATTTAAACTCAGTTTTTCCTGACATTTAATCCTAGTAAAAATGTCATGTCTTAGGTCAGTTAGGATCACCACTTTAGTTAAAGAATGTGAAATGTCAGAATAATAGCAGAGAGAATGATTTATTTCAGCTTTAATTTCTTTCATCACATTCCCAGTGGGTCAGAAGTATACATACACTCAATTAGTATTTGGTAGCATTGCCTTTAAATTGTTTAACTTGGGTCAAAGTTTCGGGTAGCCTTCCACGAGCTTCCCACAATAAGTTGGGTGAATTCTGGCCCATTCCTCCTGACAGAGCTGGTGTAACTGAGTCAGGTTTGTAGGCCTCCTTGCTTGCACACGCTTTTTCAGTTCTGCCCACAAATGTTCTATAGAATTGAGGTCAGGGCTTTGTGATGGCCACTCCAATACCTTGACTTTGTTGTCCTTAAGCCATTTTGCCACAACTTTGGAAGTATGCTTGGGGTCATTGTCCATTTGGAAGACCCATTTGCGACCAAGCTTTAACTTCCTGACTGATGTCTTGAGATGCTGCTTCAATACATCCACATAATTTTCCTGCCTCATGAAGCCATCTATTTTGTGATGTGCACCAGTCCCTCCTGCAGCAAAGCACCCCCACAACATGATGCTGCTACCCCCGTGCTTCACGTTTGGGATGGTTTTCTTCGGCTAGCAAGTTTCCCCCTTTTTCCTCCAAACATAACGATGGTCATTATGGCCAAACAGCTCTATTTTTGTTTCATCAGACCAGAGGACATTTCTCCAAAAAGTAAGATCTTTGTCCCCATGTGCAGTTACAAACCGTAGTCTGGCTTTTTTTTATGGCGGTTTTGGAGCAGTGGCTTCTTCCTTGCTGAGCAGCCTTTCAGGTTATGTCAATATAGGCCTCGTTTTACTGTGGATGTAGATACTTTTATACCTGTTTCCTCCAGCATCTTCACAAGGTCCTTTGCTGTTGTTCTGGGATTGATTTGCACTTCTCACACCAAAGTACGTTCATCTCTAGGAGACAGAACACGTCTCCTTCCTGAGCAGTATGACGGCGGCGTGGTCCCATGGTGTTTATACTTGCGTACTATTGTTTGTACAGATGAACGTGGTGCCTTCAGGCATTTGGAAATTGCTCCCAAGGATGAACCAGACCTGTGGAGGTCAAACATTTTTTTCTCAGGTCTTGGCTGATTTCTTTTGATTTTCCCATGATGTCAAGCACGGGGCACTGAGTTTGAAGGTAGGCCTTGAAAAACATCCACAGGTACACCTCCAATTGACTCAAATGATGTCAATTAGCCTATCAGAAGCTTCTAAAGCCATGACTTCATTTTCTGGAATTTTCCAAGCTGTTTGAAGGAACAGTCAACTTAGTGCATGTAAACTTCTGACCCACAGGAAATGTGATACACTCAATTATAAGTGAAATAATCTGTCTGTAAACAATTGTTGGACAAATTACTTGTGTCATGCACAAAGTAGATGATGACCTAACTGACTTGCCAAAACTATAGTTTGTTGACAAGAAATTTGTGGAGTGGTTGAAAAACAAATTTTAATGACTCCAACCTAAGTGTATGTTAACTTCCGACTTCAACTGTTTGTAGACGTATCTCTTTCCTGTGAGCCTGTGCACATATATACAGATGTCTAGAAGCAATGCAGGACAAGATTATATCCCATCCCCATCCTCATACTGTAAATAATCTAATATGCATCTCTATTCAACAACAAATGGCTGGAATAAAAGTATTTCTTGAGAGGAGTTCATTTCACAGTCTCCTCTAGCTTGCCCATTTGCCTGTTTATGGGATGAATGCCAATGGAGGTCTAAGTTCAGACATTCAGTTTCAGAATAGAGCAGACTGTGTGTATGTACTTGTCACGACTTCCTCTCCTTGTTCGGGCGTCGTTCGGCGGTCGACGTCACCGGTTTTCTAGCCATCGCTGATCCACCTTTCATTTTCCATTTGTTTTGTCTTGTTTTCCCACACACCTGGTTTACATTCCCTCATTATTTGACGTGTATATAACCCTCTGTCCCCCCCCCCCCCATGTCTGTGTGTGAAATTGTTTGTTGTTACGTGTATGTGCACGTTAGACTGGTTTGCGCCGGGTTATGTCAACCCGTATTTGTTTAGTATTCTTAGTGCCGTGTGTTTGTTCGCCGTAATAAAGGGATCCGTTTGCTACCCAAATTCTGCTCTCCTGCGCCTGACTTCCCTGCAGCCAGTTACGCATACCTTACAGTACTCTTCTTCTCCTTTCTAAATTCAAATACAACACATACATGTTCCCATGCGTGAAATAGTGAGAGAGAGATTTGTTTCCATTATATTGGTAATGACTATTCTAAAAGGTATGTGTCTCATCACATTCTTTATCTGGTTGGCATTAGGCTTTTTCCCTGCTGAGGTAAACTGTACTGTTTATATAGTACTTACCTAGTACGAAGAGGAGCAAACCTGAGGAATTAACATAGTAGGAGGGAGAATGTACAGTTATGAATATAACTACTGTTCCCTGAAGGAGGGCATGAGGCAAAAAATACTGTGGGGAGTCAACGACCAATCATATTCACCTGAAGAAAACTGAAATCACTCCCAATGGGCCAATTGATGCCGAGACTGCCTTCGGAAGCCCCGCCTTCCTGGCTGTAATACAGACGCTCACATTTATTTCCTAAATTCAGTACCGCTCTTCAGCTAGCCCAAACCCCTTGATGGCGCAGGGCCAAAATATGTTATACCTCGTTCCCTCCTTTAGGGAACAGTAGTTATATTCAGAACTGTAAGTTCCCTTTCAGTTGGTCACTCGGTATAACATACTATGGGGATATACAATCTGTAAGGGGACCTGTAAGACTTACTGTAGTACTGTAGTCCTAGCAACATGGGAGGGACCGTGGCTGGAGATGAGCTGGGCTCCTCATCAGGAGCAGGTGGGGGCTTGTTGTTGGCTTCTGAAGCCCCCCTAACTGGAACAGGGATGACTCTTAGCTAAGAGCCAGGTGGTGGTCCCTGGGCTACAGCTGGTGGAAGAGATACTGGGACAGGGGCTGAGGATCCCTGGGCTGTGGCTTATTGATCCTAACATACCAATGTTTAAGCCTACACAGAGTCAGCTGACAACACTATAGAGATCACAGTGGCATGTCAGATGCTTTTGGTCGGTAATAAACCTAGGAGCTGCATGATACACAGAATCAAGTGCCTTCAGGGTAGTGCTTGAGGTCTGCATATAAATGACATCATCAAGATAGACAGGAATATACACCGTAGCAGCTCTTTTCTGGCCTCCAAAGAAAAACAAGCCTGAAAAAAAACTATTCTCAACTTGATCTTCTTCACCAGGTCCTCAACATGATTAGCGAAGCTCAGCTTCTCATCCACCCAAACTCCTAGATATTTGTCTTTACTTGCTATATAGACTTCCTTTCCAAGGTAGTAATGACATGGTTTTCAGAGTGTTTAGTATTGGAAAATACCATGTATTTTGTTTTAGAGCAATTCAGAAAAAGCTTCAAATCGTACAGATTCTGTTGAATGATGTTAAAAGCCATTTGAGTTTGTTTTTAAACCAAAGTCAAACTACTGCCACTTGAATAGAGAACAGTGTCATCCACATAATTTTTTTTACATCAGCTGTCTCAATGTCTCCCAATGTTGTTGACATAGATAATTAACAACAGTGGACCTAAAATTGATCCTTGAGGCACACCTCTAGAATGTCAGATTTACAACCTCTTGCCAAGATTTGGAAGGATTATTCAGATTATCAGCAGTAGATTTGAGATAGTGGTCTGCTTACACCAGTTCTCAGTCAGAACTTGTGTGTAAGCGGTAACTAAGGGAACGATGCCATACACATGTTCTCTATGCATATACACAATATGAAGTGCTAATGCACTAACCATGCTACAGATACACCATGCTAGTTTACTTAGCTTATTAACACACTTAGCTGCTGACTACACAGCATTACACAGAGTAAACTCTGAGGGAAATATAGTGTGTTAAACTCGACATGTGCATGATTAATACAGTGTAAACAGTGACATGAAATGCAACTTACTGTTCAATAAGCTGCAATATGTAACTTTTTGGGAGACCTGACCAAATTCACATCTGTGTTATAGATCTGTCATTCTCATTGAAAGCAAGTTTAAGAAGCGGTAGATCTGTTCTATGTGCACTATTTCTATGCTTCCAGTTCATAAGTTTAGTTTTTGCGTCTTTATTTTGTGATTTTGTACACCAGCTTGAAACAACTGAAAATACAATATTTGTGCTTATGAAAAAGATATTTCACAGCGGTTTAGATGGTACAATGATTCTCTATCACCCACGTTGAGAGATCCAGGAAGATACGTCGCCCTGAGCGACAGGAAATGCGCACTGCTCTATACGAGCAGATAACAGGCCATGTGTAGGAGTGAGAGAGACCGTGTCCCCCCCATGCCTGTTGATGTACGCCACCACCATCCTGTTGTTGGACCTTACCAACACATACTGACCTTCCAACATCGAAAGGAAACGCCTCAGCGCTAGCAAAACAGTCGGTAGCTCTAGATAATTGATATGCTGCGCTCTTTGCACTGTTGACCAAATCCCTCTTTCCGAGTAGCCCACACACAGCGCTCCCCATCCCAGTAAGGATGCATCTGTCGTGATCACCCTGCTGAACACTACCTGGCCCATGAGAATCCCCTGCAACAGCAGTCACGGGTCCCTTAGGCACCACGGAGATACCTTGAGCAACCGATGGCAGTGGTGAGATGCGTCCAGACACATAGCAACCACCCAGCACTGAAACAGACACATCAACAGAAGTCCCAGAGACACCACAGCTATCATAGAGGCCATCAGACCTAATAACCGCAGGCACAAGCGAAAAGGCACAGCTGAAACCTTGCCAGACAGAGCCGGTATGCGAGCCTCCTCTGTTGGGACAAAAACGCATGATTCAGAACCCGAGTCCAGAACGAGAACCAGAATGCGCTGAGCCGGCGTCAAACAACTTTTCTTGTGATTCACTATGAACCCCAGAGACTGAATATGGGAAACCAACGTGTGGAGCTCCTCCTGTTCCCTCGACACCGCTACGACCAGCCAATCACCCAGATAGGCCAATACTCCTATCCCTGGCACCACAACGGTGCCAAAGCCGGCTCCACCACCACAGAAAAGGTGCGGGTGATAGGGAGAGCCCGAAAGGCAGGACCGCTATCTAACTAGCCATTTCAAATCGGTTACATAAATACGCATCCTTCAGATCTACGGATTTGAACCAATCGATGAGACGCATGGACAACAATAGCCGGTGGAGTGTGAGCATTTTGAACTTGCAAACCCTGAAACTGGCTTCCCCGCCTCCACAGTCTTATTCAGCTCCTGCAGCAAATCGATTTGATATATCTGCAGCATTGTGACCACATTCAATGGCCGGGCCGCCACACCCCTCACCCTGGTACACTTTGTCCAGCTGATCTGCCGGCACTGTTTATTCGGCAGCACCGTGCTAGGATTATCCCCGTTATTAGCATCTGGAGCTCAGTTTCTCACCAGCTTTCCATCCATCAGACTGTAAACGTGCCCCGCCTTCTCCATACCCTCAACAATCACGAACTCGCCATAACCTGGTAGCACCAGCCTGGCTGAATGAGGGGAATCCCAGGTCGCCTTTAGCTCATCGGGGAAAATCTTTATACAGGGGTAAGTGACGCTTCACCGCACTGAAGGGACAGGAGGTAAATGCCTTCTCCCCAACCTGGAGGAACTCTGCTGCGGGGGAGAAGACAGCCAATCCATCTCCAGGTGATCTGCCACCCGACGACACAGCTCCAACAAAGGCGCATTAACCACCAATGGTTCACTCTCCACCACCAAATCCAAAGCTGGGGCTTTAGGCTGCCCCAGAGCTGCCCCTGAGCCAACTAGGGATAGTATAACATCCCAGGAATCTAGACTCTGAACACTGCCAGAGAAACCGGAATGAACTCCTACCACCGCTGCTGCTCTCTCTCGGCCTCAGACAACCCCATTCCTGAGGTTGCTTCATCGGAATAACCGTCACTGGTCTGAGCCAAAAGCCTACTGAGCGTGTTTCAACACTTGTGAGTATGCCCTAGGGTACGGTCGGAGGTTAAAACTCAGCTGGTTAGCCTTTTTGAACTTACTCTTACCACTGGCCATCTTACTCAAGCAAGGAAGCACTGGCTACACAAGCAGAGCAGAAAGAACAGAAAGAAGTTAGCTTTTATCAAACACAAAAACCGATACCAACACCCAAAACTCGCAACACTTAGGGGTACCAGTACTCTCTCCCCAATAACAGACACCTAAGTTGGTGCCGAAAATCGTAATCTTTTTGTGCTTGAAAAGCTTGTAAATTGTGTGACCCTTTCTCCCTTTAGGTGAGCTGAAGAGCGAAGAATTGAGGAAATGAATGCGAGTCTGGTATTATAACCAGGAAGGCTTCCGAGGGCAGGCTCAGCAACTATTGGCCCGTCATTGACGTTGACTCCCCATAGTATGTTACGCCGAGTGAGTGACTGAAAGGGAACTGTTGCGTGAAAACAAAGTACATTGACTCTGATAACATTACATTCTAGATTGAGAATAACAATTATATTAAATGATATACTTTCACTGATTCTTAAAAGTATCCATTTCAACACACACATAATGATGTTGGTATATAGTATATTTGTGTCACTGTTAAATCAAAGCAAAAACACAATAGATATCACTATAACCAAAGATGGATCAAGACTGTCAAGTCAAGTTCAAAGCCTTGATATTGCGACTTACCTTAGACTGCAAATCTCAGTTCCTGGGGCCAAGTGGCTGGTTCTGTAACCCTCAGCAGCCCTCTCTCTTCTGCTGCAATCGGGCTTTCCTCACAGATGCCAATCTCCTCCCCCTCTACTCTTCGTCTTCTCCCACACTCTGTCTCCAGAATTTAGAGAAAGACAGGGGTTGGAATGTAGAGTGGGATATAGGGGGAGTTTTAAACTTCCACTTCCTCTGCCCTCCCCCAAAGTCTACAGTCTGGACCAACTGACTAAAAATGACTACCGACTACCCACTGCACTGGACCCCCCACAGTCATAAACCGAGTCAATCACATGAAAAGCTACATATTGTAAACATTACATTCGTATGTTGGCATGGTATACATAGAATGGGAATAATTCATACTTTGCTTTCGACCTGTTCCATAACCCTACAGCAAGAGTAGAAATATGTAATATACGTGTTCAGTGTCAGTTTATTGAGACAGAAGGATCTTAACTGTCATATCAACATACATTATTATTGCATTTGTCAGGAGCAATTGACCTCATGTATTTGTTTTGTCAAGTTGTATCCAAAGTCACACTATAGTTGAGTAGACTACCAGTTTAAAGTGATCCATTGCTTTGATCTAGGGTCAACTGTGAGGGAATATGGGAGATGTACTGTATAACCCATTCTGGGTTAGTCTGTCTGTAGTACAGTTCGGTTGGCTACTGTTGCCAGGCTGGATTCAGTCAATGGGAGGAAATTGCTTCTCATTAGAGAACACTTTTGATTCCTAGTGAGTGGGAAAACTGAGACCACACAAGAAACCTAAACAAGTAGGCTAAAGGTTAACACAATAAGACAAACTAAAATATGTTCACGAAATCTGCTTTATTTGAATGTAAAGGCAAAATTTGACAAAAAACATACAATAAAATAGAATAATGTAAAAAGACACCAAATTAACAAATGTACATTTTTCCATAAAGTGCCTTGATAAAATTCAATGTAATTCAATTCCATTAAACTGAACACTGATGTTTATTTTTGTATATAATGACCCCCTATTTTGATCTGAATTGCAGCTTGGTCTATGGTTGCATGCAGTTTTTTTAAATAGAAAATGTCCATAATATAGCTGCAGTAATAGTGGAATGATAGTGTTTCACAGTATTACTAACCCTCCAGTGTTGTGATTGGCTGTGATATTCACTTTTTGATGTCTCCCAACAGAGCTGCATCTGTCAAAATGGGAAATGGGAAAGCTGCTTTGACTTTGTGGCTGTGTTATCTAGTGGAAATTGGGTCAAGTGACCAATGTAGGAATTCTGCTAAATTCTAGGTGTAGCACCTTTAAATTGGGAATTCAGAGGTGGGGGAGCCCTATTTGGAGAGGTTAAGATTTGAGCCAGGGTTGAACATAAGGGTTATGCCAAGATTAGGCTGATACTAGGGTTAGGGTTGAACTGGGGTGTAGGCATGAAGCTACAATTAAGTTAGGGTTGAAGTGGGGTGTAGGCATGAAGTTAGGGTGAACTGGGGGGTAGGCATGAAGCTAGGGTTAGGGTTGAACTGGGATGTAGGCATGAAGCTAGGGTTAGGGTTGAACTGGGATGTAGGCATGAAGCTAGGGTTAAGTTATAGTTGAAGTGGGATCTAGGCATGAAGCTAGGGTTAGAGTTGAACTGGGATGTAGGCATGAAGCTAGGGTTAAGTTATAGTTGAAGTGGGATCTAGGCATGAAGCTAGGGTTAGAGTTGAACTGGGATGTAGGCATGAAGCTAGGGTTAAGTTATAGTTGAAGTGGGGTCTAGGCATGAAGCTAGGGTTAGAGTTGAACTGGGATGTAGGCATGAAGCTAGGGTTAAGTTATAGTTGAAGTGGGGTCTAGGCATGAAGCTAGGGTTAGGTTATGGTTGAAGTGGGGTGTAGGCATGAATCTAGGGTTAAGTTAGGTCTGTGGTTAGGCTTAGTACTTTTATCCTACTGTCTACCCTACTATATCCTGACCACATCTATGTTTATCATTTTATTATAAACTGGAAACACTTATCTCCCTCACTAGCTTTAAGCACCAGCTGTCAGAGCAGCTCACTAAAATATGTTCACGAAATCTGCTTTATTTGAATGTAAAGGCAAAATTTGACAAAAAACATACAATAAAATAGAATAATGTAAAAAGACACCAAATTAACAAATGTACATTTTTCCATAAAGTGCCTTGATAAAATTCAATGTAATTCAATTCCATTAAACTGAACACTGATGTTTATTTTTGTATATAATGACCCCCTATTTTGATCTGAATTGCAGCTTGGTCTATGGTTGCATGCACATGTACATAGCCCATCTATAATTTAGCCCAAACAACTACCTATTCCCCTACTGTATTTATTTATTTATTTTTCTACTTTGCACCCCATTATTTCTATTTCTACTTTGCACTTTCTTCCACTGCAAATCTACCATTCCAGTGTTTTACTTGCTATATTGTATTTACTTCGCCACCATGGCCTTTTTTGCCTTTACCTCCCTTATCTCACCTCATTTGCTCACTTTGTATATAGACTTATTTTTCTACTATATTATTGACTGTATGTTTGTTTTACTCCATGTGTAACTCTGTGTTGTTGTACGTGTCGAACTGCTTTGCTTTATCTTGGCCAGGTCGTAATTGTAAATGAGAACTTGTTCTCAACTTGCCTACTTGGTTAAATAAAGGTGAAATAAAATAAATAACATTATATTTAAATTATATAATGACCCCCCATCTTGATCTGAATTTCAGCTTGGTCTTTTGTTGCATATCTGTTGTGCATTATATGTGCGCCCTCTAGTGTTTCTGCTGTTATGGGGAAGGGTTGATGCAAAGTTTACTATCTTACTGTCATTCGTTACATTCACCGTATTATTTCGATACCAAATTCAGATGATTTCCTAATTAAGTCTGTGTATAAAACATATTCAACTAACATGAGGAATAGTATGATTGGGAGAGTTGGCTACAAAAACGTACACATTCTAAACAGATTTATAGTCCATGGTGGCGTGGGTATATGTATTTTCTCTCGATGGTTCATATTCTGTAGACAGAAAATAGAAGCGAATGGTGCGCTGGTATCCCGGTGCGCGTTCACGACTCCAGAAACAATCCACCCAGTCAAAAATAACGGTAGCCAATGATGGGAAGGGAGTGAGACCAACTGTGCACTGATCCGTGGCATACCAAGACAGACGACAGAAAAATAACTGCGATCATGACACGTAAAATTAACAATAAAATAGAATAGATAAACGTATCATGTTTTGAAATAAGGTTTATAAAGAGAAGGGACTTAGAGAATGCCTTATAAAAAAACGTATCCTTGTTTGGAAATAGTGCTGGCTTGGGAGTCGTAGTCCATGCGTCTCTCTGGATGAGTGTTTCTACAGTAGGTCTGCTAACGCCTTTTGTATTCAGCCATGTCCGAACTAAAAACCCGTGAACTGCTCAATGCCTTATTACGCGATCCGTGGCTCTGGAATGCAATGCAACATTGTTGCGACGCATAACGATAATGTGTTCCACTTTAGAAAGCGAGTTTGTTCCAGCCATTTTTTGGGGGAGAAGCAAATCACTTATATGTTTCGCATCGCGTATGTATTTTTGCGGATTAAACGCCTAAATAACTCGAAATAACTGGAAGATTACTATTTTCTCGCCTATCATGGAAGATACGGAGCAGAGTGAGGTAAGTCCCTCTTTCCTTCATAGTTTTACAATTTGATGTTGAAGACTTTATACCAGACTATTTGCAACTGTTGATCAACATTTACCATTCAACTTTTCTGACAACCCGTCAAAATAAGTTTAGAATGAGTACAGTATCTAGGCTACAAACCCTCCGTGACAGACTTTCTCTGGCAAACTAGAATGATGACTAAAATCAACTGTCATTAACCGCAGACTTGATTTAACAGGATTTACCTTGGGCATTTTCCTTATAGTAAATTCTAAATGTAAGATTCCTTTCCAAAAACGACTCTTAAAATAGTTGGGAAGGTCTGGTGGGCATTTAAACAGCTGCACATTTCAGGCAAACCTCTCCGGACTATCCCAACTGCAGCTGACGCTAATAACCAACAGTTGTTTCCCAAAGTCATGTTGATCCATAGTCTCAACAGTATAGTCACCACAGAGGAAGGAAACGGCGATACCTAGTCAGTTGCACAACTGAATGCAGTCAACCTACATGTGTCTTCTGCATTTAACCCACCCCCTCTGAGAAAGTCAACTAACTGTATGTTTTTCATACTGAACAGTGCAGTGCATGAGATGTGGAAAAAACATTCATAAATTATAGTTGAAGTCAGAAGTTTAAAACTAGTTTTTCAACCACTCCACAAATTGCTTGCTCACAAACTATAGTTTTGGCAAGTCAGTTAGGACATCTACTTTGTGCATGACACAAGTATTTTTTCCAAATATTGTTTACAGACAGATTATTTCACTTATAATTCACTGTATCACAATTCCAGTGGGTCAGAAGTTTACATACACTAAGTTGACTGTGCCTTTAAACAGCTTGGAAAATTCCAGAAAAGATGTCATGGCTTTAGAAACTTCTGATAGGCTAATTGACATCATTTGAGTCAATTGGAGGTGTATCTGTGGATGTATTTCAAGGCCTACCTTCAAACTCAGTGCCTCTTTGCTTGACATCATGGGAAAATCTAAAGAAATCAGCCAAGACCTCAGAAAAAAAATTGTACTCCTCCACAAGTCTGGTTAATCCTTGGGAGCAATTTCCAAACGCCTGAAGTTACCATGTTCATCTGTACAAACAATAGTATGCAAGTATAAACACCATGGGACCACGCAGCCATCATACCGCTCAGGACGGAGACGCGTTCTGTCTCCTAGAGATGAACATACTTTGGTGTGAAAAGTGCAAATCAATCCCAGAACAACAGCAAAGGACCTTGTGAAGATGCTGGAGGAAACGGGAATAAAAGTATCTATATCCACAGTAAAACGAGTCCTATATCAACATAACCTGAAAGGCTGCTCAGCAAGGAAGAAGCCACTGCTCCAAAACCGCCATACAGTTTGCAACTGCACATGGGGACAAAGTCCTCTGGTCTGATGAACAAAAAATAGAACTGTTTGGCCATAATGACCATCGTTATATTTGGAGGAAAAAGGGGGAGGCTTGCAAGCCGAAGAAAACCATCCCAACCGTGAAGCACGGGGGTGGCAGCATCATGTTGTGGGGATGCTTTGCTGCAGGATGGACTGGTGCACTTAACAAAATAGATGGCATCATGAGGATGAAAATAATGTGGATATATTGAAGCAACATCTCAAGACATCAGTCAGGAAGTTAAATGTTTGGTCGCAAATGGGTCTTCCAAATGGACAATGACCCCAAACATACTTCCAAAGTTGTGGCAAAATGGCATAACGGCAACAAAGTCAAGGTATTGGAGTGGCCATCACAAAGCCCTGACCTCAATCCTATAGAACATTTGTGGGCAGAACTGAAAAAGCGTGTGCGAGCAAGGAGGCCTACAAACCTGACTCGGTAACACCAGCTCTGTCAGGAGGAATGGGCCAAAATTCACCCAACATATTGTGGGAAGCTTGTGGAAGGCTACCCAAAACGTTTGACCCAAGTTAAAAAATGTAAAGGCAATACTACCAAATACTAATTGAGTGTATGTAAACTTCTGACCCACTGGGAATGTGATGAAAGAAATAAAAGCTGAAATAAATAATACTCTCTACTATTATTCTGACATTTCACATTCTTAAAATAAAGTGGTGATCCTAACTGACCTAAAACAGGGATTTTTTACTCAGATTAAATGTCAGGAATTGTGAAAAGCTTAGTTTAAATGTATTTGGCTAAGGTGTATGTAAACTTCTGACTTGAACTGTATGTGTCAGAGATACAGTCCATGCCTCCTCATCAAAGTGCCATTGACAGGCTTCATATTAAAACTTTTATAGGTAAGAATCTGCCTGGCAAGGCAGGTGATCTGACAAGTTCAGCATTTTCTCCTTCAATTAAATCAAATTAGTCTCAGAGAGAGCACTAATCTCTCTCAACACAGGGTCATGTTGCCTAAAGCCGGCCTTGATACCTTGAGACGCTGTTAAGTGTCTCTCGGGTGCAGCCCATTGGCCAGTACCCAGAGCAGATCCCCAGCCTGTCTGAGCAGAAGGATGTTCTAGCCCAGGAGGAGAAGCAGGAGAATGTGGTCTCCGAGTTTCACTTTGTTTTTGCCTTTGACCATCTTCATAGCAGCTATTTGCTTTCCAGCTGATAGTCAATCATTACAAATGCAATTACAAAAAACAGCATTGAGACATTCCATTCAATAGAAGGTGCCTATCAGTGTCTGATCTCTGTGGTTGTCTCTGTCATGTTAACCCCAGGAGGAGCAGAAGGAACTGGAGCTGGTGGTCCTCTGTCTGCAGGAGGAGGGCATGGCCCCCGGGGCCTCAGTGAAGGAGCAGCTGGGTTTCCTATGGAGGCTGTTCCAGCACAGCGAGGGACGCCTCGTCGCCGTGACCCATGACCTGGACAGCCTACGAGCACGCCACTCTGCCGAGATGGCCGAGGTGAGCCATTATCTAGAGTTTTGTCTGTGATGCTACACTGTACAGGCTGCCCATACATTCATCTCAATGAACTCACTCATCTGGCTTCAGCCAAAGCTCAGGGCCTGAGCTGATGATATGTGTCTATCTCAGGTGCAGAGGTACCTGGAGCACATCCGTAGCCTATCAGAGAAGAGGGATGCCCTGGCCCAGGAGTACGAGCAGGAGAATGAGGTCCTCAGGGCCCAGCTGCAACGCCTGACACTCCAGCAAGGTGGGACCTAGAACCCAGATAAGATGTGAAAAATGTAACCCTGTGGAAACAAATTAACTTTTGCAACGAATAACCACGTTGCTTTAAAAAAAATAATAATCTGATATTGTCAAGTGTCTTTGTTTGGTATGTGTATACCACCTCAAGTGTAATTATTGAACGATCATGTCATCACACTTCTTTCAATTATACTTTCTAGTTTTGGATTTCATACATCTTTTCCTTTTTATAATGATTTACAAAGTCTATAAAAATACAATCTAAACGCACATATGGTTCTTTGTGTGTAGGATTCAAATGTGTATCCCATTCCCTGTCATATCAGTGTCATAAGTGTCCTTATCAATGTGTATCCCATTCCCTGTCATATCAGTGTCATTAGTGTCCTTATCAATGTGTATCCCATTCCCTGTCATATCAGTGTCATAAGTGTCCTTATCAATGTGTATCCCATTCCCTGTCGTATCAGTGTCCTTATCAATGTGTATCCCATTCCCTGTCATATCAGTGTCCTTATCAATGTGTATCCCATTCCCTGTCATATCAGTGTCATAAGTGTCCTTATCAATGTGTATCCCATTCCCTGTCGTATCAGTGTCCTTATCAATGTGTATCCCATTCCCTGTCATATCAGTGTCCTTATCAATGTGTATCCCATTCCCTGTCATATCAGTGTCCTTATCAATGTGTATCTCATTCCCTGTCATATCAGTGTCCTTATCAATGTGTATCTCATTCCCTGTCATATCAGTGTCATTAGTGTCCTTATCAATGTGTAATAGTCCCCTTTTAAGTGAAGTGTTGTAGGTATTGTACTTACACTTTATTTTCTTCCTTACGTGTGTGTGTGTGTGTGTGTGTGTGTGTGTGTGTGTGCAGATGCCCAGATGAATGAGGTGGCTGAGATGTTGTACCAGGAGGGCCTGGCAGAAGTGATTCCCAGCAGCCACAGTGAACAGGTGGCCTACCTGCTGGTGGAGAGGGCTTCCCTGCTGGAGAGACCTAATGACCCCCAGGTCCCCGATGCCCAGGCAGGCACACCCTCTGCCAGCCAGCAGGAGACACAGTCCCAGATTCAGTGCCCCAAAGAGAGCATGGACCAGGTGAGACCAACTCGCTGTCTCATGCTTTCTCTCAGTCCAAGATTATACTGAGTTTAGATGAGAGGATTAGGGCTAACCAAAGTACTTTAGAAGTCACATTTCTTTTCTTGTTCAGCTCATTCCAGTGGTTTAGTAACTGTCACAAATGTTACATGAAGATATATAGTTACATGGAAATACTATCGTTGGTTCATGTTGTTATAGTGAATTTGCTAAATCAGGGTGTCTTAGACAGTGGACATGCGGCAGCTCCGCTGGTAAGACCATGGAGGGAGAAGATGATCCAGACCCCTGTCTGTGACTAAACTGTTCATTCATTCCACTGTCTTTCCACAAGGGGGCACCCTCACGTGGCCAGAGCCCATGGAAGAGGCTCTTTGGACTCCGCAAGGCAGCTCAGAGCAAACAGGCTTTGGCCTCAGTATGTCCATTTAGATAATACTGCATCCCCGTTAACACTTAGCCAAGCCTGAACAAGATGCTCTATTTTATGTTGAAACTCTTCAGCATGGTGTGGGGACCCCTGTGCATGCCCTCTAATTGCTGTGTTTGCTGCATCTCTTTCCTGTTCTCTTTGCAGCTTGACGTTTATTGGGATGAGTCTTGTCCTTGAGGCAGAACTGTGCGATTTCTGCTAGATGGGTCAAAATTGGCTACATTGAAAAAATTCATCAAAACAAAAATATGCCTTTTGGTCTCAATTTAAAGTTAGGGTTAGCGGTGTGGTTAAGGTTAGGGTTAATGATTTTATGACTTTGTGGCTGTACCAGCTAGTGACCACTCTGAAGAGCTGCCTCCAGAACAAGATTCATGACGAAAATGCTAATTCTTTCTAGTTAACATTGTTCCATGTTTCTGGGTGTGTGGATGTAATGGGTATTTTGGAGTCTACACCCCTTAGTGTCAATGGTATCCTGTCTGAACCAAATGCATGTACTGCACGTGTGATTTCTTGACCAATTAAATTTTTTTTTGGAATGTTTCTGTTTATTCTGTTTTAACCTTGTTTAACCTTCTCGGCGTGAGGAACAGCGAATGCCTCACAACAGTGATCTTTCAAATGACTCCACCTTTTCCTGCAGAGAATGATTCGTCAAATCAATAGTACTCCTGTAGACAGCGATGATAGATTCCTCTCCGTGCTCAGTGGTGTGGTCTGCTCTCTTCCCCTCCCCAGGTTGAGCTCAGGCCGGGGTCAGGGCTCAGTGTGGAGCAGGAGTGGGCCCGTCTAGAGAGAGACCTGGAGGAGGCGTCACGTCGCTTGGCCATGGCCCACAGAGAGATCCGACGTCTGACCGATGAGCTAGAGTCAGCCCACATGACCCAGAGTGCCTATGGTGAGACCAGATTTCACACAGCCCTTTTCTCTGCTAAGTACTAGTTAGGGTACTAGTTACTGTTCAAATAAAATAAAATGTTATTTGTCACATGCGCCGAATACAGTGGGGGGGGAAAAGTATTTGATCCCCTGCTGATTTTGTACGTTTGCCCACTTACAAAGAAATGATCAGTCTATAATTTTAATGGTAGGTTTATTTGAACAGTGAGAGACAGAATTACAACAAAATAATCCAGAAAAACGCATGTCAAAAATGTTATAAAATGATTTGCATTTTAATGAGGGAAATAAGTATTTGACCCCTCTGCAAAACATGACTTAGTACTTGGTGGCAAAACCCTTGTTGGCAATCAGAGGTCAGACGTTTCTTGTAGTTGGCCACCAGGTTTGCACACATCTCAGGAGGGATTTTGTCCCACTCCTCTTTGCAGATCTTCTCCAAGTCATTAAGGTTTCGAGGCTGACGTTTGGCAACTCGAACCTTCAGATCCCTCTACAGATTTTCTATGGGATTAAGGTCTGGAGACTGGCTAGGCCACTCCAGGACCTTAATGTGCTTCTTCTTGAGCCACTCCTTTGTTGCCTTGGCCGTGTGTTTTGGGTCATTGTCATGCTGGAATACCCATCCATGACCAATTTTCAATGCCCTGGCTGAGGGAAGGATGTTCTCACCCAAGATTTGACGGTACATGGCCCCGTCCGTCGTCCCTTTGATGCGGTGAAGTTGTCCTGTCCCCTTAGCAGAAAAACACCCCCAAAGCATGTTTCCACCTCCATGTTTGATGGTGGAGATGGTGTTCTTGGGGTCATAGGCAGCATTCCTCCTCCAAACACGGCGAGTTGAGTTGATGCCAAAGAGCTCCATTTTGGTCTCATCCGACCACAACACTTTCACCAGTTGTCCTCTGAATCATTCAGATGTTCATTGGCAAACTTCAGACGGGCATGTATATGTATTCTTGAGCAGGGGGACCTTGCGGGCGCTGCAGGATTTCAGTCCTTCACGGCGTAGTGTGTTACCAATTGTTTTCTTGGTGACTATGGTCCCAGCTGCCTTGAGATCATTGACAAGATCCTCCTATGTAGTTCTGGGCTGATTCCTCACCGTTGTCATGATCATTGCAACCCCACGAGATGAGATCTTGCATGGAGCCCTAGGCCGAGGGAGATTGACAGTTCTTTTGTGTTTCTTCCATTTGCGAATAATCGCACCAAATGTTGTCACCTTCTCACCAAGCTGCTTGGCGATGGTCTTGTAGCCCATTCCAGCCTTGTGTAGTTCTACAATCTTGTCCTTGACATCCTTGGAGAGCTCTTTGGTGTTGGCCATGGTGGAGAGTTTGGAATCTGATTGATTGCTTCTGTGGACAGGTGTCTATTTTACAGGTAACAAGCTGCGGTTAGGAGCACTCCCTTTAAGAGTGTGCTCCTAATCTCAGCTCGTTACCTGTATAAAAGACACCTGGGAGCCAGAAATCTTTCTGATTGAGAGGGGGTCAAATACTTATTTCCCCCATTAAAATGCAAATCAATTTATAACATTTTTTACATGCGTTTTTCTGGATATTTTTGTTGTTATTCTGTCTCTCACTGTTCAAATAAACCTACCATTACAATTATAGACTGATCCTTTCTTTCAGTGGGCAAACATACAAAATCAGCAGGGGATCAAATACTTTTTTCCCCCCACTGTACAACAGGTGTAGACCTTGACGTGAAATGCTTACTTACAAGCCCTTAACCAACAATGCAGTTTTAAGAAAAATAAGAGTTAAGAAAAATATTTCCTAAATAAACTAAAGTAAAAAATAAAAGAGCAACTGTATTTTCTTAAAACATTTTTTATTTCACCTTTATTTAACCAGGTAGGCAAGTTGAGAACTTGTTCTCATTTACAACTGCGACCTGGCCAAGATAAAGCAAAGCAGTGTGACACATGGAGTAAACAAACAAGCCAATAACACAATAAACAAGTCAATGATACAGTAGAAAAAAGAAAGTCTATATACAGTGTGTGCAAAAGGCATGAGGAGGTAGGCCATAGGAGCAAATAATTACAATTTAGCAGATTAACACTGGAGTGATAAATTAGCATATGAAGAAGGTATTAATGTATGCGTGTTTTGTGTGCCAGTTGTGTGTTATGTATTTCTCCGACATCGGTCTTGAATAAGTGTATGTGTGCTTTACCCAGAGCCAGAGCTGCAGGGAGCCCAGGAGGAGGTAGAGCAGCTCAGACAGGAAGTGGAAAAGCTCAAGAAATGTGGTAAGAAGATATTTACTTTACATTTAAGATTACTGTTAAAAAAAATATATTCCTTTGTGGAGCATTTTCAGAGAACAGCCTTTCAGAATGTCAAAGGAACTGCACAGTATCGCTTTAGGCTTTTCCAGAAGTATGACTGACTGACTGTAACTGATGTGGAGACGGTGACGCCCATAGTTTGGAGGGTAAAATGTCCCTTTGTCCCTCCCATAGACGTGGTGGAGTTGCGTAAGGCCAAGGAGCTGAATGATCGTCTGGACCAGGAGATCAGAGCCCTCAGGACGAGGGTGCGCACCATGGACGCAGAGAGAAAGACCCTCCTAGAGACGGTAATCTGCCATTCCTGGATTCAGTTATCCCCCCTCCTTAAATTGTCATAAAGAAATGGATAATGGACAAGATGCAGTCATTTTGGCTTCAATGTGTGAGGGGTGGGGTGGGTGAAGGTCACGATATTTACTGTATGTCATTTGGACATACTGTTGTTCCCTAGGTGGAGAAAATGAAGGACTCTGACAATGCGGCTAAGATCCACCCAGAAGCACTGCAGCTTAACTTGGCTAAGGTACAACCAAACGCAGTATGGAGATGAGACCCCATCAAACTACAATCAGTTATTGATATCACCATCTTTATAGCAATATCTGTTGCTTCAAAAATAATTGAAGTGGTCATGCAGTAGGTTTTGTCTTTCAAACATTGCCTTAATTAACAGTTCCTGTCACGTAACTGCCTGTGCTGTGTTGTGTGTTTCAGGGAGAAGGGATAGCCGCCCCTCAGATGCACACTGTCTGTCTCCAAACAGAACTACTGCTCCTGGACCAGGACAAGACCCATGAAAGGTCCCACCTTAACTTTGTCTCTAGAACTTAGCCCAAAACCAAACCCAGTACATGTCTCAGATTTGTGTTGGCTGCTAGTAGATGTTATTCCAGTTAATTAATGTGAAAGAGGAAAGGAAAGTGAAATCTGTTGTCAGATGGTGGCAATGTGTCTCTCTTTCATGCAGACGCCTCCAGCAGTCCGAGACCAAGGACAAACTAAATGATGTGCGGCGTCAACTGCAGGGGCTGCAGGAGAAATACGATGAGCTGATGAACGTTACGAAGAAGGCAGAGGAGTACGAGGACTACGAGGAGCTGAAGAAGCAAAGAGAAGAGGAGGAGAAGGTTCTGGAGCTGCTGATGGATAAGACCGAGGTGGTGGAGGGGGAATATGAGGAGCTGAAGACTAAGAAAGAGGAGATGGAGGAGGAATATGAGGAGCTGAAGACTAAGAAAGAGGAGGTGGAGAGGGTGTATGAGGAGCTGAAGACTAAGAAAGAGGAGGTGGAGAGGGTGTATGAGGAGCTGAAGACTAAGAAAGAGGAGGTGGAGAGGGTGTATGAGGAGCTGAAGACTAAGAAAGAGGAGGTGGAGAGGGTGTATGAGGAGCTGAAGACTAAGATGGATGAGGAGAAGAAGGAATATGAACATCTGGAGAATATGAGGGAGGAGTTGAAGCTGGATGAAGCTCTGGGCCGGAGCAAGCAGCAGCAGCAGCATAGTAGTCAGGCGGTGGAACTGCAGTTTAAGGTGAGGATGACTCCTGTCCGCTGATGATGTAGTGTTATGCTGTGGCCACTAGGAGGGGCTACAGAATTAGTGTGAATGGGCTAGTTAGGACCAATTATGTGTCTATGGTTAGGACCTAGCCTACTGTCAATGTCAATATTTATCACATTTGTTAATGGAATGAACTTACAAGTTTTAACTTTGATAGAATAGTAACATACTTATCTCACAGCAAATTGCTTAAATCCACGTTTACATTTAATCTTAAAAATCATCTTACAATTTAAATCCTCTTTCCTGACTACCTTTCCTAAGAGCTGCTGGCATAACAAAGTTTTGTTTTTACTGTCTACATCCCACACAATGGCCCATTGGAAGCAGCTGATGTTAATGGCTTGTGCTGTGTTTTTCATGGATTTAGCGGGTATTCATTTTACATGGCAGCTTGGTTGCGCTGTCTTTCTTCATTTAATGTCACCCTCCATTGTGTGCCACAAACGGTGTATTATGTACAGTAGCTGTGGGCGCAGGCCTGCTGTTGATGTATTGATGGAGCATGGACATGTTGTTCTGGGTCGTGACTGGTAGAGGAGATATTACCCAGTAAGCAAAATTACGTTGAAAAGATGTCTTTTAGACATCCTTTCCAGATGTTGACATCACATGCATTTCAGTGGCTGAATGAAAGGTTCGAAAGCTTATTTTCCGGATGTTTAAAACACGTATTTTCCAGACATCGATAAAATACGCATAATACGGACGTCAAAAAGACACAGCCTGACGGTAAATGCGTAGTGGGTACCCAGAAATCCAGAACCTGTTTTAAGATAACATTCCACTTCCTATAATCCTTGTCATGCTAAAATCAAGAAGTGGAAAGGAGTGGAAAGACAACAGAAACAGACTGGTACCCAGGCTAAAGAGATATTGTCTAAATAGGGAAGTCTCAGTTAATCCATGTTTTGATTAGAAAACAACCTGTTTTTTTTTGGGGGGGGGGGGGGGGGGGATCTTGCTACTTAATTGAGACAGTTATGAAATTACAGAAGGGGAGATAGTTACGTGGGAGAAACAGTTTGAAGGGTTGGAATGGGGAATTAAACCCAAGTCTATGGGCAGAGGCGTGTATGGGCACGTTCCTCTGCCCAGGTGTTGCTGACGCATGCCAGATCTTACAATGCCTGGTTAGGTATTTTATGTATCATCTAACCACATATGCAATCTAGTGCCCGATGCCAGTTGATGACGTGGCACCCAACCATTGGTTGATGCAGGGGAATGCATATGGCTGCGTTTCCAAAGGCAGCCTAATTCTGATATTTTCTTTCACTAATTGGTCTTTTGACCAATCAGATCAGCTCTGAAAAAGCTCTGATGTGATGGGTCAAAAGACCAAATGAGTGGGGAAAAAATCTGAATTGGGCTGCCTGTGTAAACACAGCCTAAGTGTCGATGCCTGTAGTGTTACCACTAGACCACAGGCTCTGCACTAGAAAACAATCAGCTTTAAAGCTGAAACAGCGCACTGTTCGGCCCAGCACCTTTTGTTATTGTATTTGTTTTGTTGATGAAACAGAGGAGATCAGCAACCGGCAATGTGGGGAAAAAAATTGCTGTACATATTCTGGTGTTCTATCTTGCGTGCAATGATGTCCAAGGGAAAAATAACAGTGTTCGTTGTTTGAAGGAACTTATTTGTTGTAATATCCCAAATAGACGTAGCAGTTTCACCAAGTACCAAATGCTTCCTCAATAGGGGCCCGTTTCTTCAAGATGGCGTCGGATGGGAGGGCTGCCATCTTATTGGCGCTTAACCAACCATGTTATTTTGTTTGTTTTTTCGCGTTGTTCGTAACTTGTTTTGTACATAATGTTGCTGCTACCGTTTCTAATGACCGAAAAGAGCTTCTGAACATCAGAACTGGGAATACTCACCTCAAACTGGACGGGGAGTTCTTCTTCAATGAGTCGGACGCGAGGGATATACTATGGACACCCGACCAGGCCCAGATCCCTGTGATTGGCTGAAAAAGAAAATGTAGGTCTTGCGGAAAGAGATCAGGATGCCTTGTGAGGATCAGGCGACTAGTGGAGTACACCACATCAGCTTTATCAATAAGTGCATCGAGGGCGTTGTCTCCACAGTTACTGTACATACATACCCCAACCAGAAGCCATGAATTACAGGCAACATTCGCACTGAGCTAAAGGGTAAAGCTGCGGCTTTCAAGGAGCGGGACTCTAACCCGGAAGCTTATAAGAAATCCTACTATGCCCTCTGACGAACCAAGTGTCAATACAGGACTTAAATCAAATCGTACTACACTGGCTTCGATGCTCATTGGATGTGGCAGGGCTTGCAAACTATTACAGACTACAAAGGGAAGCACAGCCGAGAGCTGCCCAGTGACACGAGCCTACCAGACAAGCTAAATAACTTCTATGCTCGCTTTGAGGCAAGTAACATTGAAACATGCATGAGAGCATCAGCTGTTCTGGACGACTGTGTGCTCACACTCTCCGCAGCCGATGTGAGTAAGACCTTTTAAACAGGTCAACATTCACAAGGCCGCTGGGCCAGACGGATTACCAGAACGTGTACTCCGATCATGCGCTGACCAACTGGCAAGTGTCTTCACTGACATTTTCAACCTCTCCCTTTCTGAGTCTGTAATACCAACATGTTTCAAGCAGACCACCATAGTCCCTGTGCCCAAGAACACTAAGGTAACCTGCCTAAATGACCTCCGGCCCGTAGCACTCACGTCTGTAGCCATGAAATGCTTTGAAAGGCTGGTCATGGCTCACATCAACACCATTATCCCAGACACCCTAGACCCACTTCATTTGCATACCGCACCAACAGGCCATGAGGTAGTCATTTGAGGTAGTCATTTGGAATGCATTTCAATTAACAGGTGTGCTTTGTTAACAGTAATTAGTAATTTGTGGAATTTCTTTCCTTCTTAATGCGTTTGAGCCAATCAGTTGTGTTGTGACAAGGTAGGGGTGGTATACAGAAGATAGCCCTATTTGGTAAAAGACTAAGTCCATATTATGGAAAGAAAATCTCAAATAAGCAACGAGAAACGACAGTCCATCATTACTTTAACCCATGAAGGTCAGACAATCCAGAAAATTTAAAGAACTTTGAAAGTTTCCTCACGTGCAGTTGCAATAACCATCAAGCGCTATGATGAAAATGTCTCTCATGAGGACCGCCACAGGAAAGGAAGACCCAGAGTTACATCTACTGCAGAGGGTAAGTTCATTAGAGTTAACTGCACCTCAAATTGCAGCCCAAATAAATGCTTCACAGAGTTCATGTAACAGACACATCTCAACATCAACTGTTCAGAGGAGACTGTGTGAATCAGGCCTTCATGTTCGAATTGCTGCAAAGAAACCACTACTAAAGGACACCAATAAGAAGAAGAGACTTGCTTGGGCCAAAAAACACGAGTAATGAACATTAGACCGATGGAAATCTGTCCTTTGGTCTGATGAGTCCAAATTTGAGATTTTTGGTTCCAACCGCTGTGTCTTTGTGAGATGCAGAGTAGGTGAACAGATGATGTGGTGTGATGGTGTGGGGGTGCTTTGCTGGTGACACTGTCTGTGATTTATTTAGAATTCAAGGCACACTTAACCAGCATGGCTACCACAGCATTCTGCAGCGATATGCCATCCCATCTGGTTTACGCTTAATGGGATGGCCCTCCAGGCTGTGTAAGGGCTATTTGAACAAGAAGGAGAGTGATGGAGTGCTGCATCAGATGACCTGGCCTCCTCATTCACCCGACCTCAACCCAAATGAGATGGTTTGGGTTGAGTTTTACCGCAGAGTGAAGGGAAAGCAGCCAACAAGTGCTCCGCATATGTGGGAACTCCTTCAAGACTGTTGGAAAAGCATTCTTAATGAAGCTGGTGGAGAGAATGCCAAGAGTGTGCAAAGCTGTCAAGGCAAAGGGTGGCTTATCAAAATGGCAAATCAAAATAAATGTTGATTTGTTTACCACTTTTTTTGGTTACTACATGATTCCACATTCATAATATTGATGTCTTCACTATTATTCTACAATGTAGAAAATAGTCAAAATAAAGAAAAACCCTTGAATGAGTAGGTGTGTCCAAACTTTTGACTGGTACTGTATGTCAACAATCCAAAGGACCATTTTTATGGATTTCATTTTGTGAAAACAAATCATGGTTTCTCTGTATGTAAATGTACTGGTTGTGTGTGTGGTTGTGGTGGTGTTCAGGTGTGTGCTGAGTTGAAGCAGGGCCAGGCTATGGTCAGCCATCTGGAGCAGAGGGCTCTGCAGCAGGAGAATAGGGAGCTGAGGGAGGGGCTGGCCCAGAGCAGCCAGAAAGCCCAGAGTTGCAGCCATCTGCAGGAGGAGCTGAGCGCTGAGAGGGCCAAGCTCAAAGCCATGGAGGTAGAGGTGAGACACCACACAGGCGTGCAGTGTCATTCATAGTCTTCAGCCTATAGTCTCAAGCCAGGTGTGGCCAATCCATTTCCGCAGAGGGACAGTGAAATTTGTTCCAATCGACTTTGTTCCAGTTAAACTAATTTAAATTCCATGCAGATTAGTTGAGTCGGTTGCATTACTGTGGATAAGATTGGTACCCATAGAGAGAGAGAATCTGTAGTTCTGAGCTCTCTGACCAAGCCAAACAGAATAATAGTAGTAGTACTTTCCACACAAGGTAAATGACCTCTTCCCTCCGCTGCCTCTTTGACTAAGATACAGGGTCTGCAGCAGCAGCTGAAGAGCACAGAGCACCAGCTGAACGTGGAAAGAAACCGCAACACAGAGTCTGGCCAGCAAGAGGAGGAGGCAAGATACACGGCCCTTAGGACTCAGGAGAACCAGCTCCACAGGTACCTTCTCCTACTAAAGGCCCCTCTGCTGCTTCAGTTAAACTGTTTAAACCAGCAACCAGCTGTGTGATGGTCAGGTGTGGTCTTGTAGTGGTTTGCTTGTGCAGTTGTAGATTTCTGGTCCTGGTCTAAAAGTGTGTGTGGTTCATTCAGGAGGATGTGGGAGCAGAGGGAGGAGGAGCTGCAGGAGGAGGGGTGTTCCCTGCGAGAGGTGGAAGCCTCCCTGAACTGCACTAAATCAGAGCTGAGCCGCCGATTTAGAGGCCAGCAGACACATCGAGATGTCCTACAGAGTCAGACAGCCACAGCCAGGCAGGAGGTGAGTGTCTTGGCACTCTCTCTTAATTTCAAGAGGAAGCTGTCAAATAACTAAATGTATAGTGCGGCCCTTGATAAAGATTAGCAACAATGATTGTATAAAATAAATAATTCAAATACTGAGGTGTATTGTATGCCAAAAAAATAGGAAATTATATTCTTTTAAACTAATATAATTGCTGAGAGGAAGACATTTTGTTAATAGTAATGAAAAATGGTTTCCAAAAAGGTAGAGGTCAAAATTATTGACAAACCTGAAGATTCTTATAAATAAAGTAGTCAAAAGTTTTTGATTTGGTCCCATATTCCTAGCACACAATGACTACATCAAGCTTGTGACTCTACAAACTTGATGAATTCATTTGCAGTTGGTTTCAGATTATTTTGTGCCCAAACAAAATTTATGGTAAATAATGTATTGTATCATTTTGGAGTCACCTTTTATTCTAAATAAGAATATGTCTCTAAACACTTCTACATTAATGTGGATGCTACCGTGATTACGAATAATAATGAGTGAGAAAGTTATAGCGGGTCAAAGGTCATACCATCAAGACATGCTAACCTCCCCTGTTATTATTCATGGTGAGAGGCTCTCATATAAAACTAGCATACAAGTATTAGTATGCAATCTAATAATTTCTAAAACAAGTTGAGCATACAACACAGTTCAGTATGAGTTATTTATTTTATACCGTCATTATTGTTCATCTTTATCAAGCGTGTCAATAATTTCAGACCCCACTGTATCTGTGTTTCAGTCCGAATTGTATGGTATTGGAACAAATGTAAACTGAGACCCTCATCTAGCCTATGTAGATGTTGATCATGTCTTTCTGTCTGCCTGCCTGCCTGTCTGACTGACCACAGATTCCTGCTGATTATGTAAACCTGAAGGAATGCCTGGAGGCCAGGCAGGAGGATTGTGAGAAACTGACAAAGGAGCTCATGGAAGTTCTCACGTGCCTGGATTTACAGAAAAGGTAAAGATCCTAGAGAACATTCACAAAGCAAAACCAGGGACTTAGCCTAGCTACTGTAGTCACACTTTCACTCTCTTCTGGTGCTCAACAATGCTGTGTGGTTTGGTTTCCTCTGCTCCCACAGCAAGAACGCCGAGAAGCGATCTCAGCACAAAGCCAAAATGCGGCGAGCCAAACAGATTTTTTTGAAGGAGACAGGATGTCGTGATGAGAGGATTCAAAGCCTTGAGAGAGACTTGGCTCTCGCCTTAACCTCATCAGCCAGGGTAAGAGGTCAGACCCACCAGCCAGATTGTCAGACTGCACAATAGGGGTCCGCTCCTTTGCCTGGCACAACAATAGGTACCACCTGCTGTGTGCCTGACAACTTTGAGCCAATCAGAGAGCACGAACTTCAGTGAGAGGGAAAGGAGTGACAACAAGACGGAGAAAAGAGGGCACTTTTCCTGCACTGCCACTTTCATGCTCAAAACAGTTAACTAAAATCATAATTGACTTTTTTTTGCTGTTGCAAGTCTTGCATCTTACATCTAGCTAAGGGAGTTTTGTGTTTGAAGGATAAACAGTATTTTGCTTAAAACCTCTCTGGGAAATGTGGGACGCCAGTGAAATCGCAAAGCGCCAAATTCAAAACAACAAAAATCTCATAATTCAAATTTCTCACACATACAAGTATTATACACCATTTTAAAGATAAACTTCTCGTTAATCCAACCACAGGGTCCGATTTCAAAAAGGCTTTACGGCAAAAGCATAGCATTAGATTATGTTAGGACAGGACCTAGACAAGAAAAACCACACAGCCATTTTCCAAGCAAGGAGAGGTGTCACAAAAACCAGAAATACAGCTAAAATGAATCACTAACCTTTGATGATCTTCATCAGATGGCACTCATAGGACTTCATGTTACACAATACATGTTTGTTTTGCTCGATAAAGTTGATATTTATATCCAAAAACCCCATTTTACATTGGCGTGTAATGTTCAGAAATGTTTTGCCTCCAAAACTTCCGATGAATGAGCACATCAATTTACAGAAATACTCATCATAAACATTGATAAAATATACAACTGTTATGCATAGAATTAAAGATACACTTCTCCTTAATGCAACCGCTATGTCAGATTTCAAAAAAAGCTTTACGGTGAAAGCACACTTTGCAATAATCTGAGTACAGCGCTCAGTCACCAAAACAAGCCATACAGATACCCGCCATGTTGTGGAGTCAACAAAAGTCAGAAATAGCATTATAAATATTCACTTACCTTTGATGATCTTCATCGGAATGCACTCCCAGGAATCCCAGTTCCACAATAAATGTTTGTTGTTTCGATAAAGTCCATATTTATGTCCAAATACCTCCTTTCTGTTCGCGCGTTTAGTCCAGCATTCCAAATTCACAAGAGCGCGCGTTTAGTCCAGACGAAAAGTCAAAAGTTACATTACAGTTCGTAGAAACATGTCAAACGATGTATAGAATCAATCTTTAGGATGTTTTTATCATAAATCTTAAATAATATTCCAACCGGACAATTCCTTTGTCTTCATAAAGGAAAGAGAAGGGAGCTTGTGCGCACGCCTGCGCGCGTGACTGAGAAGATGGTCTACTGCCAGACACCTGATTCCAACAGCTCTCATTCTCTTCCCATTCACAGTAGAAGCCTGAAACAACGTTCTAAAGACTGCTGACATCTAGTGGAAGCCTTAGGAAGTGCAATATGACCCCACAGACACTGTATATTGGATAGGCAATCACTTGAAAAACTACAAACCTCAGATTTCCCACTTCCTGATTGGATTTGTTCTCAGGTTTTTGCCTGCCATATGAGTTCTGTTATACTCACAGACATCATTCAAACAGTTTTAGAAACTTCAGAGTGTTTTCTATCCAAATCTACTAATTATATGCATATTCTAGCTTTTGGGCCTGAGTAGCAGGTAGTTTACTCTGGGCACCTCATTCATCCAAGCTACTCAATACGGCCCCCCGATCCCAGAGAAGTTAAGTTTGACAATATACAGTAGTTGAAGTTGGAAGTTTACATACACCTTAGCCAAATACATTTAAACTCATTTCTTCACAATTCCTGACATTTAATCCTGGTAAAAATTCTCTGTTTTAGGTCAGTTAGGATCACCACTTTATTTTAAGAATGTGAAATGTCAGAATAATAGTAGAAGGAATGATTTATTTCAGCTTTTATTTCTTTCATCACATTCCCAGTGGGTCAGAAGTTTACATACACTCAATTAGTATTTTGTAGCATTGCCTTTAAATTGTTTAACTTGGGTCAAACATTTCGGGTAGCCTTCCGCAAGCTTCCCACAGTAAGTTGGGTGAATTTTGGCCCATTCCTCCTGACAGAGCTGGTGTAACTGAGTCAGGTTTGTAGGCCTCCTTGCTTGCACACGCTTTTTCAGTTCTGCCCACAAATGTTCTATAGGATTGAGGTCAGGGCTTTGTGATGGCCACTCCAATACCTTGACTTTGTTGTCCTTATGCCATTTTGCCACAACTTTGAAAGTATGCTTGGGGTCATTGTCCATTTGGAAGACCCATTTGCGACCAAGCTTTAAGTTCCTGACTGATGTTTTCAGATATTGCTTCAATACATCCACATAATTTTCCTGCCTCATGATGCCATCTATTTTGTGAAGTGCACCAGTCCCTCCTGCAGCAAAGCACCCCCACAACATGATGCTGCCACCCCTGTGCTTCACGGCTGGGACGGTGTTCTTCAGCTTGCAAGCCTCCCCCTTTTTCCTCCAAACATAATGATGGTCATTATGGCCAAACAGTTCTATTTTTGTTTCATCAGACCAGAGGACATTTCTCCAAAAAGTACAATCTTTGTTCCCATGTGCAGTTGCAAACCATGTACCCGTTTCCTCCAGCATCTTCACAAGGTCCTTTGCTGTTGTTCTGGGATTGATTTGCACTTTTCGCACCAAAGCACGTTCATCTCTAGGAGACAGAACGCGTCTTCTTCCTGAGTGGTATGACGGCTGTGTGGTCCCATGGTATTTATACTTGCGTACTATTTTTTGTACAGTAGAACGTGGTAACCTTCAGGCGTATGGAAATTGCTCCCAAGGATGAACCAGACTTGTGGAGGTCTACAATTTCTTTTTCCTGAGGTCTTGGCTGATTTCTTTTGATTTTCCCATGATGTCAAGCAAAGAGGCACTGTGTTTGACGGTAGACCTTAAAATACATCCACAGGTACACCTCCAATTGACTCAAATGATGTCAATTAGTCTATCAGAAGCTTCTAAAGCCATGACATATTTTTCTGGAATTTTCCAACTGTTTAAAGGCACAGTCAACTTAGTGTATGTAAACTTCTGACCCGCTGGAATTGTGATACAGTGAATTAATGTAAAATATGTGAAATAATTTGTCTGTAAACAATTGTTGGAAAAATGACTTGTGTCATGCACAAAGTAGATGTCCTAACCGACTTTCCAAAACTATAGTTTGTTAACTAGAAATTAGTGGAGTGGTTGAAAAATGAGTTTTAATGACTCCAACCTAAGTGTATGTAAAGTTCCGACTTCAACTGTAGCTAAGCCAATCACACTTCATTAAACAAATGGGAAAGCTTCCTTCCTCCATGCTAGCTATCTAGCCACTGTAGGTATACATCATTGGTAGTAACAAATCAAAGTGAATTAGGGTTTCATTTATTATTAATTAAAATCAACTTTAATTAGAATGAAATTTAAATTTTCATAATGGAGTACTCGTCAAGGTTGAATGTTAGCTCATTTTGCGTCCTCATATCCACCGCTTCTCTTGTTGTATTTTTGGTCTCGTCTCCCTCGCTCTTTCTGTGCTTTGCAACTTCACCCCACAACACATACAAACCAAGCCCTACCCGCTGCAACTCACAACAAGCAGTTCCAACTCTATGTGAATGCTAATTAAGCTAACGCTTGCATCCCGAGTGGTTATACTACGTGAGAAAAAAAAACGTTTTTATTGATTCAAATAAGTGGACGAGGCTACATAAAGTGGATAAGCAACTCGTTCTCATTCTGAGGTCAAAATAAACATCTTATCCAGGTAGGCCACTTGATTTCAACATATATCCAAAAAGGACAGGCTAACATGCTGTTCGGACAGGTGCAGACAGGCAGGAGGGTGTGTTCGCTAACTACATTAGATCCAAGTTGGCAGTGGCAAGACTTGAACTATACATATTAGCAGACTATTTACAAGGAAGGGGACTTGTGCTTGAGAGATTGAGACCTGTGTTCATTTTCTATAGCGTAATGCATTCATTTGCTACAAAAGCTTATTCATTATTAGTTGATGTGCATTGGAATGGAGTGGTAGGTAGCCTAGTGGTTAGAGCGTTGGATTAGTAACCGAAAGGTTGTAAGCTTGAATCTCAGACCTGATAAGGTAAAAATCTGTCGTTCTGCCCCTGAACAAGGCAGTTAACCCACTGTTCCTAGACCGTCATTGAAAATAAGAATTTGTTCTTAACTGACTTGCGTCGTTAAATAAAGGTAAAATAAAAATATAGTTAATATAAGTAGACATGTAATCATAACTGACTGTAGTGCATATAAAGCACCCACAAGTTACTGGTGGCTGAAAATACAATCATCGCGGGATGAAAGAGTGACAAATTTCCAGGCAAGGGCGGTCCATTTAAAAAAATCATTCATTCCTTCCTTCCTCACCCTGCAAGTGTATACTCGCCAGGATTGATGTAGCCATAGGGAAAGAATCTGCCTTGGACCTCACTCTGGCATCTAATGCAATGGCAGGAATCTGTGAGTGGGAGGTATGGGAGGAGTCGACAGTAGGGAGTGATCATTACCTCATAGTATGCACAGTAGGGAGGAGGTGGTGTCAGTGGATGGAGTAGGCAGGTGGGTGGGTGTTTGGAAGGGCAAAGTGGGATCACTTTCAAGAGCTGAGTGAGCAGGTGATGGCTCGGATGGATATGAGAGGGGATATGGATAGTATGAATAACTGGGTGAGAACAGCGTTAGTGGGGGCAGCTACTGAGGTTATACCTAAGAGTTCAGGGAGGAGGAAAACGGTCCCATGGTGGACGGAGGAGCGTGGGACAATGGTGAGGAGTAGGAACAGGGCATTTAGAGTACTGAAAAGGACACACAACTTCCATCTGATTCAGTATAAGGAGGCTCAGGCCCCGGTGAGGAGAACTATCCGTCAGGCAAAGAGGTTATGTTGGCGTCGGTTCTGTGACACCATTGGAAGGACGAAACCAGTGGGAGAAGTGCAGGGGATGATTAAGAGGATGAGTGGGGTCAGAAGGGAGTGGGATTATCCAGTGTTGACGACTGGGAAGGATGTGGCAGTAACAGATGAGGAGAAGGCAGAGATGATGGCCAAAGCGTTTGTCCAAGTGCATAGCTCAGCATATTTGTCAGAGGAGTGGCAGAGGGGGAGAGAGAGAACAAGAGAGGAGCATCCTGGAGTGCTGGATAGGATGGAGGATGCAAATGATGCGTTGAATGCACCATTTACTATGGTAGAGGTGAAAAGGGCAATAGGTAAGGCTGAGTTAACTTCACCTGGGAAAGATGAGTTGTGTTATGTTGACCCAGCTTAGTGATGAGGCCCTGGATAAGGTGTTGTACAACAGAGTGTGGGAGGAGGGAAAACTACCAGGCAGTTGGAAGGAGGCAGTAGTGGTACCAATCCAGAAGCCAGGGAAGGACCCAATGAGGCCAACAAGCTATCGGCTAATAGCTTTAACATCACATGTATGTAAGATTATGGAGCGTATGATTATGGAGAGTCTAACTAACTTCCTGGAGAGCAGGGGGCTAGTATTGCCACATCAGAGTGGATTCAGTAGAAGGGTAGGAGAACTATGGACTTAGTGCTCTGCTTAGAAGCAGAGGTCAGGAAGGCTCAGGTGAACAAGGAGACTGTTGTAGCTGTCTTTTTTGATGTGGAGAAGGTGTATGATATGATGTGGAAGGAGGGGTTGTTAATCAAGCTTGATATTATGGGGGTAGGAGGAAGAACCCACAGCTGGCTAAATGATTTCCTGTTTGGAAGGTCTATCCAAGTGAGGGTGGGGAAGTCACTATCAGTCAGCTACCTGGTGGAAAACGGTACACCGCAGGGGTGCGTGATTAGTCCTCCGTTGTTCTCAATCATGATCAATGATGTTTACTCTCAGGTACAGCCGGCTATTGGGAGGTTGTTATTTGCAGATGATGGGGCCTCGTGGAAGAGAGGAAGAAATGTGCCATTACATAGTCAGGAAGGTACAGAAATCAATTGATGAGGTAGAGTGGTGGACATTATTGTGGGGATTCGGGTTCTCTGTAGAGCAAAACTCAGACAGTCTTCTTTACCAGAAGGAAGGTGGGAGATGAGGTATGCTTGAGGTTATAAGGGAGAAACTTGGAGAGGGTGGGGGCCTTCAGGTTTCTTGGGGTATACTTTGACACCAGACTGACCTGAGCAGAACACATTGAGAGAGGGGTGGGAAAGTGTAAGGTGCTAAATGTGATGCGCTGTCTGATGGGGAAGGAGTGGGGGGCTGGGCATTCCTCATTGAGGACCATGTATGTTGTTTTGATCCAATCTGTAATAGACTATGGCAGTAAAGCATCTGGTTCGGTACCACGGACCTCATTGGAAAGACTAGATGTCATACAGGGGCAAGGACTCAGAATATGTAGTGGTGCCTTTCGGACATGCCCAGTGGCTGCACTACAGGTGGAGATGGGGGATATGCCATTGCAGATTAGGAGACAGCAGCTGGCACTGAATTATTGGGTCAACCTACAGGGACATGGGGTGTCTCATCCTGTGAAATTGATTTTACAGGCATGCTGGGAACACAAGTGAAGACGGAACACAAGCATTGGGTGGATGGGTAATATCCAGGCGAGGGAGATGGGACTGTATGGAAGGGAGTTTAGTCCAACGGTAGCTATTCCTGTAAATCCACCATGGCTACTCCCACCTCCAGTAGTTGATCTAGAAGTGTGGCAGGGGTGGCAGTCAGGAAACGTATTACAGATCATCTGGCTCTATATACAGCGGAGCTGATGGCCATATTGTTGGCCTTGCTGTGGGTGGAGGAAGTCAAGCCAGACAGAGTAGTTATTTTCTCTGATTCATGTGCAGTGTTGATGAGTCTGCAGTCCTTTAGGTCACGTAGCAGACAAGACCTGCTTTGAGGTGCTACAAACCCATGGCAGGATTAGACAGATGGGTATACAGATAAGATTTACTTGAGTCCCTGTCCATGTGGGGGTGGAGGGGAACGAGGCAGCTGATATACTGGCTAAACAAGCACTTAGTAGTGAGGATGTTGATGTTGTAGTTTCAATGAGCAAGGCAGAGGCAAAAAGCCTGATATGGACAGTGATGGTGCAGAGATAGCAGGAGCAGTGGAATAGAGATAATAAGGGCAGGCATTTATTTCAAGTACAGAGGAAAGTCGGGGAGGGGAGGATGGCAGGAATGGACAGAAGAGAGGAGGCTATTTTTACAAGATTAAGGGTGGGACACAGCCGGTTGAATAAGACTTTAAATATGATAGGAAAGCATCCAACAGGAAAGTGTGATTATTGCCAGGAAACAGAGACTGTGGAGCATGTATTGCTACAGTGTGGGCAGTATCAGAGGGAAAGAGAGAGGCTGAGATCTAGTATGAGGGAGAAGAGGATACAGGAATTTAGTTCAAAGAGTATATTGAGTAGAACGTAATTAGATATAGTTTCAAATATTTTGTTATTATTTTTAAGAGCAACGGGGCTGGCAGGAAGGATTTAGTTTCTCCATGTCTCTGGCCCACACTCCAGTGCAGCAGTTGGTGGTAACGCACCATAACATTGGATGCCAACCGCCGATAAACCCCACCGAAGAAGAAGTGATGTGCATTGTTCTGTTTTTTACATTTTTATGAAAGGCATTTTCATAGAAAGACAGAATTTTGATTAAGATCATTGTTAGTTGCAGCCCTACAATGAATTTGTTTTCATTAAGTAATTTAACTGCCTGTCTGCCGTATGTCATAAGCTTTGACCAAGTTTTTATCTAGCTAGCGAATGATGATGCCAAACGCTAGCTAGCAAGCACTGGCAGTATCGTATAATGGAGAGTGAATTAAATGATTTCTTCATGATCTTCCTAGCTAGTTATCTAGTTGTGGCTATCTAGCTAAAGTATGAGCCAGGACGTTATACAAATTCTAGCTAGCTAGCAACATTAGCGCAGCAGAGCTAGTTTTGGCTATCTAACAGAACATGGACATACCAATGGAAACAAAGCAAGCAACGCTACAACTCGTTCTGGCCTGGAGTATTTTAACCAGGCTGACGGTCGATGTACTGTGCTATTTCAACACACACAAAAATGACTGCCTGACATGCTGGGCAGAGGTGCCAAGTACCACGGCCAACAGTCTTGGTGGTCTGTCCAAGCCCTAAATCTGCTGCTCCCTCATGTCACACACTCTGGACAATGCCAATTGATGCCATATATGCAAAACGGAACTAAGGAACTTTCTCTGTTTTCTCTAGGAGAAAGAGATGATAGTGAACATGAAGGAGGAAAATGGGAAACTGCTGGCAGAGAAGAGGGATCTGCTCGGAAAACTGAATGATGTGGAGGAGAAAACAAACAAGAGTGTGCTTGCTGCCACTACCACTCAATGCAGGTATTCAGAACCCCCCCACTAACACCACTCAATACAGTACTGAACCCCACCAATGGTACTAAACACTGGTACTACTAATAGCCTCCGACTTAGCACAGGAATGAGAGTACAGCTTCACCATTTAGAACAGGAATGAGAGTACAGCTCCACCATTTAGAACAGGAATGGGAGTACAGCTCCGCCATTTAGAACAGGAATGGGAGTACAGCTCCGCCATTTAGAACAGGAATGAGAGTACAGCTCCACCATTTAGAACAGGAATGGGAGTACAGCTCCGCCATTTAGAACAGGAATGGGAGTACAGCTCCGCCATTTAGAACAGGAATGAGAGTACAGCTCCACCATTTAGAACAGGAATGAGAGTACAGCTCCGCCATTTAGAACAGGAATGAGAGTACAGCTCCGCCATTTAGAACAGGAATGAGAGTACAGCTCCGCCATTTAGAACAGCTACAGAACCTCCTGTAGTGTTAAGTGTTGGATGTCTCTGTGGAGTGTCTAAGTGTGGTGTTTCCTATCGTTTCATTCTCCAGTGTGGATTTCCTGGAGAAGGAAAGCAAGCACTTACAGGACACCATAGTGGAGATGTCCGGTCTGATACCTAATGGAGCAGCATTGCAGCGCGCACTAAAGAATCTCCATAAAGCACGCAGCGCTAATGTACAGGTACATTGGGTGGCGTAGATAAAACATTTAACCTTTTTATTTAACTAGGCAAGTCAGATAAGAATACATTCTTATTTACAATAACGGCCTAGGAACAGTGGGTTACCTGCCTTGTTCAAGGGGCAGAATTACAGATTTTTACCTTGTCAGCTCGGGGATTCGATCTAGCAACCTTTCGGTTATTGGCCCAACGCTCTAACCACTAGGCTACCTGCTACCCAGAAATGTGAATTGTTGTTTAAGTTGCCAAAGTATCAAACTATTTAGATTTCCCATAGTCTGTATTCTTGGAAAGCCAGTCATAATTGGACTTCATACTTAGCGGCGTTAAAGTTGCAATCTGCAGCTCAAACAATAACAAAGTGGCACACCCTGCCACTGATTTGGTAAAAAGCTCAGGGATGAGGCAGGAGAAATGTAACCACTCAAATTCATAGACAGAGCTATGGATGCAAGGCCTGACCATACATTGTACATGTGGTTGTATTGTGTTTAAAATGATCAAATATATAAACAACAAAAAAGCTACCAAAATGACATTTTAACCATGTTTTCAGGTTATACATTCTTCATCATCAAAGGAGTAAAACAATATTGTTTTGGTACCTGATGGGGTCAGAGAATGCAGCTAAGCTCATAAGGAATTTATAAGTTGTATTCTTCAAGAATCAATAGGGCATATATCATGAATTTAAAATAAATACAAATTATGTAGCAATCAGATTCCCATAAAGGGGCAATGTAGCTGCTTGTTAAAGTGCAATTCCACCACTTTACAACGTCATATTCATTATCTCCAGCAGAATACCAGTGTCTACATACAGTTGAAGTCGGAAGTTTACATACACTTAGCTTGGAGTCATTAAAACTTGTTTTTCAAACACTCCACAAATTTCTTGATTACAAACTACAGTTTTGGCAAGTCGGTTAGGACATCTTCTGTGTGCATGACACAAGTAATTTTTCCAACAATTGTTTACAGACAGATTATTTCACTTATAATTCACTGTGTCACAATTCCAGTAGGTCAGAAGTTTACATACACTAAGTTGACTGTGCCCTTAAACAGCTTGGAAAATTCCAGAAAATGTCATGGCTTTAGAAGCTTCTGATAGGCTAATTGACATCATTTGAGTCAATTGGAGGTGTATCTGTGGATGTATTTCAAGGCCTACCTTCAAACTCAGTGCCTCTTTGCTTGACATCATGGGAAAATCAAAAGAAAATCAGCCAAGACCTCAAAAAAAAAATTGGAGACCTCCACAAGTCTGGTTCATCCTTGGGAGCAATTTCCAAATGGCTGAAGATACCACGTTCATCTGTACAAACAATAGTACTCAAGTATAAACACCATGGGACCACGCAGCCGTCATACCGCTCAGGAAAGAGGCGCGTTCTGTCTCCTAGAGATGAATGTACTTTGGTGTGAAGAGTGTAAATCAATCCCAGAACAACAGCAAAGGACCTTGTGAAGATGCTGGAGGAAACGGGTGCAAAAGTATCTATATCCACAGTAAAACGAGTCCTATATCGACATATCCTGAAAGGCCGCTCAGCAAGGAAGATGCCACTGCTCCAAAACCGCCAGAAAAAAAGCCAGACTACGGTTTGCAATTGCACATGGGAACAAAGATTGTACTTTTTGGAGAAATGTCCTCTGGTCTGATGAAACAAAAATAGAACTGTTTGGCCATAATGACCATCGTTATGTTTGGAGGAAAAAGGGGGATGCTTGCAAGCCAAAGAACACCATCCCAACCATGAAGCACAGGGGTGGCTGCATCATGTTGTGGGGGTGCTTTGCTGCAGGAGGGACTGGTGCACTTCACAAAATAGATGGCATCATGAGGCAAGAAAATGATGTGGATGTATTGAAGCAACATCTCAAGACATCAGTGAGGGTGTTAAAGCTTGGTCGCAAATGGGTCTTCCAAATGGACAATGACTCCAAGCATACTTCCAAAGTTGTGGCAAAATGGCTTAAGGACAACAAGAAATTGTGTGCGAGCAAGGAGGCTGACAAACCTGGCTCAGTTACACCAGCTCTGTCAGGAAGAATGGGCCAAAATTCACCCAACTTATAGTGGGAAGCTTGTGGAAGGCTACCCAAAACGTTTGACCCAAGTTAAACAATTTAAAGGCAATGCTACCAAATACTAATTGAGTGTATGTAAACTTTTGACCCACTGGGAATGTGATGAAAGAAATAAAAGGTGAAGTAAATCATTATCTCTATTATTATTCTACTATTATTTCACATTCTTAAAATAAAATGGTGATTCTAACTGACCTAAAACAGGGAATTTTTACTCGGATTAAATGTCAGGAATTGTGAAAAACTGAGTTAAAATGTACTTGGCTAAGGTGTATGTAAACTTCCGACTTCAACTGTATGTGAAAACAGCGCGTTTCTATCAAATCAAAGTTATTGCGAATGTAGCGAAATGCTTGTGTTCCTAGCTCCAACAGTGCAGTAGTATCTAACAGTGAAGTAGTATCTAAAAATGATTCACAACAATACACACATCTAAAAGTAAAAAAATGGAATTAAGAAAAATATAAATATTAGATTGAGCAATGTCGGAGTGTCATTGACTAAAATACAGTAGAATAGAATACAGTATATACATGAGATTGGTAAAGCAGTATGTACACATTTAAACATTATTAAAGTGATTAGGGGATTCCAAGTCTATGTATAAAGGGCAGCAGCCTCTAAGTTGCAGGGTTGCGTAACTGGGTGGAAACCGGCTAGTGATGGCTATTTAACAATCAGATGTCCTTAAGATAGAAGCTGTTTTCAGTCTCTCGGTCCCAGCTTTGATTCACCTGTACTGACCTTGCCTTCTGGATGATAGTGGGGTGAACAGGCAGTGGCTCTGGTGGTTGATGTCCTTGATGATCTTTTTGGCTTCCCTGTGACATCAGGTGCTGTAGGTGTCCTGGAGGGCAGGTAGTTTGCCCCCAGTGACGCGTTGATACTGGCCAACAGGATGCTCTCAATTGTGCATCTGTAAAAGTTTTAGGGGACAGGCCAAATTTCTTCAGCCACCTGAGGTTGAAGAGGCGCTGTTGCGCCTTCTTCACCACACTGTCTGTGTGGGTGGACCATTTCAGATCGTTAGTGATGCGAATGCAGAGGAACTTGAAGCTTTCCACCTTCTCCACTGCAGTCCCATCGATGTGGATAGGGGCATGCTCCCTCTGCTGTTTCCTGAAGTCCACAATCAGCTCTTGTTTTGTTGACGTTGAGTGAGAGGTTATTTTCCTAGCACCACTTTCCCAGGGCCCTCACCTCCTCGTCATTGTTGGTAATCAGGCCTACTACTGTTGTGTCGTCTGCAAACTTGATGATTGAGTTGGAGGCGTGCGTGGCCATGCAGTCATGGGTGAACAGGGAGTACAGGAGGGGGCTGAGCACGCACCCTTGTGGGGCCCCTGTGTTGAGGATCAGCGTAGTGGAGGTGTTGTTTCTTACCTTCACCACCTGGGGGCGGCCCGTCAGGAAGTCCAGGACCCAGTTGCATAGGGCGGAGTTCAGACCCAAGGCCCCAAGCTTAATGATGAGCTTGGAGGGTACTATTGTGTTGAATGCTGAGCTATAGTCAATGAACAGCATTCTTACGTAGGTATTCCTCTTGTCCAGATGGGATAGGGTAGTGTGCAGTGCGATGGCATCGTCTGTGGATCTATTGGGGCGGTACGCAAATTGAAGTGCGTCAAGGGTATCAGGTTAGAGGTGATATGATCCTTAACTAGCCGCTCAAAGCACTTCAGTCCCGAAACACAGGACTGCACAGAACAGAGAGAGTTTAATTGATTGTTTGCGTATGATGATGGATAACGTTGTCGCTGGAGAGTGCTAGCTCGGTGTGCAGGATATGGTTCAAAGTGAGGTTGACTTGGAAGTGGGATTTTGCCTCACCATAACATGCCACATTTCATTCATTTTATTTTTTTTTAATCAGGAATCGAAGAAAATGTCTCATTTTGAGAGCATACTGCTAACGTCTAGCCATCTGGAAACCAGGTAGAGAAACTTCACCGTTCTGTTCTCCTTTTGTTCCAAACCGCCATTGTCATGAAAGGATACTGTGCTCACTTTAACAGAGCATCTTAGATGGAATCTTTGTTGCACTTTCCTCAAAGTAAGACACTGTATTGAATGTTTTCTGTGGTCAACAGAGTTCTGCCTGGAGCATTTGACATGAGAAGCCATTTGGACAACATCCATAGGAGCAAGGCCAGTCACACAGAGGAAGCCACCTCTCCACGCTCTACACTGACCACGCAGCCTGTGGAGATGGGCTATCTGAACCTGACCTCATCCCCAGGGGTGTGGGACAGCAATCTGAACCTGACCTCCCCTCTGACCAGGGCTGACCACAACTTCTGGCGCACTGAGCTCGGACAGTGACGAGGTGTGAGGACAGACATGCAGATACAGCCAAACATAAGAAGGGAATGCTGCAATGAACAATACCCTGACAGGACTAGTTGTTTTATTTTTATATTACATATATTCTATGCATTGTGGTTTAAGTCTATTAAAGTAAATTTTGTGTCATGATATAACTTGTGATATTTTCACATTGTCAGTATTTAAAGGGGTAATCAGCAGTCGCTACGTCCATTTTTGGACTTAAATTAATGATATGTATCCATTGATTCTTCAAGAATATAACAAATGCCTCGAGCTTAGTTCAACTGTCATACAACTGCTTGTTTTACTCCCAACGTTTGTAAACAAACACTATATAGCCTCAAAGCATGGTTGAAACTATAATTTTGATATCATGGATGGTCAATCCTTGCATCCATAGCTCTGTCTATGAATTTGAGAGAGGCCAGATTTCTCCAGCCCCATCCTTCAGCTTCTTACCAAAACGGGTGGGCAGCACGCTTTGTTTCAAATGCTTATTGCTGCTTTAAGTTTAAACCAAGGATATTAACTAGTATTAGAATAACATTTAGACTTAGAAAACCAGCAATAACTTGTTAAAATGGGAATAAATAGGATCATTTGTCAAAGAATCGAGAACATCACCGGTTTCAATTCTGCCCACACGGGACCGTTGCCTGGCACTGCTGGCAGCACCCGCAGCACCCACATCGTCCCGGAGCACAGCTGCACCTGTGCTGCAGTGCACGCTATCCAATCGTAGCAGCAGAACCAACCTACTGTCATTTCTTTACAGAAAGAACTACCAATCGTCGCCAATGTTATGTTGAAAGAACAAGACTTGTTCATTATAAACAGTTTGGTTTTCTTACAACCCCCCCCCCCCCCCAACTAAAACATCTAAACATTCCTGAGCTAATGTTAGCATCACAAAACACACTTATTCCTTTAACCAAAGTCAGAAATTGTATGGTGGCTTGGGATGTGTGGTGGAAATTCTACCTTTTAACTAATGAGAGGAAAAATCTATAATCAATCAAGGTATTAAAAACATATTCTAATGAGGCTGGTCGCACCACCCATGCAGGTGAAATGGAGTGAGAGCCTCCTGTACAAAGAGTACAGGACTATTTACAGTGGCTTGCGAAAGTATTCACTCCCCTTGGCATTTTTCCTATTTTCTTGCCTTACAACCTGGAATTAAAATAGATTTTGGGGGGGATTTGTATCAGTTGATTTATACAACATGCCAACCACTTTGAAGATGCAAAATATTTTTTACTGTGAAACAAATAAGACAAAAAAAACAGAACTTGAGCATGCATAACTATTCACCCCCCAAGTCAATACTTTGTAGATCCACCTTTTGCAGCAATTACAGCTGCAAGTCTCTTGGGATAAGTCTCTATATGCTTGGCACATCTAGTCACTAGCAGTTTTGCCCATTTTAAGGTAAAACTGCTCCAACTCCTTCAATTTGGATGGGTTCCGCTGGTGTACAGCAATCTTTAAGTCATACCACATTCTCAATTGGATTGAGGTCTGGGCTTTCACTATGCCATTCCAAGACATTTAAATGTGTCCCCTTAAACCACGAGTGTTGCTTTAGCAGTATGCTTAGGGTCATTGTCCTGCTGGAAGGTGAACCTCTGTCCCAGTCTCAAATCTCTGGAAGACTGAAACAGGTTTCCCTCTAGAATTTCCATGTATTTTGCGCCATCCATCATTCCTTCAATTCTGACCAGTTTCCCAGTCCCTGCCAATGGAAAAACATCCCCTCGGCATGATGCTGCCGCCATCATGCTTCACTGTGGGGATGGTGTTCTCAGAGTGATGAGGTGTTGGGTTTGCGCCAGACATAGCATTTTCCTTGGACAAAAAGCTACATTTTAGTATCATCTGACCAGAGTACCTTCTTCCATATGTTTGGCAAATACAAAATATGTTTGCTCGATTTTTTTATTTCTTTTTTCTTTTTTCTTTAAGCAATGGCTTTTTTTCTGGCCACTCTTCCATAAAGCCGAGCTCTGTGGAGTGTACGGCTTAAAGTGGTCCTATGGACAGATGCTCCAATCTCCGCTGTGGAGCTTTGCAGCTACTTCAGGGTTTCCTTTGGTCTCTTTGTTGCCTCTCTGATGAATGCCCTCCTTGCCTGGTCCGTGAATTTTGGTGGGCAGCCCTCTCTTGGCAGGTTTATTGTGGTGCCATGTACTTTCCATTTTTTAATAATGGATTTAAATGGTGCTCTGTGGGATGTTCAAAGTTTCTGATATTTTTTTTATAACCCAACCCTGATCTGTACTTCTCCACAACTTCGTCCTTAAGCCGTTTGGAGAGCTCCTTGGTCTTCATGGTGCTTCTTGCTTAGTGGTGTTGCAGACTCTGGGGCTTTTCAGAACAGGTGTGTGTGTATATATACTCAGATCATGTGACACTTAGATGGCACACAGGTGGACTTTATTTCACTAATTATGTGACTTCTGAAGGTAATTGGTTGCACCAGATCTTATTTAGGGGCTTCCTAGCCAAGGGGGATTTTTCATTTCACTTCACCAATTTGGACATGTCCATTACATGAAATCCAAATAAAAATCAATTTAAATGACCGGTTGTAATGCAATATTTTTTTTTTAAATGCCAAGGGGGATAAATTATTTTGCAAGGCACTGTATATAGTCAAGCTACCTCATGCAAGCATATGCAAAACACGTGACCCATGTACATGCAAAGGGAGACCACTGAGACATACTTCCTCTAACAGCAGCGCAACGGTTCCCCCAATTTGGGCAAGCAAGTGTATTAGACTGTCAGCCCAGATGACATGTGGTTGTACTGGTCACACACACACGAAACAGGCTCCAAACAGAACAATTGCACTGGTGTGCAGAATAACACTTCCCCTGTCTCCAGTTGAGCTAAGAGGAACCAGTTAGTTTGTCAGCTCTTGGCTGAGCAATCGGATATGGTCGTGCTACACACACAGAAGTTAGAACAGGCCTCTAATGCATACACACACATTTCTATCATATGAGTTAAAAGAAACGAACTCAAGCCCAGTGAGTAGGCTTAAAGATGGATATTTTAGTACAAAAGCATTAGTAAGGTTTAACAGAAAATGCCCTCACATTCCCCATTTAAGAAATGAAGTTTCTTTTAAACCTTCAGTTAAACCCTTACAGCGTTAAAACAATCAAATGAAAATAAGAGCGATTAAAAACCCTTCTGGTGCTCGGCCCTGCCATACATGGTAAATAACCTCCGTTGGGATACTGAGTTGAATCTCTTTCTGCCATCAGCACAGTCTTTTCTATATCAAATAATATTTAGGGAATTAACTGACTCTGGGACCACATCTTCCCTTTAAACAACCCACCCTGCACAGCCAGAAGAGGACTGGCCACCCCTCATAGCCTGGTTCCTCTCTAGGTTTCTTCCTAGGTTTTTGGCCTTTCTAGGGAGTTTTTCCTAGGGAGTTTTTCCTAGCCACCGTGCTTCTTTCACATGCTTTGCTTGCTGTTTGGGGTTTTAGGCTGGGTTTCTGTACAGCACTTTGAGAATATCAGCTGATGTACGAAGGGCTATATAAAAAAAAAAAAAAAAAAAAAAACACCATCTGTAGTTGCTCCTCTTAGGACAATGTACACAAACCAAATGGGCCATTAGATCAATTTGGGCCCCGTGCTCAGGGTTTGGACCAATATCATAAAAATGTAATTTGGTAATAGATATAGATAAATTAATTTGACTCTCAGGATCAGAGTTACCCTCTCCCTTCACCAGGGCATGCTGAGTATAGTGTCAACATCTTCAGTACACAACTTCTTCACCCATGTCACAATTGTTGTGAAATTGTTAGGTGATATTACTGCATGGTCGGAACTAGAAGCACAAGCATTTCGCTACACTTGCATTAACACCTGCTAACCATGTGTATGTGACATAAATTTGATTAGCTTAACATCAATCGAAACAACAAATCCATAATACATGAATTGCTTCACTCATATAGTGAACGTACTCAAATCAATTGGTCAGTTTTCAACAACAAAAAAATCATTCAGTTTCCAAATCATAATCAAAACCCAATTAATTATCCAAACCAAAATTTGAACGACAATGCTTCAGTGATTCACATTATAACCACAGATCAGTATCCCAATGCATTCTTAATTCACCCCCCTTCAGGCACTTAGTCTTCTTCAGATAGCTTCATAGTTCAAGTGGATGGCCCATGATAATGTCCCAAGTTCAATGTCCCATCTCGGCCACCCCCACCTCTACCACCCATTATATCTTGACCATTTGCCAACCAGCATACCAGCAACATGAGAAGTTTTGGAACGGATCTCTCTTCATGCTTACTCCACGTGGACTCCTGTCACACGCCTGAGAGAAAAAGCAGTTGATAGCTTTGATTGGTTGCTGGCTCTGACTCAGGTCTCTCGGTGAAAGGGGTGCAGACAGAGCCATATTGAACACCTTTGTCGCTCTTCTTCAGCTGGTTAGAGGGGGTTCACACCGTTCTCGTGGCCAAAAGTATCCATGCATTTAGACACCGACCGTAGTCACCCTCACAATAACCTCGAGAGAGGACAGATCAGAGCAGTTTGGTTAATTTCAGATTCAGGAAAACCAGAAGCAGACTATATGAAAAATTATTACTTTTACCAATTATTCTTAATACAAATCTCTAAAACACGTCAATGAGAATAACACATTCTGTTGAAACAATTTTCAAATGGGCTTATACTCCACACTGTCAACTTCACCGCAGAGCCACAGGATCAGGAAGTTAGACCTCTAACCCATCGGGAGAATCCCAACAATCCAGCAGAACCAATCTGGTGAGATTTGTATTGAAACAGAACAAGCAACACAACAGTACACTCCTGCATGCATCACTCGATACACTCCTACATATCACTATTCCCCCATTTTGACACAAGACTCACAATGTGAGATGTGTAAAAAAAAAATACAAAAATAAAACACCACTACTGGTTAAAAATAAAACAATTTCAAATGACAAAATTGAATTAAAATCACTACCCATAACTCCATAAAGAAAAAGTATTTTTTTACCCATACAGTCATAGGAAAATATACTTAAGACAGCCTACCCTTATTCAAAGGCAACACCCTCCCCTCCGTCCAAAATCACAAATAGGGCTGTGAACCATAAACTTCATAATTATCAGTATTACAAATCACCTTAAATTCATCATCCAAATGGCTTTCCAGTGAGAGTGATCAAACCCCACTGGAAAGTCAAGACAGAGGTCACACAAACCCTTCAAAAAGAAGTGTTCCTTACTATATTCGACTAATTCATGAAAAAACAGTCAAATGTTTTGGATCCCAGGTTTCCATTAAGTTTCCAGTACATTTCTTATCAAAAGAATCTACAAGTGTTCAATTAAAACTCCGAAATTAAAAACTTTGAAATTCCATGTGTGCCCCTTTAAGATAGGGCCGCGCTAACTTGCGAAAACTCACTAACCCAAATGAAATAGTCCACTCAAGTCAAAACACGGTATTAACACCACTAACAAATATTCATAGCAAATGTTTTGTGAGTGGGTTTTTGCAAACCATACGGCAAAAAAATAAATAAAAAATGGCCAGGCCAGTTCCCTTTACAAATCTATTTCAGAATAAGACAACATAAAACAAAATCTCACATGAGATTAAAAGACCCAAGGTTCTGAGTTTGCAAGGAGTATTTTTCATTTATTACCCTTTAGACTCCTATGTCTTTAATTCTCCAACCCCAAAAATCAGTTCAATTTCCTCCCATGTCAAATGATCCTGGTGTCGTTACAGGACCAATGTTGTAATAGCTGTTTCGCCTTCTTCCGGTAATGTTATCACTTTAACCTGTTGTATTGATTTAGTCAAAATATAAACCTGTTTAACAAATCTACAGCCTTCAAAATGTTTGTGCTGTCCTATCAGCGTAATAGTCAAATAAAACATTTACTTGGATCTATTTTAATTTTAAGCACTGTTCCCCGCAATGGAAAGAGATTATAATTTGAGAATACATTACCTTTGTGCTCAAATTCAGTGGTGTTACCTACACTATAAAACCCAGCAACAGTAATCAGAAACTATTAAAAGAAGGTTTCCGATTCAACTATTCAGACCTCTGCTGCAAATGTCCCACTGCGTCCCTTACAGCCCAGTGAGCATGACTCGCTTTCACCAGCGGACTAAAACATGGCATTAGTAGTCTATCCAAAAACCACTAATAACATATTTCCATTCAAATTATTAGAAGGCATTGTTTTCATTTCAGTCTACTCAAACAATATTATTCTATATTTTTAATACCAACCTCTGCTTCACACTTGTTAATTTTAAAGTCATGGACGTTTAATTAATATGTAAATGCACCAAATAAAATGCATTCGTCAATTCATGAGGAAAAAAATACATTGATGGGAGCTAATAGTTCACAATGAGAGCCTCTTTCTGTCAACAATATCAATCCATTGCTGTTGTAGCCTTATATTATCATGCATTAATGAATATCCATATTTTAGTTGGCAATTATAATCATGGTCACAGATCTATCGCAATTGCCTATCCGCTATTATTGGAATTCATTAGATTTAGTAATTGTCCCCTCTGATTAGGCTACAGGTAATAAAACAAACACTTGCAATTTTTAACAAGCATATATTCAGTTCATATCCATATCATTAATATTTGATTCAGGGATTTCAATTACGACATCATTCCTTGTAGCCTATTCTATCAGACGATTAAAGAGTCGTTCAATTTGAACTAAGCAAGCTGCTAAATCGTCAAGAGTTTATCTTAAAACAAACATTGGCTGCTATAAAACTTTAAGAAAAAAAAATGGCAAATAGTTGAAATTACAAATCAGAAAGTCAGTAACATAGACCCTATGCTATTGAAATGACAAATAAATCCCGCAAATAACCCAATTATAATGGTCTGTAGTCTTAACATCTAGCACAATTTCCAGAAAATAGCCTTAAAGTTCGTTCAAGTGTTTCTCAAATAATGCTTTAACCTTATCTCTTAACAAATGATCCATAAAAAGGGGACCAACACAGAAACCGTGTATTTATTATTTTCCCACCAGACGTACATCTATGTCTGGGTGCGCAAGTTAATATATTACTTATAGTTTAGTTCCATCATTACTTCATCAAATCTCTAGAAATCGATTATACACACAGACAATATCATTATTTTTTTAAATATTTTCTCATATCTTCACAGAATCAATATAAACTCAGCAACAACAAAAAAATGTCCTCTTACTGTCAACTGCGTTTATTTTCAGCAAACTTAACGTGAGTAAATATTTGTATGAACATAATTTTCAACAACTGAGACATACAGTGAGGGAAAAAAGTATTTGATCCCCTACTGATTTTGTATGTTTGCCCACTGACAAAGAAATGATCAGTCTATAATTTTAATGGTAGGTTTATTTGAACAGTGAGAGACAGAATAACAAAAAAATCCAGAAAAACGCATGTCAAAAATGTTATAAATTGATTTGCATTTTAATGGGGAAAATAAGTATTTGACCCCCTCTCAATCAGAAAGATTTCTGGCTCCCAGGTGTCTTTTATACAGGTAACGAGCTGAGATTAGGAGCACACTCTTAAAGGGAGTGCTCCTAATCTCAGTTTATTACCTGTATAAAAGACACCTGTCCACAGAAGCAATCAATCAGATTCCAAACTCTCCACCATGGCCAAGACCAAAGAGCTCTCCAAGGATGTCAGGGACAAGATTGTAGACCTACACAAGGCTGGAATGGGCTACAAGACCATCGCCAAGCAGCTTGGTGAGAAGGTGACAACAGTTGGTGTGATTATTCGCAAATGGAAAAAACACAAAAGAACTGTCAATCTCCCTCTGCCTAGGGCTCCATGCAAGATCTCACCTCGTGGAGTTGCAATGATCATGAGAACGGTGAGGAATCAGCCCAGAACTACACGGGAGGATCTTGTCAATGACCTCAAGGCAGCTGGGACCATAGTCACCAAGAAAACAATTGGTAACACTACGCCGTGAAGGACTGAAATCCTGCAGAGCCCGCAAGGTCCCCCTGCTCAAGAAAGCACATATACATGCCTGTCTGAAGTTTGCCAATGAACATCTGAATGATTCAGAGGACAACTGGGTGAAAGTGTTGTGGTCAGATGAGACCAAAATGAAGCTCTTTGGCATCAACTCAACTCGCCGTGTTTGGAGGAGGAGGAATGCTGCCTATGACCCCAAGAACACAATCCCCACCGTCAAACATGGAGGTGGAAACATTATGCTTTGGGGGTGTTTTTCTGCTAAGGGGACAGGACAACTTCACCGCATCAAAGGGACGACGGACGGGGCCATGTACCGTCAAATCTTGGGTGAGAACCTCCTTCCCTCAGCCAGGGCATTGAAAATGGGTCATGGATGGGTATTCCAGCATGACAATGACCCAAAACACACAGCCAAGGCAACAAAGGAGTGGCTCAAGAAGAAGCACATTAAGGTCCTGGAGTGGCCTAGCCAGTCTCCAGACCTTAATCCCATAGAAAATCTGTAGAGGGATCTGAAGGTTCGAGTTGCCAAACGTCAGCCTCGAATCCTTAATGACTTGGAGAAGATCTGCAAAGAGGAGTGGGACAAAATCCCTCCTGAGATGTGTGCAAACCTGGTGGCCAACTACAAGAAACGTCTGACCTCTGATTGCCAACAAGGGTTTTGCCACCAAGTACTAAGTCATGTTTTGCAGAGGGGTCAAATACTTATTTCCCTCATTAAAATGCAAATCAATTTATAACATTTTTGACATGTTTTTCTGGACTTTTTTGTTGTTATTCTGTCTCTCACTGTTCAAATAAACCTACCATTAACATTATAGACTGATCATTTCTTTGTAAGTGGGCAAACGTACAAAATCAGCACGGGATCAAATACTTTTTTTCCCTCACTGTAAACTGAACAAGTTCCACAGACATGTGACTAACAGAAATGGAATAATGTGTCCCTGAACAAAGGGGGGGTCAAAATGAAAAGTAACAGTCAGTATCTGGTGTGGCCACCAGCTGCATTAAGTACTGCAGTGCATCTCCTCCTCATGGACTGCACCAGATTTACCAGTTCTTGCTGTGAGATGTTACCCCACTCTTCCACCAAGGCACCTGCAAGTTCCCAGACATTTCTGGGGGGAATGGCCCTAGCCCCCACCCTCCAATCCAACAGGTCCCAGACGTACTCAATGGGATTAAGATCCGGGCTCTTCGCTGGCCATGGCAGAACACTGACATTCCTGTCTTGCAGGAAATCATGCACAGAACGAGCAGTATGGCTGGTGGCATTGTCATGCTGGAGGGTCATGTCAGGATAAGCCAGCAGGAAAGGTGCCACATGAGGGAGGAGGATGTCTTACCTGTAATGCACAGCGTTGAGATTTCCTGTAATGACAACAAGCTCAGTCCGATGATGCTGTGGACACACCGCCCCAGACCATGACGGACCCTCCACCTCCAAAATTGATCCCGCTCCAGAGTACAGGCCTCGGTGTAACACTCATTCCTTCGACGATAAATACGAATCCGACCATCATCCCTGGTGAGACAAAACCTGCTACTCGTCAGTGAAGAGCACTTTTTGCCAGTCCTGTCTGGTCCAGCAAAGGTGGGTTTGTGCCCATAGGCGACGTTGTTGTTGCCAGTGATGTCTTGTGAGGACCTGCCTTACAACCGGCCTACAAGCCCTCAGTCCAGCCTCTCTCAGCCTATTGCGGACAGTCTGAACACTGATGGAGGGATTGTGCGTTCCTGGTTTAACTCGGGCAGTTGTTGTTGCCATCTTGTACCTGTCCTGCAGGTGTGATGTTAGGATGTACCGATCCTGTACAGGTGTTATTACACGTGGTCTGCCACTGCGAGGATGATCAGCTGTCCATCCTGTCTCCCTGTAGCGCTGTCTTAGGCATCTCACAGTACAGACATTACAATTTATTGCCCTTGCCACATCTGCAGTCCTCATGCCTCCTTGCAGCATGCCTAAGGCACGTTCACGCAGATGAGCAGGGACCCTGGGCATCTTTCTTTTGGTGTTTTTCATAGTCAATAGAAAAGTCTCTTTAGTGTCCTAAGTTTTCATAACTGTGACCTTAATTGCCTACCGTCTGTAAGCTGTTAGTGTCTTAATGACCGTTCCACAGGTGCATGTTCATTAATTGTTTATGGTTCATTGAACAAGCATGGGAAACCGTGTTTAAACCCTTTACAATGAAGATCTGTTAAGTTATCTGGATTTTTATGAATTATCTTTGAAAGACAGGGTCCTGAAAAAAGGGATGTTTCTTTTTTTGCTGAGTTTATAACTTAGAAATCTAAAAAAAGGTACTCGCATTAATGAACCACTCCGTGTGCGTTTCCAACGACTCCCCTTGTTACAAGGCAGCTCTGCAAACACTCCCAGCAGAATCCAAAAACGCTAGACTTGCCCCTACCCCGTGATATTCTATGATGGGCAGTGATGGACGGAACCCCAAGATAACGCTATATATCGAAACTTATTATCCGAGTTTAAATCAGTATATTATACAAAGCTCTTATTATGCAATATTCTATATGTTATTATCCAAACTTCACATGGACACTTATTTCTACACTCACAACTCTCATATATCACACACACGGGAACACGAACGCACAGGGGAATGAGACAGACGAGGAAAACCGGTTAATGCTGATTTTAGATTTCAAAAGCTTAGTCACTTGTAAAGGGTTGCCAATATTACCCTCAGAGTATTGCCTAATCAATGGTCCCAAAACGGGATTTCTCCACATGGGAATGTCACCTATCGCAATCAATGTGGTACAAACCCTTTTATGTTTACCAAAATATGCAAGGCAGAGTACCCGTGTCTCCTATCTAATTGAGTAACACGGTCCCAAAAATCCAATCGGAAATCCAATGCCTATGCTTAAAGGTGGATATTTTAGTACAAAAGCATTAGTAAGGTTGAACAGAAAATGCCCTCACAGATGACTCAACTACGTTGAGTGAAGCAGGACAAACAGCTGCCAGGGTACGCTATAGCTGAGTTATACCACAGCATTGTTGAATACTCTTTTCTGACTGGCTAGAAGGGCTAACTCGCCGTCCCATTGTGTCGTCCACTTTTTCAAAGATAATGTACAGAACATCGGTGTTATCTCTTGCATAATGCCCCCCACATCGAACCTCACCCTCAAGAAGCAAATCTCATTTTAATGAGTAGCGGAAAACCCCAGGCGAAATGAGGGAGTTCACCACCCCCTCAATCTGTAGCGCTGCTGATCGAATCTAGGCCTTCATTTGGAGTCGGTTTGCTATGGGTGGATCCTTCTGACAAGATCTTATACATGTTTTGTGTTTTTAAGGTATCCATCTTTATTTGTAAAAGAAATGATACATAAAAACAATTTCCAATATATAATACAACTTTATAAAACAGACTTTTACTTCTAATCCACAAATATAAACCATACAAAAGAAGCAGTGTAAGCATAGTCTATTTCCCCATTTGTTCAATCCCCGCCAGCCACAGACAACAGACTTTGTGGGTGGAGAGATAATACCGCCAGACAACTGAAGCAACACAGGAGAACCAAGAAACCTACTACTTGCAAGATCATGTTTCAATACACAAGCCATAGATTCCACAGTTTCACAGCTCTAATAGTCTGACAGCCCATTGTGACACATTTACAAGCCTCATTGCTCTAACAAGGCATGGGCATAAATCACATTGGGCTGTAGACTATCGCAGCTCTGTACTGAGGACCATGTTTGAAGCTTCAGGGGCTTTTGCTCATTAGATTATTGCACACAGGTTCTGATTACTCACTCTGTAACCCGGAGTGAGTCATATTTCTTCTCTGACCAGAGCAGGCGGACCACATGTATGTCACCACGGTAGCCAATGTTCTTGTCCCAGCAGTACTCTGGAGACAGCACTTTGCTGGGCTTATGGAGCCACAGGTACTTGTTGAGGTGACTCTCGTCATGCCACAGAGCCTCCACCTGGTTCTCTTTGTCCTCCATGATGGCCTGGTAACAGGTCTCCGTCATATTCTTCACAGTTCGCCACGAGCCTCCGAACACAGCAGCATGATAGTAGAAGTCTCCAGTCTCCATGTAGGCCCTGGACCTGGGGTTGCGGTCGTAGGTGTAGAGGCTCTGTGGTCGGTGGTAGTAGTAGGCGTGGAGCAGAGCAACAGAGTCTCCCAGAGCCTCGGAGCCGAACCGACCCACAAACACCTGGTCCACGTCAAAGCAGAAGACGTACTGGCTGTGGTGACGAATCTGTGACTCGATGGCATCTGCGATGGCCCTCATACGCATCATGGAGATGTCCTGCCAGCGAGAGTGTCTCTGCACCCTCACAACTTTCAGGCTACGCCTAGAACCAAGATGGATGTCTGGTACCCTCTCGGGAACGTCCGTGAACACATAGTATGTCACAGGTAAAACCACCATAAAGTGACGCTCAGCAGAGAGAAGGAATGCCTTCAGGTAGGCATCTAGATACCTTGGGATGGGAAGGAGTAAAAACTCTGGTTCAAGAAGAACTTATCAAAATGTTGTTTAAGTGACTGAGAAGTGTTTCATAAGAATTGATAAATTGATAATAATTTTTTTTTTTTTTAAATGGTAACAGATGAAAAACCGACCTGCCCACAGCGAATACAGTGAGAGACACAGATGAGTGGTTCATCCTGTGCTCCTGGTCGTAATGATCTGGGTCAAACATCCCATCCCAGATCACAGGGGCTCCCCAGTCAGTGCAGGTCTGAACATCACCTCTGGACCTGGTTGGAGAGAAAAGAACAGACTGGGTTTCAGAACAAATGGTAAAAAAATAACAAATTAAAATAAAAGTGGCTTCACTGTAGTGTGTACTGTGTGGTATATGGAATAGGAGAGTTCAGGTAGACAACAGGAAAATTATATAGAATGAGAGTAATAAGGGTAATTAAACCCCTTATTCTAGAGACAGTGGGGGATATGAAGCAAGTTAACATGCTGTCAATGCTCAAGGGATTGGCCCTTTTTAGTGCATTTGAATATAGCAGGACTTACAGTGCATTTGGAAAGTATTCAGACCCCTTCCTCCACATTTTGTCATGTTACAGCCTTATTCTAAAATGGATTTAATCAATTAAAAAAAAAATCCTCAATCGACACACAATACCCCATAATGACCATTTTTTTTTGTTGCAAATGTATTAAAATAAAATAAAAACATTTATTTACATAAGTATTCAGACCCTTTGCTACGAGACTCGAAATTGAGTTCAGGTGCATCCTGTATCCATTGATCGTCCTTGAGATGTTTCTACAACTTGATTGGAGTCAACCTGTGGTTTATTCAGTTGATTGGACATGATTTGGAAAGGCACACGCCTGTCTATATAAAGTCCCACAGTTGACAGTGCATGTCAGAGCAAAAACTAAGCCATGAGGTCAAAGGAATTGTCCGTAGAGCTCCGAGGCAGAATTGCGTCGAGGCACAGATCTGGGGAAGGGTGCCAAGAAACGTCTGCAGCACTGAAGGTCCCCAAGAACACAGTGGCCTCCATCATTCTTAAAACAAAGAAGTTTGGAACCACCAAGACTCTTTCTAGAGCTGACCGCCTGGCCAAACTGAGCAATCAGGGGAGAAGGGCCTTGGTCAGGGAGGTGACCAAGAACCCGATGATCACTGACAGAGGTCCAGAGTTCCTCTGTGGAGAAGGGAGAACAACCATCTCTGCAGCACTACACCAATCAGGCCTTTATGGTAGAGTGGCCAGACGGATGCCACTCCTCAGTAAAAAGGCACATGACAGCCCCCTTGGAGTTTGGCAAAAGGCACCTAAAGAATCTCAGACCATGAGAAACAAGATTTTCTGGTTTGATGAAACCAAGATTGAACTCTTTGGCCTGACTGCCAAGCGTCTCATCTAGAGGAAATCTGGAACCATCTCTACGGTGAAACATGGTGGTGACAGCATCATGCTGTGGGAATGTTTTTCAGGGGCAGGGACTGGGTGACTGATCACGACGGGGAAATATGAACGGAGCAAAGTACAGAGAGATCCTTGATGAAAACCTGCTCCAGAGCTGGGGTTCCAACAGGACAATGACCCTAAGCACGCAGCCAAGACAACGCAGGAGTGGCTTCGGGACAAGTCTCTGAATGTCCTTGAGTGGCCCAGCCAGAGCCCAAACTTGAACATCTCTGGAGAGACGTACAAATAGCTGTACAGCGACACTCCCCATCCAACCTGACAGACCCAAGAAGACTCAAGGCTGTAATTGCTGCCAAAGGTGCTTCAAAGTATTTTTTTTTAATACATTTGCAAAAAAACAAATTAAAAGTTTGTCATTATGGGGTATTGTGTGTAGATTAATGACAGGGAAAAACTATTTAATCCATTTTGGAATAAGGCTATAATGTAACAAAATGTGGGAAAAGTCAAGGGGTCTGAATACTTCCCGAATGCACTGTATACACGAAAGCACTCAAAATCAAATCTGGATCTCGGAGCTAGTCCCACTTTTTTTCTCCATTTTCCCCTCCAACCAGGGGTGCAATTAATTATCCAGTAGAACATTAAACCAGCAGTCCCACTGGGCACAAACGTCAATTCTATGTTGGTCCTTCTCCCCTGATTTCTCAGTTTGGCCAGTTCTCAGAAGAGTCTTGGTGGTTCCAAACTTCTTCCATTTAAGAATGATGGAGGCCACTGTGTTCTTTGGGACCTTCAATGCTGCAGACATTTTTTGGTACCCTTCTACAGATCTGTGCCTCCACACAATCCTGTCTCGGAGCTCTACGGACAATTCCTTCGACTTCAAGGCTTGGTTTTTGCTCAATTTCATTGAAGTGGAAACAACGTTGAGTCAACCAGCGTGTGCCCAGTGGGGTAGTCCGGACCTCGTTAGGGAACATTTGAATACCCCTGCACTGAAGCGTTTGACTGCGGGCTGACTAGCTCATTCATACAGGGTCAGACAAACATACCTCTAACTAGAACCACCGCCCGTTCTCCCAAATATGCTGCCAAACAGGTTGAAAAAACAGATAATGTGGTTGACATTGCACCAACTAACCTATTACAAGGACGTATGTGGTACAGAACTGTGTTGAGCTTAGCCCCATACCTTTACCAATAACACTTTGGTATCAATGCACGCCATTTAAAAGATGAAGATTTCATTGTCGGCCAAAACAAATAAAAGTAGTTAACACAGTAAAAGTAATGGCATGTTCTGTGCATGTCATTGTTCAGACAATAATCAATAAAAAAGGACTACCAGAGGTCTAAGGAGGCATCTATACTGTTCCCCAGCTTCAGCTTCTCTGCAGGGGCTTGAGGACATCGGCTCATGGGAATGAACCCCTCCAAGTACCTGCAACACAACATGTTGAGTCAGACTGTACACATCTTTCTGTTTCTGGGTGAAGTGTATGGATTGTTTCTATAGTGTGTGACTGGTAATGTGTTTCTGGTTATGGAAAGTTCACCATACCTTCAACATATGGATTTACTGAAAAATATATATATATATAGCCATTGATTGGCAAATGGGAGGAGTTGTTATGTTTGATTAGAGAGAGGGTATGTTAATTGTTTGGTTAGGGAGAGAAATTCTCACCTTACTGATGTGGGTGTGAAGTAGGCTATGAAGAGCAGCACAAAGGCACAGAATGCAAATGTTAATACACACTTTGCCTTGTAAATTAATCTGCTGGAAAATAGACAAGAAAATATTTTTAAAAGGTGCAATAGAGAGTCAATGCAATAACTCATCAATTGGCCAATATTTCCTGAACACATGGCAAAACGACAAACCGACAAAAACGACACAGCCTACCTCATTGTGTAGCCAATGCGGTTTTTTTTCTTCCAGAAGTCTGTTTCAGATGGTAAAAAGGAGTGAAACGAATATGCTGAGGGAATAACATTTACATTGATAAAGTGAATACCAAACTGATATTATGGCCATGACGAACAGCGCATTGTAAAGTTAAGTCATGATTTACTTGGATTTAGGGTAATAAAATGTAGGCAATAGATTTATCATACATCTGTGATACTAAAGTAGCAGTAGGGATAAGTCACAAATATCCCCTAAATATGACTTAGAGCGTTTACACAAATGAAAAACAGCAACAATGTCTTCAGGTGTAGATGGAAATGTTGTAGCCTACCTGTTCTTGTAAGCACATCTGCTTGTTGACGCGTCTATAATAAACGGATGCTGCTTTCAAGTGCGAGTCAGAACTAAAACCGTATAATTCTTCCGAATTGCTAACTGGTTGTAGTGATACAAGTGCAGTTTCAACGAATCAGAACGCGGCATAAATCTCAAGAGGTAGTAGTATCCTGTACACGGGGGGGGTTGTGATTGTCAACAAAGGATTGGTTGTCATAGTTTGGTTGAAAAGGTAAATGGGTATGTGGTGAAACGTCACAACTCAGGTAACAAACATTTCCCCGAGTTTCCCCTGAAATGACGATTTAGAGGGTCGTTAAAATGAAATTTCCCACTTCGAACTAGGAGCTCCAGATAACTTGGATAGTACGTGAACGCGGCATCTTTCCCCCACGCCAACATGACTCATCTGACCATTCGTCGGATTGTCCTGAGCTCATTTGACATATCACACGACGGAGCGAGATATTTTCGAGATGAGGCGTGTGTGACAAAGCAACAAGGGAAAGTAATAAAGAACAGGCTCAAATAAATTGCGAGTTATATAATTACCAAAGCGTGGTGCTAAACATCACTAGGCGTGTATCAGAGTCAAATGCTTGTTGGCATCAAAAGGTCATAGAATGGTTTGGGAATCTGTTGATTCAGGTGGCTGAGGTGACCATTCCTGATTGCAGTGCATACCTTACACAGGTAGCCAGCATCATATACCCATTTGAAATACATGTTTGCCAAGGAACAACAGTTGATATGAAACGCTTATGTAGGTCTTGAAGTATAATTTATACATTATTATGTAAGGACATATTGGCCAATAAAAATAATCCCGAACTATTGGAACATTTGAATACTTTTATTTTTTGCTCATTCTTACACAAAGTCAATTCATTCTACGTCTTGACTGCGTGTAATGTGGACATGGTACCACAATGCATGACAAATGAAACAATTATTTTTGTAATAATAGCTAGACCTATATAATCATTTACTATAGAAAAGGGATTAAGAGTTAATATAGTTTATTTACAGTATATTCCATGCTATGAAATAAAATGCATAAAACACTGGGTACAGAGAGGCATCAATATGGGACAAATAAAATGTAATACAATGACAAAAGTTAAGGCTTAAATGTGTATAAAATTAACTAAATGTTAATCATTCATACATGAGACATGAGAGCAAAATGATTACAAGACACAAGGAGGTCTTTTTGTACATAAAGATATCTATACATATTTCATGGGACACCCAAAACAGGAATTTACTCATTTTCAATTTAAACATTAAAGGGCATAAAATAACCTGCAGGACATAGATGCCGAATATATGTACAAATAATCACTCAATAGAAAAGAAGACAGTGAGGAGGCAGCACATGCTGTTCTTTGCAAAGAGTTTCACAGGTGTTAACCAATGAAAGGGCAGGAGGTATCACATTTTGTAATGTGCTCTGCCATTTTCTACCAGACAGCACACCATATCCATCACTGGCAGACATGGGGAAAATATACAAATTAAAAAGGATTACATTCATTTGGTTTCAAACCTGTGGATTCTCGTATTTGTACTTTCCATTCCTATTTCATAGGTAAGATAAAAGGAAAAATGAGGAGACCCCTTCCTCATCAACATCGGTAAACAAATCTTTGTAGCACACAGGTAGAGCTCATGCATGTAATTGACCACAGCATGACACATGGTAGAGGGTTCAATCGAGTCACATTGAAATGTTACATATAATGGAATGTGTGTTAAGATATTTCATACATTTCGATTTGAAATTAGTTCTCTGCCTCCATTAAAATCTTGTTGAAAATCTGTCAGGTACTGGAATGGCTTGAACCAACAAATATGTCAGTTCCATTATGGACAATTCTTTGTGCTACATTTCTTCAATACATCACCAAAATATTTTTACTCTTACATGCTGAGTTTCTACAAATACCAACATCAGATTCAAAATATATTTTGGTGCTTTTCAGGATTGCCTTAAGCAGTGTCCTTTTTAATACCATGGACAATAATATTAACAAGATGAAAAGTACAACAATAAAACATAGGTATTGACCCTCCAGTTTGAAAGCCTTTTGTGTACATTTTTGTCTAAAAGACATACTTAAGCGTTATAAAGCTTACATGAGAACAATTCCTTTTTAAGTGATGCAAACAAAGTGATGCAAACATTGACATTAGGAGTGGCAACAACAAAAAATGCTTGGATACATGATTTAGTTGACCTAACCAAAAGGAAGGTAAAGTTCCCAATGTAAATATACTTTTGCAAAGCTTAGAGAGGAAAGGACAATATAAAAAAACATAGTAGGAGTGGTCCTTTAATGCATTATAACACCTATGGTTAACGTTTTAGCTGCCTGGAGCAATGCCTTTTATTGTCTTAGTAGACTAAAAACCTTTTTGGCCAATACTATGAGGCCTGAAAGTGCTGTAAAATCATCTTTGGATGTCCCAAACATTATCCAACCACATCATATAGATGACAGAAAAAAAAAGTCTACCTCTTGATAAGGTACAAATACAGTTTGACACATTTTTGAAACCCACATGGGGTATACAAACAAACAAATAAAAGCCAATATCTGGGATTGATTACGCTTAAGTGGAGGGGTAACCTTACAGGGAGTTCCTCCATGGGTGTCAGGGCGAAGTGCTCAGATGAGGGAGATCCGTATGGGGATACTGGGAGACTCCGTCCTCTGTGGAGAGTGATGGCTCACCAGGTGTTCCACCACCGTGTGTTTGGACATGTGCTTCATAAGGTAGGTCTCCTGAGGACAAACATCAAATAAAGGTTCAGCTAACACCAAGCTTCAGTAGACAACGAGGTATAAATGCTTCCCCAAAAGTGTCATTTTTTAAAAGAGTGACGATCTACAGTACCAATACGGTTTATATATTGACTGAGAATTAAGAAACGTCGCTAACGACATTGAAAATGTTTGCCCACATCCTGTGAAAACATCAGCTCATGCTGCCGCATAGCCTACTCACTGAGGTGTAGGCCCTGCCACACATGCTGCAGCAGTAGGCCTTGGCGTTTTTGATGGCATGCGCAGACAAGTGGATCTGTAGTGAGGCGGAGTCCGAGTAGGCACGGTAGCAGTTCGGACACTTGTAGGGCTTGTCTTTGTTGTGCTGTCTCTGATGAGACTGAGGTAGGGAAACAGACGGACACAGTGATCACATTACACGATTCAAAGACCTATCTAGACTTTCAAGGTAGGGAAACTTTATCTTGCTGCAAATGCACTTCCTGTCAAACCAGGCCATCATCTGACCAGAATTCTGAGAGGTGGGAATGGAGGAAAATCATGCTGAAAATCCAATAACTCAAAACATACTACAGTAAAAATACAATTATTTCCAAAGGTTGTCAATATTTTCAGGTATAATAGCATGTGTGCGAAATATAAGAAGAATGAATAGCATTGTTGTCTGTGACTATGTGGATTTTATATGTTTTTATTGCCTTCTCTGGGACAAAATCCTTCGGTTGAAGGATCTACAATCATGCCTGACAAGGCCAATGCAATCCGCTCCTCGCTGGAAGCCCCGCCTTCCACAGGAGATAAGCTTGCGGCTCGGATTCATTCCTTCAATTTAATACCGCTCTTCACCATATTCTAGTTTCTGGGCCAGAGTAGTAACCAGTTTAATTTGGGTACATTTTTCATCCGGCCGTGAAAATACTGCCCCCTACCCCAGACAGGTTAAAGGAGTTCCCACATATGCTGAGCTCTTGTTGGCTGCTTTCCCTTCACTCTGCGGTCCATTTATTTGGGCTGCAATCTGAGGTGCAGTTAACTCTAATGAACTTATACTCTGCAGCAGAGGTAACTCTGGGTCTTCCTTTCCTGTGGCGGTCCTCACGAGAGCCAGTTTCATCATAGCGCTTGATGGTTTTTGCGACTGCACTTGAAGAAACGTTCAAAGTTCTTGAAATGTTTCGTATTGATTTACCTTCATGTCTTAAAGTAATGATGGACTGTCGTTTCTCTTTGCTTATTTGAGCTGTTCTTGCTATAATATGGACTTGGTATTTTACCAAATAGGGCTATCTTCTGAATACCACCCCTACCTTGTTACAACACAACTGATTGGCTCAAATGCATTAAGAAGGAAAGAAATTCCACAAATTAACTTTTAACAAGGCACACCTGTTAATTGAAATGCATTCCAGGTGACTACCTCATGAAGCTGGTTGAGAGAATGTCAGGAGTGTGCAAAGCTGTCATCAAGACAAAGGGTGGCTACTTTGAAGAATCTCGAATATAAAACACTTTTTTGGTTACTGTCACGACTTCCACCGAAGTCGGTTCCTCTCCTTGTTCGGGCGGCGTTCGGCGTCACCGGTCTTCTAGCCATCGTCGATCCACTTTTCATTTGTTTTGTCTTGTTTTCCTACACACCTGGTTCTCATTTCCCTCATTAAGTGTTGTGTATTTAACCCTCTGTTCCCGCCAATGTCTTTGTGTGGAATTGTTTGTTGTAAGTGCTTGTGCACATGTTTACTGGTGCGCGTCGGGTTTTGTACCCATGTTGGTTATTTCTTTATGCCGTTGGTTTTGAAATTAAACTGCTCCGGCTATTACCTAGTTCTGCTCTCCTGCGTCTGACTTCACTGCCACTAGTTCCGCAACTCTTACGGCACAGGAATACGTAATAGGGTTTTTATTTATCCCAAATTACGGTGTGCTGTGTAAAGGCACAGGGACGAAGACCAAACAAAAGAGCGAGGACTACCTTGAACAAATAACACACTCGCACAATGATTAACACACGGGACGAGACCCGTAACCATCTGCGCAATCCACAAGGGCACGAAAGCCCAAAACACACAGCACGGGCACTCACACGCACCAACGGACATTGTACAATAACCAACAACACCATGGTGAACAAAGGGCACATATATACAAATACAATCAGTGGGAATCGGGGCCAGGTGTGCGCAATGAAAGTTCCAGAGGGATCCGTGACAGCTCCTGAAACTTGACCCCAAAAAAACATCTGGTTACGCACCCCTTACAGTTACTACATTATTCCATATGTGTTATTTCATAGTTTTGATGTCTTATTCTACAATGTAGAAAATAGTCAAAATAAAGAAAAACCCTGGAATGAGTAGGTGTGTCCAAACCTTTGACTGGTAGTGTACATACTACTACAATTACCTCAACTACCTCATACCCCTGCACATTGACTCAGTACCGGTACTCCTTGTATATAGTCTCGTTATTGTTATTTTATGTGTTACTATTTATTTATTTTGCTAAATGTTCTTACTTTTTAACTCTGCATTGTTGGGAAAGGGCTCGTAAGTAAACATTTCACTGTAAAGTCTACACCTGTTGCATTCGGGGTATGTGTCAAATTAAATTTGTTCCAATTGTTTACTTTAGTAGTGTGATTCACGCTAAAATTGTTCCTGTTCACACTGAGGTGAAGAGCGGAATCATTTATTCCCAGGAATAAAGCCTTGCGCTTATCATCTGTGGAAGGTGGGGCTTCCAGAGAGGTGCGGATTTCATTGGACTTGTCAGGCGTGATTGTAGGTCCTTCAACCGAAGTCGCAAGAGTGTGACACCCCCATAGTAAATTTTACAGAAGTTGACTGACTGAAAGGGAACTCGAAATCCACCCTTCGAAACTAGAACAGGGTTGATGTGTGTGTGTGACGGTTGATGGAAATCTTGTGGCCGGGGAGCAAGAGGTGTGGTTAAAAGACCAGGATGTGTTTAAAAGACTAAGCATGAGGTTAACTGAAAACCCAGTCCAGTTCATACCTGCAGATTGGAGAGCTGAGTGAAGGCTTTTTCACAACCTGGATGGGCACATTTATAGGGCCGATCTCCAGTATGAATCCTGTAAAAGATATAGTAAAGAGGAGATTTAATGAAGCCGCAGCATCCGGCACACGTGTCTACGGTTTTGACATAGGAAAAAATCCAGCCTACTGCCCTTTGACACAACCCCTCTCTATCTTTCCCTACGGTAAGCCTCTCTGTTGGTTCAATAAAGTCTGAAAATACCTTAATATATACAGTTTAAGTCGGAAGTTTACATACACTTAGGTTGGAGTCATTAAAACTCGTTTTTCAACAACTCCACAAATGTCTTGTTATCAAACTATAGTTTTGGCAAAAGTAATTTTTCCAACAATTGTTTACAGACAGATTATTTCACTTATAATTCACTGTATCACAATTCCAGTGGGTCAGAAGTTTACATACACTAAGTTGACTGTGCCTTTAAACAGCTTGGAAAATTCCAGAAAATGATGTCATGGCTTTAGAAGTTTCTGATAGGCTAATTGACATAATTTGAGTCAATTGGAGGTGTACCTGTGGATGTATTTCAAGGCCTACCTTCAAACTCAGCGCCTCTTTGCTTGACATCATGAGAAAATCAAAAGAAATCAGCCAAGACCTCAGAAAAAAAACGTGGACCTCCACAAGTCTGGTTCATCCTTGGGAGCAATTTCCAAATGCCTGAAGGTACCACGTTCATCTGTACAAACAATAGTACGCAAGTATAAACAGCATGGGACAACGCAGCCGTCACACCGCTCAGGAAGGAGACGCGTTCTGTCTCCTAGAGATGAACGTGCTTTGGTGCAAAAAAGTGCAATTCAATCCCAGAACAACAGCAAAGGACCTTGTGAAGATGCTGGAGGAAATAGGTACAAAAATATCTATATCCACAGAAAAACGAGTCCAATATCGACATAACCTGAAAGGCCGCTCAGCAATGAAAAAGCCACTGCTCCAAAACCGCCATAGAAAAGCCAGACTACAGTTTGCAACTGCACATAGGGACAAAGATCGTACTTTTTGGAGAAATGTCCTCTGGTCTGATGAAACAAAAATAGAACTGTTTGGCCATAATGACCATTGTTATGTTTGGAGGAAAAAGGGGGAGGCTTGCAAGCCGAAGAACCCCATCCCAACCTTGAAGCACGGGGGCGGCAGCATCATGTTGTTGGGGTGCTTTGCTGCAGGAGGGACTGGTGCACATCACAAAATAGATGGCTTCATGAGGCAGGAAAATTATGTGGATATATTGAAGCAACATCTCAAGACATCAGTCAGGAAGTTAAAGCTTGGTCACAAATGGGTCTTCCAAATGGACAATGACCCCAAGCATACTTCCAAAGTTGTGTCAAAATGGCTTAAGGACAACAAAGCCAAGGTATTGGAGTGGCCATCACAAAGCCCTGTCCTCAACCCTATAGAAAATTTGTGGGCAGAACTGAAAAAGGGTGTGCGAACAAGGAGGCCTACAAACCTGACTCAGTTACACCAACTCAATTCACCCAACTTATTGTGGGAAGCTTGTGGAAGGCTACCTGAAACGTTTGACCCAAGTTAAACAATTTAAAGGCAATGGTACCAAATACTAAATTGAGTGTATGTAAACTTCTGACCCACTGGGAATGTGATGAAAGAAATAAAAGCTGAAATAAATAATTATCTCTACTATTACTCTGACATTTCACATTCTTAAAATAAAGTGGTGATTCTAACTGACTTAAGACAGGGCATTTTTACTAGGATTAAATGTCAGGATTTGTTAAAAACTGAGTTTAAATGTATTTTGCTAAGATGTATGTAAACTTCCGACTTAAACTGTATACACTGAGTGTACAAAACATTAAGAACACCTGCTCTTCCCATGGCATAGACTGACCAGGTGAATCCAGGTGAAAGCTATGATCTCTTGTTGATGTCACTTGTTAAATCCACTTCAATCAGTGTAGATGAACGGGAGGAGACAGGTTAAATAAGTATTTTTATGCCATGAGTCAAATGAGACATGTATTGTGTATGTGTGCCATTAAGAGGGTGAGACAAAAGATTTAAGTGCCTTTGAACGGGGTATGTTAGTAGGTGCTAAGTGCACCGTTTTCTTAATCTAGAACTGCAACGCTGCTGGGTTTGTCACACTCAACTCCAATGCTTCCCACAGTTGTCAAGTTGCCTGGGAGTTCTTTGGGTGGTGGATCATTATTGATACACAAGGGATTGCTTGACAGGCCTAGATGTTGATTGTAGAAGTATCGGCCTACTTTAAATGGATTATTTCTAGTGTTTGTTATGTTTACCTACGGATGATCAAAATGGTACTTTCTAGAATTTTGAATGCATAATAGGCCTATCATCCTGATTGATTGGTGATCTTTTTATGCAATTAAAAACGTACTAAACCAATGGTGACATGTTTGCTAAAATAGTTTATAATTTGACTCATGAAGCTATGTGAGGAAATACAAAACAATATCTTAGCAAATGCGCAGAAAATTACCCAATTTGTATTTGTAGGCATATTTATGGGAATCGTTCCCAATCACAGCCAGTTCGTGCTCAAGAGCTTTTAAAGAGCGGGGCGGCAGGTAGCATAGTGGTTGGAGCGTTGGGCCAGTAACCGAAAGGTTGCTAGATCGAATCCCCGAGCTGACAAGGTAAAAATCTGTCGTTCTGCCCCTGAACAAGGCAGTTAACCCACTGTTCCTAGACCGTCATTGTAAATAAGAATTTGTTCTTAATGGACTTGCATAGTTAAATAAAATAAAAACTAAATGCACAAAACTATGTAGCTTGCAAGTTACTAAAGCTCCAGGATTTGTTGAAGTATCATGTTGCTGAAAATGAAAACAAAATACACAGAAAAGGATCACATCAATAATTGAGCTAAGGTTAGGAAATGGGTTAGGGTGTGTGTATCAAGAATGACCCATCACCCAAAGGACTCCCAGGCAACTTGACACAACTGTGGGAAGCATTGGAGTCAACATGGGCCAGCATCCCTGAGGAATTCTACCTTGTAGTGTCCACGCCCCAACGAATTGACCTGTTCTGAGGGTAAAAGGAGGGGTGGGGGGTTGCAACTCAATAGTAGGAAGGTGTTCTTAATGTTTTGTACACTAAGTGTATATTAAAAACGCATAATCTATGAAGGCAAATAATTAACACTAGTGTAAATACACTTTAAAAGCGTAGTACACACATGACTTTGGGGTTCTGGGAAAGATACATCATCATCATCATCACTACACTATAGAACCTAGTTGGTGGGTACATGAAAACAGTATCAAACTGATGATCAAATTAGTCCATAGATTTGACCTGGTGTGCTGCTGCAGGTGGGAGAGCTGGCGGAAGCATTTCTCGCAGTAGGAGCAGTGATAAGGTTTGACGCCCAGGTGTATGCGGAGGTGCTGGGCCAGGTAGGATGCATTGGCGAAGGATTTGGAGCAGTGAGGACACTTGTGAGGCTTGGCCTCTGTGTGGGACTTGGAGTGGATCTGCATGTCTGACTTGGAGAAGAAGGTCAGCGGGCACGATTTACACCTGTGCAAAACAACACACACATGGAAGACACCGTAAGCAATCAATATGACAGTAAGACATTTGGAGTATAATCAACATGTAGCAGTCTGTAAAAGGTTCATGTGTGCTCATGCCTGTAGCATTTGCCCTGTTTGGGGGTGATGGTGTGGCAGGATTGATCGTTGCCTGAAGCTAGGATGGGGTAAGGCACCACCAACAGAGAGCCACCACTGTTCTCAGCTTTTATCTTCTTACGCCCTCGCCCCTCCATCTTGGGAGGGGGCCCCAGCAGTCCAGCAAGGCCTCCGTTACTTTTGATTTGCTCCATCCCAGGGCCACTGGCCAAGCCTGAGAGGACATGATGTGGTGAGGGGGCTCCGCCTAGTCGGCTCAGGCTGTTGGAGGTGGGTGTGGTCAGAGTGACGGACTCTGAGGTGTTATGGTTGCCCATTCGAGAGGAAAGCGCCAGACCTGGCAAGTCAAGAGGTAAAAATGACTCACAAACTAAATAATCACTACATAATTATGTAATGACTAATCTCCAACAGAAGAACGCAGTCAGTTACATGTATTCTTCTTAAAATTGTGCATACTTTTTCAGAGACAATGCTCAAAATTAACTATTGACATGTTCCCTTTTAGTTATTCGCTCAACATAGGAATACTCTTTGTGCCTAGTTGTTGGCTGAAGTAGTTTGAAATCACGTTGATACGCCAAAAGTCCTGTCACGTTTTGAGAGGTCTGGATTAGTCTGAAGGCCCATAGTACAGGAATCTTGGAATGGGCTATGGAAGTCTGCCTCTCTTTCCGTGTGGGGGAGAGTTGGGTAAGTTGAGCCATTTTTTACATTCAGCATCACTCGGGTCAAGGGAAATATAGTATTATTTCTAACAAAGATATCTACATATATATTGTAAATAATCTGAATTCATGAAAACATAGCTTGTCCAAAAAAGTGGTCTCTTTGCACGAATTACTCCGGATGGGGGACAGGGTAAGTAAAGACGCTTATACATTTCTGTAATGAATGAAATATTACCACTTACCATCTTAAAACCATGTCTATCTTTATTTCCCAAACACAATTAATCACAATAACTTTTTTTTTGCCTTTTAATAATTTTAAGCTTTTTTTGTTGCCTTTTAATCATTTTATGCATATTTTAACATTGGCTTAACACCTAACAAACATGTTGTTACCTCATATGCCTTGCATTACACCTGCGAAGAAAACGTTTCAATTTGCTCAACCAACTTACCCATTTTACATTTTAGTCATTTAGCAGACGCTCTTATCCAGAGCGACTTACAGTAGTGAATACATACATTTAATTTCATGCATTTTTTAAATGTTTGTACTGGCCCCCCGTGGGAAACGAACCCACAACCCTGGCGTTGCACACACCATGCTGGCGTTGCAAACACCATGCTCTACCAACTGAGCCACAGGGAAGACCCCATGGCCATTGGCTGAACTTACCCCAAGGCAAACATTTTGACTATATTAGCCCACACAGCTACAAGGATGCACTTTCATTCTAGGTTTAGGACCTCATATTGTAGCTTATAGAGACCGCAAATGATGTATAGAACAATTTTAAAATTACCTACTTTGGTTTAGATACAAGCACCATGAAACCTCTTAACACAAATTAATTTGACGTTGTGAAAATCTTTTTTTTGGAACTAACTTGCTTAACACTTTTTCCATGTGGTTACTTCCTTTACAGACTCCATGAAATGATGACCTTGGTCAAATTATACATTTTGTGTATGGTTTCCTAGAAACTAGCATGGCTCAACTTACCCCTTTGGCTGAACTAACCCCAGTCTCTCCTATGTGCCTGACGGGCTTTACTGTGTCAAAAAATCATGTGATTACCTGACAGGTGGTTCGTTCTAGAGGGTTGGTCTATGATTTGACGCAAATGCCAGTCTTCCCACAATCCTCTAGCTTTTATAGCTGTTTTATCATCCAGATTAAAGTTTACATCACCGAGAATACGTCCTGTTAGAGATGTGCAGAAAATTCACAGAATTTACCAACAAAAAAAACTCTTACCATAGAAAATTAACAGGAAATATAAAGCCTGGCTCATACAAGGCTCAACAAGTATTTTCCCCATCCATCTATCAACGATAGAAAAAGATTATAAGTAGGCCTATTACAGTAATTACAAGTGACACAAAAAGTATTTATAAAAAGTGAGGGGATGTGTGCCAATCACTTGATGAGATTGAGGAGGATGGGAGGGGGTGTGATCACATGACACACTGTAGAGATGCATTCTGATTTGAACCGCCTCTGAGAATAGAAGTGTGTGAGTGGTGGTGGTGATCAATGACAGCGGAGCCTGGCCTGGTGAAGGGAGGTGGGGGGCGGTCAGGGTACCTGCGACAGAGCTGGAGGCCGGCCGGGCGTGCAGGGCAACGTCTGGCTGGGACGGGCTGTGGGCATGGAGTTCTTGTTGCATCTGCTGCAGTTTCTCAACTGACATCTGGACATGCTGCCCACCTTCTGTCTGTGTAGGATTCCCCAGCAGTTGCTGTTGGGAGGGAACTGTGGAAGACGGCAGGTGGGGTGGTCTGATCTTCTCAGCCATCAGCTGTTCCTTGATCTTGTTGATCAGCACAAGGTTATCCAGCTGACAGCAGGGAGACAACAACACACAGAGACAGAAGAACAGTCCTTAGTTAACGTCTGTGTGGGCTTACATTCATTTGTTCTGCTTTGGCTCCCTCCAATGGACTCAAAGGAAAATAACTCAACAATGTACATTAACAGTAATCTATGTCCTCTCTTCAAGTGAGTCGTAAAAAATAATACATACTTTACGTGGACATTTGCGTGACAATCAAGCAGGCAAAATACATTTCACTGCTCATGGGTCTCAATGTCAATTATTATTCTAGGTAATGTAACAATCTTCACAGTCTACTGTCCACCGTCCTCATCTTCTCCTCATCCTCTTTTATACTAACTACCCTGTTGTTGAATGTGAGGGTAGAGTCTAGACAGTCACTACTCACCTGGCCAGGCATGGTGGGTGGTGGAGGCCAGAAGTAGGGATTATTAAAACGAGGTTCAGCCATCCTGTGACAAACAAACCAGATGTAAATATGACTGTCCATTTAAATAGATATAACAACAACAACACAGCTAATTCAGCCTCACAATTCATTCGAATGTTTGCAGCACTTTAATGAGTTCATAAATAGTTGCTGAATCTCCAATGACTTATTGCAATAGACGTATATAGTTAACGCTGGCCATTTAGCCACTTGCCAAACACTGGGCTTATGCTGGTAAATGTATTGTAGTCTAGCCTCACGATTCAAAGTAAATGGGACTACTTTCTAACTTTCTCCCTTCCTCTTCCTCCGTCATGTCCACCACGGAGGTGTGTTTCCAGTTCCACACGCACTGCAGCTAATTATAGAGCTTAATAATCACACTTTTCTGAGTCACAACTTCCTGACCGTGGCCCACAGACAGCTGAGATCTTGCAGAGGATTCAATTCCGCGAGACATTATTCAAAGAAGGAGAAAAAAAAAGGTGTGAGTCACAGGGATCCTCTCATAGGAAGGGAAATACCCACGAGGCCTTGTTTATTCTCCCTCTCTGTCAGCTCACCAGCAGACTCTCTAACCATCACACTGAATGATGGGCATCTCCCCAAAGAAACACCATAACATCACATGGTAGCTATAGCTTGTTAAGAAACACTTGTCATATTGGCAGTTTCCTATACCATTTTGTGATTAAAGATAGAATTGCATTGATGGTTGAGGCGTTTGAAAATATATGGTATTTCTGTCGCCTGCACTGTCAATATTTTCATAGGGAACAAAATAACCTATATCCCTGCTCCCTGATGCTCCATTTAATCCATTTAGAGTGAATGTCATTGAACAGACTTTTACTCCAATCTCTCTATGCAAAAGTCACATTTGGAAGAATTTGGGGCAAGGGGCATTGCTGCTCTTTGTCCCATGGTAGAGCCTGCTGCTCTCTCATAGATGTCTGTGATCTGTGGGCTTTCTTTCCATCGCTTCTCTTTTCAAGCCTTATTCATTTCTTTCTATGACATATTGCATTGTGTGTTTTGGCACAGTCCACCATTCTAAAGTCTGTTTGATTTAGCAGCAGCGTAACACAGTCCACTTGCATCAGCCAAAAGAAACTAAAATGATACGTCCAGCCGTATGAACAAAAAAAACTGAAAATATTTCCCTAATGATGCCGACAGGGTGTCCATTTCACTTCCTGGAGGCACTCTGAGTTTCCTGGGTAAGAGCGGAATACAGATAGAGAGTTGATAATCTCCCCCATATGACGGCTGTCTCTGTCTTTGATATGCCATGTTTGATGTTGGTGATAATAACAACACAGCTTCATAGGCAACCGAGAAAAGTGTCAAACTATATTAAAGTAGAGTCCTTTGTGTATTCGAGATGGAGTGTACAGCATCCTGTCCGACGGAGACTGTAATGCCTACAAATGTATTACTGCCATAATCAACAATCAAACAGGAAGAAAAAACATAAGTCTATGCCATGGCAACCCCTAGAACCAAGACTGTGTACTGTTTTCAATAAATCAATCACATTTAATTCGACAGTAAACTGACAGACTTTTTTAGGTTATTTCTGGGATAACATGGACATGGTTGAGAATCAAGCCTTGGATCAGGTCCAGCTGCAAGATCTATAAAAAAGAGTCAGTCCCCGGAATGTTCTGTGTGCAGGTTTCAATCTAAATCAATTACCCTCATTAGCAAGACAATCAAATAGATGAAATCTTAACTATTCCACGTAACTAAAGCTGCAAAGAGGATAGGTGATAATAGGTTGCTAATCTGATATACTAACTATGTTTCTTTTTGAAACTCAGCTGGAGTAAAATCCAACATAGTTGTACACTTTGGGTCCCCAGGATCAATGTTGGGAAATTAACACACTTCACTCTTGTTATTGACTGAGCCCCTTGAAAATCCCATAATGCCTAATTCCGATTAAAGCCACACTCTGTAAAATGTGCCAACCATCAAAGAGTTGACCACTGCAAAAATGTTTAACAATGGAGCAAATGTATCCCATTACCTTCCCACATGCAAATATTGCTTGATTTCCATTATGTATAAGTAGTGCTCAAGTTGCTATTCAAGGAGACCAACATCACTTTTTAATAACAACAACTAATCTTACAGACTGTGGTTTTGAAATATTTTTTTAAACCCACATTTTTCACAGTATACAATATTGAATCAAATTTCAATTGTATTGAGGAATCAAGTCTTCAATTGAAATACTACAATATTTTGCATTAGTTGTTACAGACAGTGAAATAGCCACGGTGAACCACCTAAACTATTTGAGTCATAGCAGAAATAGCTGCATGCTGAAAACATCTGTGGTGAGAATCTGAAATGTGTCCGGAGATTTAAGTCAATTTGAACCGATATCAGTGATTTTATCGTTCTGTGTCATGCCCCTACGCAATAAAAACCCAAATACTGCTGTTTCTCAAAATGGTGTCTATTGCTTTCTAGTCCGTCAGATGTACGATTTTTTAAATTACTGTAGCCCATAGACCGAAATGTATAGGCTAGTCGTGTTTAAGGAAATTGAAAATATTAGGCTGCAGGTTATCCATCTTCAGACAATTAGAGGCAAATTAGGCTAGTAGACCTATGTCAATCGTGCAACATTAGCCCAACTAAATATTTGCAATACGAATACTATAGGCTATTATTTGCTCTATAAATCATTTTCTTAACACTGATATGAAAATAAATGAGTAATCAATTATCAGCCTATAACAAGGGTAGACAAATCACTTGAGGCTGGTCTAGACTTGTGAACTAAAACAAAAGTTAGGCTACTTAACTTTTCCTTATTCTATCTGGACGTCTACGTTTATTTGCAGATTAAAAAAAAAAAACCTTTAGAACTTAAAATGCTAACACATAAAGCATCAAATAAGGAGCAGTTTGACTGCAGAGCAACTCTGATCCCCCCCTGGTGCCTCGCTCCACAGCCTCTCCCACATTCTCAGACAGTTTTATTTAAAAAATTCAGACAAAAGGAAAACAAAAATGGCAGCCTGTCTTATTTTTATAAGGACTGGACGCCATATTCTGCAGATCCCAAATGTACAGTAATAATTCGCCTAAAAAAGTAAACGTGTCACGATGCATGCACATTTGTAATCCATTTCTTTGCATTAGCGTAAGTGTTCGAATGATTGTTTACTTAGATTTGCAGGTTTGAATAGCCCGGCTCGAGGAAGAAGAAAAAAAACAGACACTTCCTACAACAATCATGCCTTGCAAAATGCAATGCGTTATGGACAACTGGGTTCTCTCGCTATGCAAATCCATAATTTAATTCCAGAATAGTAGCATAACTGCATCTCATCTGCCGCATGCTGTGTGCTGTGCACAATACAACTAGAACGTTGTCCTTTTCAAATATGCTCTGGTAATGGCTAGTATTTTTTTATTTGAACTTTTTGACGACTCAAATGGTAGCGATAACTGCTTTCAAAATAGCATTGCAGCCGAACGTTTTTAAAATTGCACACAAGAGAGGAGAAAAAATGTATACAAACCTGACACCTCGAAGGTAGATTTAATGGTATTTTATAAAATAATAAGATGTTCCTTTTGCTTGCCTTCAGTCGGAGTTCAGACCTTCCGGGTCGCCTACTGTTCACTTCTGGGTGCTGCAGGCGAGGATTTGCTTTCACTGAAGCAGATTTAGGAAATATAAAAACTACAAATAGGCCTAAAGATATTCAGAATTGACATAATTGCTGCGATATAATCTTGGTTTAGGATATGCCTCATTGTAGTGACATAATTGGTGACAGCTTTTGGTTTGACAGGCTGTCAACTGTCTGCACCATAATATCAAGGCATCATCATTTCTCAACTGCTTTACGTGATCAGAAATGGAAAGAAAGAAGCTACATTTAATGGATACAATGAAACAATATTCAACTAATGTTGCAACAATTGACCATCCCGCCCTGAATTATCGCAGACTAATCCATTGTCAGGTGCCGCTCTTTTAAGGCACACGCTAGGGGGGCCGCATATCCTATTGCTCTTTTTGGCGCAGTAGCGATGACCAGGGATGTTCTCTTGATAAGTGTGTGAATTGGACCATTTTCCTGTCAAAATGTAACGAGTACTTTTGGGTGTTAGGGAAAATGTATGAAGTAAAAAGTATAATTATTTTCTTTAGGAATGTAGTGAAGTAAAAGTTGTCAAAATTATAAATAGTAAAGTACAGATACCCCAAAAACGACTTAAGTAGTACTTTAAAGTATTTTTTACTTAAGTACTTTACACCACTGGGTATCAAACATCCTCATAGTAATACGCTCTCACGCTCACATAGTGTCTTCAACTAGTGTGTCTCCACTACTTCTCAACCATAAAGGATTTGAGGATGAGGCCAGGGTTGAAAAACAGGGGGGGGGGGGGTCTCCGTTAAATTACTGCCCATGTAACCCCTATGGCGCAAAGTAGAATATTTGGTTTTACCCTGAAACAATAATAAATATACTACAATAAAAAAGGATATACATTTTGAATAGCCATAAATATAATGTATTAGCATGTAATTACCATTAGTTATGTGCTTTAATCAGTTTTTTGGTAAACCATGATACATTTAGCCACTTCTCATTCCATAACATTTGACATTCTAGTTATTTAGCAGACGCTCTTATCCATTTAGCTAGGTGAGACAACAACATATCACAATCGTAGCAAGTACATTTTAGTAAACTCCATAAAGCGAGCCTAACTCCTAAAACCAAATTTTCAAACTAACAGCAGGGGCTTCGGGGCAGGGGTCAATTCGAATTGAAGGCTGTCAATTCAGGAAGTGATTTTAATTTAAAATCCAAAAATTTTAAAACTTTTGAAATAAATAGCTCATTTGATCGAGAAGTCATTGTAAATAGTTTGTTAAATGTTTTTTTTTTTTTGTTATTTAAGTTTACTTCCTGAATTGATGACCTTAAGTTAGCAGTGCCGCGGGTCAATTCTATCAGAGATGCAGGATAACCTGAACGCTATGTGCACGTTTCCGCATGAGATGACAGTACCGCAGAACACATAAGAATATCTGAGTGATCACATTATGGACATGTAAAACAGTAGTCTACTTTCAATGGCAATGTTGCCCAACAACAAGCTTTCATTTCGCAACAGAACACATCAACCTACAAAGGACACCACAGAGGTGCCAGTTTCACTAGACAGACAGACAGATACAAACACAACCCATCAAATTGTATTGGTCTAGTACCCATATTTTGTAGATGTTATCACAGGTGCAGCGAAATGCTTATGTTTCTAGCTCCAACAATGCAGTAAAACCTAACAATACAAAAAAAAGACACACAAATCGTAAAAATTAAAAGAAAGGAATTAAGAGATATCAAAACCAGCAATGTCAGAGTCCGGAATATACATCCAAAAGGATGGCAGACATTGGGTGAATATTAAAAGTTAATATCTTCGGCTGTGAGTGATGGGGAAAAAAATCGGCCTCAATGAAAATAACTGGGAAAATTCTACGGATATTTTTGGTTACAAAGGTGATAATGAAAGTGTCTTTTTAGGAATTTTAAAATTGGACTTCTCTATGGGGCAGTCTATGGGAATTGTCCTTTTGGGCTTGACTTCAGCTAAAATGCAGTACCGAAAGTGCCCTCTGAGCACAGACCGGAACCCTGCCCCCCTGGACTGAACATGTCCCACAGGGGGAGGGGCGTGGGGAGGTGGATAGAAAGGAAGAGAGCTGTTTGGCTCACACTGACGTGCTGCTGGAGGCGCCTGTGTGCACAGGTAAGGTACTAATTCAAACTTCACAACGATTTTCATGCAAACTCACTCCTTGACTGAATTGGGATCATTGACCGACCACCACTATGCATTGCTTTGGGCTGTAGACTAATCTGTTCGATTGTTGCTAGGATTTAAGATGGTGGAGATGGGCTTGAGAGTGTTAGTTTGCATAAAGACAGAAACTGGCAGTGAGGCATACATAACTCAAAACAAATCAGACATGGGGGAGGAGTGTCTGTTCGTGTGCTAGAGTTCTCATGACATTTGCGTCATTTCAGCTAAACCTACAGTATGGCACATTTACAACCACCCCCTCCCCAATGATTAAAAAATATATAAAGTTAAAGCTTATTTACTGCATTTCTAAACATTTAAAACTCTAAAATGATATTCGGAGAGCAGCAAAAAAACAAGAAACATTTACTCCATCAATTTGGTTGCAGTAGGGACATGCATAACATTCTACAACAACATTTTATACGTGAATTAGCTGCAACGCACTAGCTCAGCACCGGGATTAAACACTAGTTTAGTTTCATGTCAAGTCAAACAGGAGTTACCAAGCCATCTACAGACGTCTTCCACCTCTGCACTGTTTAGAGAGGAAAGTCGTGCTGTTCACTGCAGCCAGAGTTGCTGGATATAATGACGAGATGCTTGTGTCTCCGCTCTAAGAATAGAATTCGTTGTCCACAGAGCGGGATGGCAGGCTGTCAAGCTTCAGCCAATTCCTCTCTTTGGATTGGTGGATACATCTCATAATTTGAGAACATTTTGGAATATTAGATGAGGGGTGTTTGCATCAACTGCCTGTATTCAATGGAGTGTGAGATCCCAGCTAACAACAAACGTTCTCACAACTTTAGAGAACGTTCCCTTACAGTCTCAGGTCATTACCTAGCGTTTTCATAGGAATCTTCCCATGACATGTCTAAGATACCATTCCCCCTAATGTCAAACAGTAATTACGTTATGGGTAAATTCTATGTTCTCAGAATATTCAATAATAATGTTTTAGACATGTTTTACTGGAACGCTGCAAACTCATTCCTGTGTTAAGTTTTCTAAGGGCAAGGAGAATATTCCATCAACATCCCACCAAACATACATAGAACATGGTTGCCATTTTCTCAGAATGTAAGATATCAATGTTCTAGACATGTTTTGTGGGAATGTTGCAAAAACATTCCTGTGTCCAGTTTTCTGAAGGTTAGTTGAATATGTCATTAATGTTCCACCAAACATACACAAAACGTGGTTGTCATGTTCTCAGAATATAAGCTATTAATGTTCTAGACATGTTTCATGGGAACATTGCATGTACATTCATGTGTCCAATTTTATGTGGGTTAGGAGAATATTTCATTAATGTCCCTCCAAGCCTATTATTTTAAATGGAAACTTAAATGAAAACAAAAACAAATTATGAAAAAACAATTTCATAAACTGAAATAAAATATTTAACAAACCCGTTTTGAAAAAATACAATTATTCTGAAACTATTATCTTTGACTAAAATGTAAAAAATTCAAGCTTCTGAATCTGCCAGGTCTCATTATAATTGACTTCATAATTTAAAGGTAGACTCAACGAGATGTTGTTGCCACGAGCAGCACCGCACATATTGGGAGCGTTTGAGTGGTAAGGCTAATGCAGCCGACTGTAGATGAAAGTCGAGGAGTGAAGTCGGGGGAGGTGCATCTGTGACAGCTGAAAGTCGTACACTATTGGGGTTTTCCAACAGCAAGGCTCAGATCGACATGGCAGTGTTGCCATTGTTTTCTAAAATGGTATTTGAAATAAACGTGTTACCACTGCGCCCCTCAGTTTGTGAACCACAGTGTTGTTGTACCTTCAACAGTCAACAACCGGACAGTGAGATTTGATAGAACCATCTCAGAAGAGTACGAAGTCATTATAGCTATCCAGTGATGATGTGATACTGACACACACACACACACACACGTCTTGGAAGGGTAAAAGGTCATTACATCGCTATTGTGATGTTGACACTAGTGCGACGACAGTTGAATCACTTCAGGATTCCAGAGGGGATTATATATATATAAAAATCCAGTGTTCTAATCACTGCTTTTCCACAGTTATGCTAACATTACGGCGAGGGAAGTAGCTAGCTAGAATGCTGTGCACCAAGATGTTGCATGTTCAAATCCCAGGTGGGGACATGTAAATAATAATTACTGTATGAATAAACATGCACAATGTAATTATGTATGTCAAATATGTCGGTTGAAAAGACAGACAACAGACTAAGAGCTGTGAAGAGCCTTTGTACCTTTTTAGTTATAGGTACATAGTTGTACAATTGCAGTTCGTACCTTAAAAGAGCCAGTAGTGTACCTTAGCGACAAGATGGTACAGGTACAAGAACATACCTTTGGAAAAGGTACAAATGTGCCTTTTTAGGTTACCACCACAGTGACAAAGTTCCTTTTTAAGTGGCAAAAATGTTCATCTAAGAGGGTTTTTGGGTGTTCTAACACTGTAGGGTATAAAACCTTATTTGCATATATCCCAGTGTGCCTTTTAAGTTAATTTTGTAATTACCAGTACCACCCATGACTGTGTTTGCAAGTGACTAAGACACGGTTGTTGCATTCAATGGCTTTCAGTCCTGTAGCCTTCATCAAGTGAGTGCCTAAGTGAATATTTTATAATTGAAATTAAACTCATGAGTCACAATACATTACATACCGTATATCATACTTTGACAGTTTTACCCCAACACAGTGGTCTGAAACTCGTGGTTTGCTGGCATCACATTATGCTGGCTTGCAAAGATATGTATTCCCTATCACCCGCAACCTGCATATAGAATGACTGCCAAGTTGGGGAACATTTCTAAATTGGACTACCTAAACCATTTAAACAGGAACAACCATCTCAGTAAATGCATGTTATTGATCTTATGCTAGACAAAGTGAAGTCAATCAATGTGCATGCAAAAACTTGTACAAATCTACCTGCACAAGAGCATGCTGGGGAAATATGATAATGATGGGCATGGTTTTTGAGTGTGTGATGATTGTACATTTTTATATTCAGAATATTGGGTCCAAAAATGTACCATCATACAAAATTATCCGCACATGTACCCTAAAAGGTACCGAAGAATACCATGTGAGATTATGTGTACCTCTGAAGGTACATTTTAAGTGTATTTGTATATTTTTGTACCCCTGATAACAATACTGTACCCTATCTGTACACTTATTACAGATGATCGAAATAAAAACATAATACATATGATAATAAGTTTGTTATGGATCTCAAAAGTTGAAAGGCCAAAAAAAAATAATCATACACTGATTTCATTGCTGTCTATTGACTTTTCAGTGACCAAAAACATGAATGGGTGGCTGAGAAGGCCATGGATTAATGCTAATTTACACAAAGAAATATTGATCTGTTGCAGCAGCTCAACATCATTTGGATGACAGCATAAAATTATTTTTTAAAGTATTGCTTGCATATATTTGCTACAGTATTTCACATGATGGGTCTTGAGTTAAAGGCCCACTGCAATCAAAATAATTTTTTCCTGTTATTTGTATCATATTGTACAACAGCTGATAAAACTAAGGGCTCTATTCAATCCGTATCGCAGAAATACAGCTTTAAAGAGTGATTGATTGAAATTACAAGGCAATATTCCCGCCTCAGCGGAGACTGCATTCATGTCGGTAAACACTGCAGATGTCGGCCCAATGGCGCGCTAGACATTTAAAGGTAATTTCCTATCTGTAACACTTCAGCAATACAGATTGAATAGAGCCCTAACACTGTAAAAGTGAACATTTGATCAGAGTTATTTCCTGGAAGTTGCTGGTTGAAAATGCATTCTAATCAGCACGTTGTGCATCTGTGGAGTTTTGGCTTGCCGGATGTCACCAGGTGGTATACGTTTTAATAGTTCCAAACCTCTCTGCACTTTGACACTCCAAGCAAAATTCTTGTTTGAGAAAAAGCTATTTCTGTTTATTTTTTGACAATTTGAATGGAAAACTATTACAGTAAGGAACTAAATTGTTATCCATAAAAGATATGATATTGAGATTAAAATGGCTGCATTGTGCCTTTAAGTCATTCCAGGGGTCTAATACATTGAGTTTAGATGCTATGTTTTGTACGTACAGTAAGCTTTCTCAAACAGTGAATATTGCCCTTGAAACTCTGTTTTGTAAGGCACCCTAGAGTCAACACCCAGGTCCTATATAGTGAAAAGACCTGGGTGGTGATCAGTGTATGCGCCAACTGGAGTAAAAAAAATCCAGTGATAATCCAATAATGGTTTGTAATATATACCTCTTGTCTGTGTTGTTTTTGTTTTAGCCATGGATGGTGTGTTGGAGGGAGCAGCTGTGGTGTGCGTGTGTAAACTGGCCTGCAGTCTTCTCTTCCTGCCCACGGTCACTGCTTCTCTCAGTGCGGTCAGCTTCTGCTGCAACTGCCTGCTGCTCTTCACAGACCTCGTAGTCACAAGTACGTGTCCATCTCTAACCTTATCTCTGCTGTGTACATCAGAGCTACAACGACCTGTTTTTCCTTGTAATAAGAATCGTCTGGAAAACAGAAAGGGGAGCAGTTGCTGAAGTCCATGAATAGAGTACATTTTGCGCACCTTTTGAATTTTAAAAGCCTGGTATACAATAAATCAAATTCTTTACATGAATAAAGACCAAAAATCAGCATTTTGAAATGTCCCTCGTCATGTTTCTTCAACTTCTAGGAAGATTCTAACATTTACATTTAAGTCATTTAGCAGACGCTCTTATCCAGAGCGACTTACAAAATGGTGCATTCACCTTATGATATCCAGTGGAACAACCACTTTACAATAGTGCATCTAAATCTTTTAAGGGGGGGTTAGAAGGATTACTTTATCCTATCCTAGGTATTCCTTAAAGAGGTGGGGTTTCAGGTGTCTCCGGAAGGTGGTGATTGACTCCGCTGTCCTGGCGTCGTGAGGGAGCTTGTTCCACCATTGGGGTGCCAGAGCAGCGAACAGTTTTGACTGGACTGAGCGGGAACTGTGCTTCCTCAGAGGTAGGGGGGCCAGCAGGCCAGTGGTGGATGAACGCAGTGCCCTTGTTTGGGTGTAGGGCCTGATCAGAGCCTGAAGGTATGGAGGTGCCGTTCCCTTCACAGCTCCGTAGGCAAGCACCATGGTCTTGTAGCGGATGCGAGCTTCGACTGGAAGCCAGTGGAGAGAGCGGAGGAGCGGGGTGACGTGAGAGAACTTGGGAAGGTTGAACACCAGACGGGCTGCGGCGTTCTGGATGAGTTGTAGGGGTTTAATGGCACAGGCAGGGAGCCCAGCCAACAGCGAGTTGCAGTAATCCAGGCGGGAGATGACAAGTGCCTGGATTAGGACCTGCGCCGCTTCCTGTGTGAGGCAGGGTCGTACTCTGCGAATGTTGTAGAGCATGAACCTACAGGATCGGGTCACCGCCTTGATGTTAGTGGAGAACGACAATGTGTTGTCCAGGATCACGCCAAGGTTCTTAGCACTCTGGGAGGAGGACACAAGGGCGTTGTCAACCGTGATGGCGAGATCATGGAACGGGCAGTCCTTCCCCGGGAGGAAGAGCAGCTCCGTCTTGCCGAGGTTCAGCTTGAGCTGGTGATCCGTCATCCACACTGATATGTCTGACAGACATGCAGAGATGCGATTCGCCGCCTGGTTATCAGAAGGGGGAAAGGAGAAGATTAATTGTGTGTCGTCTGCATAGCAATGATAGGAGAGACCATGTGAGGATATGACAGAGCCAAGTGACTTGGTGTATAGCGAGAATAGGAGAGGGCCTAGAACAGAGCACTGGGGGACACCAGTGGTGAGAGCGCATGGTGCGGAGACAGATTCTCGCCACGCCACCTGGTAGGAGCGACCTGTCAGGTAGGACGCAATCCAAGCGTGGGCCGCGCCGGAGATGCCCAACTCGGAGAGGGTGGAGAGGAGGATCTGATGGTTCACAGTATCAAAGGCAGCAGATAGGTCTAGAAGGATGAGAGCAGAGGAGAGAGAGTTAGCTTTAGCAGTGCGGAGAGCCTCCGTGACACAGAGAAGAGCAGTCTCAGTTGAATGCCCAGTCTTGAAACCTGACTGATTAGGATCAAGAAGGTCATTCTGAGAGAGATAGCAGGAGAGCTGGCCAAGGACGGCACGTTCAAGAGTTTTGGAGAGAAAAGAAAGAAGGGATACTGGTCTGTAGTTGTTGACATCGGAGGGATCGAGTGTAGGTTTTTTCAGAAGGGGTGCAACTCTCGCTCTCTTGAAGACGGAAGGGACGTAGCCAGCGGTCAAGGATGAGTTGATGAGCGAGGTGAGGAAGGGGAGAAGGTCTCCGGAAATGGTCTGGAGAAGAGAGGAGGGGATAGGGTCAAGTGGGCAGGTTGTTGGGCGGCCGGCCGTCACAAGACGCGAGATTTCATCTGGAGAGAGAGGGGAGAAAGAGGTCAAAGCACAGGGTAGGGCAGTGTGAGCAGGACCAGCGGTGTCGTTTGACTTAGCAAACGAGGATCGGATATCGTCAACCTTCTTTTCAAAATGGTTGACGAAGTCATCCGCAGAGAGGGAGGAGGGGGGGGGGAGGGGGAGGAGGATTCAGGAGGGAGGAGAAGGTAGCAAAGAGCTTCACTTAATATTAATACTTAATACTTCACTTAATTCACTTCACTTAACTAACCCACTTAAGCCTACTATTTCTCCTTGTTTTCACCATCATTGTAAAGCCCTAGTCATGTTCTTGCTTTGAGTCACTTCTGAATATTATTATTTATTTAATGTGATGAGTGATTCATTTATGTCTGTCCCTCATTTTAAGGTCATACAAAAACCCTGTCTCTCATTTTAAGGTCAACCCTGAACTCTCGTTTTTAATATGGTGAAAATATTCCTTTTTAAAAATATTAAAAGAAACATTGAACATCTAATAGTCAAATCATAGTGTAAAAGCAGGTGAGCTGGTTCTACTCTTTTCAGCCATTTTCTGATGTTTTGTGGTGGAAAACTGAGCGGGCCGAGCATAACACATCAACCCTGTTACCCACAGACAGGCTAGAAATGTTTTAAGTTTCAATTTTTTTGGTGACGTTTGCATTCAATTGCTCTCCCTGTTGCACACAACAAGCTTCCATTCCCCCAGTCACAAGGGGATTTATGGCTAATTTTAAGATGAAGTCGTCAACCCTGTTACCATCAAGCCTGTTACTTTAATGCACTTTATTGGCACTTACTATAGTCATTTTTTTATTTATTTAACTATTTGAGAAGAGAAGTTTATTTTTTAATGAAATTGAAAATGTGTTACAATTAGGTGAAATGAACACTACCCAAAATGTACTCTATTCGTGGAACGACCCCAATCTGGTTTATTACAAGTTCCAACAGGGCTCAGAAGCACCCTGTAAACCCAGCACAGAAGAAGAGACAGGCTGTCAAAACAAAAGGATGTAAAAAAATAAATAAAAAAAAGGCAGTGACTGTCAGCTGCTACAGAGTCATAGTGTTCACAGGATGGTCATCCAGTCTGGCCTCAACTGCTATCAACAGATGTGAGAATAAGCCATACGATTCAATATCAAGTCTAGTGACCATCAACCTGCACCTTCAGTGTTGTAAACACTCTAAATGATGTGTATTACAGAAAGGCAAAATATATCAACGTGCTAAACATTGTGTTAATCACTGAATACGAACTTTAGTGATCTTACATTTTAAATGGGAGTTCTTTATACTCCTATGGCCTACTTCAGTGTCCCAATCCTCATGCTGCTAGTCCCATCCTCCACATTTCTCTATTTGATTGATTGGTCTTTGTTGTCCCTCAGCTATCCTGGTTGTCCTCTGGTTTGCAGACCCCTGGCTACCTCAGTTTTCCACGTCCTCTGATGTCATTGCCCTGCGCTTCCTGCTCTTCCTCGGCCACACCTACTGGGCGGTGCTGCTGATGACCACTCCTCTTGTTGCCGTGGAGACTGCCATGAAGTTGCAGTGGCCCCAGGCCCATGGTAGCAGAGGTAGAGCAGTGGACGGAGACACAGACGAACATAGTAAAACTCCAGGCTCTGAAGCTCCTGCACATCACCATGGTGTGACGGTGGAGGTAGAGGACGGGCAGAGCAGGGACACAGACAGCCAGAGAGGAGGGAGAGAGGACCAGGAAAAGTGCCTGCCCCACATCATTTACTTCCTCTGCTGTCTGCTGGTGTGGGTTCTCTGTGGTGTCTGTGGGGGTCAGAGCTGGAGACTTTGGGTGAAGGTCTGCATGGAGAGGACCAGCTCCCTCACCATGTGCCTTCCCAGCCTCCCCAACAATGTCCTGTCTGCTCTGGGTGAGCCCTGCTGGGCCCTGGCCACCGTGACCTTGGCCCTCCTGCTGGTGCTGACGGTGGGCTGGGGCCTGCTCAGACGACACCTGGCCCACGCAGAGACGGACCCACACTCAACGACACACAAGGAGGTACATGGCACTGACATTCAACTGCCCGTACAAACATTCGCTGCACCATGCATGGCTGTAAACCCTGCGACGTCAGCGCTGTCAGACACACAGTCTGTTGACCCAGAGACAACACGGTCCAGATGCTCCCTTCACAGCCCATGTTCCGGGAACAACATACAGCTATCACTGGCTCACCATGGATACTCTGTCCTCTTATCGTTGGAGTGTTTGTCAGCAGACATACTAGAGGAACACAGAGAGACAGAAGGACTAGGAGACATGCCTCTCAGCAGTACTGTGGAGGAACACACAGACTCTACCTACAGGAGCCAGTGTGGGATGGGGCAGTGGGGCTTTCCCTGCCTGGGGGTAAACGTAATGACAGGGTTTGTGTGTCTGCTCATTGTCTGTGTGTTACCTCTAAATCTCAGCGTGAACATCCTACTGATCAGGCACATAGAGACAATGCTGGAGTGGAGTTTGAAGCTCTTATTGTTTGTACCCAAAGAAGCCACAGACAACACAGGGCTCTCCCAGTCAATGTAACACAGGCATCAAGTCAGTGTACTGGACAATAAACCTGGATGGGGTAGTGTTAGATACTAAAGTGTGGCTTGGGAATGGGATTGTGTTGAGAGGGATTTATTAGGTATTGTCCGGGGGTGGGATCAGATGAATATTACATGTACTGTAGACAGCTGGTCTACCTGTCAATGATAAAAAGTAAACAATTCCCCCTTTGACTGTGACTGTCTATTCATGCGTGCCGAGTGATCTCTGGGAAGCTGCAGAGGAGTGCAGAAAAAGTCAGGTTGAGGCTTGCTTTCCAGATCTATAGACATGCAACCCAATAATTAGGTTGCTGAAACAGTAGGAATACAGTAACAGTAGATGGGGGGGGGGGGGGGGGGGGGGGTGGTTCAGTTATCTGGTGTGTGATTTAGATTAGTTTGATGGGAGATGATCCGACTTCACCTTACCTCAGCAAAAGGCAAGTGATTTGTCATGTACGCTTAACAAGAAGTGGCTCTAAACACTACTGCCATTGGGGTTTTGCTAGGCATGAAACGACAACAAAGCTTTCTCTTCACTCAGGGGTTTTCTGAGTCAAGGAATTAGATTCCGCTTGATCACAGGCGCAGCAGGGAGCTGAATAACATCTGAGAAATTCAAGGTATTAACACACACACACACACACACACAAACGGCCTTGTTCATACAGGTACCACGTTGCAGACACATGCTGCATACCACCTAACGTCAGGTTCAAATGTCTCCGGAGTTCAGAGGAGATGCTGATATTACCCAGGCCAACACCAGAGGGCAGCCTGCAGCCAGCAACAACCGCAGGTAGCAACAACCGTAGCTCACAACGGAGACCTCTGAAGCTCCCAGGCTAGAATGTGTATTATATACAGTACGTTGAAACAAGAGATGGAGAGGGATTTCTCTAAACAAAGGAGTAACGTTTAGGTTGTGCTGCCCTTGAGAGAGCCAGAGGGCAAACACTGAGTCAACAGCAGGTAGGCCTAGTTAGCTACATCTTCCTGGCTGCCAAAGTATTCAGACCTGTACAGACAGATACACCGCAGAATAGTGATTCAACCAGGAGCCCAGAACAGATCAAAATGAGGCTTAGCTCATTCTCTCAAGTCTCCGATACTGGATATTGATTGAAATATATATATATATCTATATCATTATTATAGGTGTAGTTGCAGCCAAATTTATTGGCACCCTTGCACTTTTCATAAATAATTCCCTACTTCATCTAAGAAGTGAAATATTTTTTAAAGGTGTTATTTGATTTTCAACATTGCAGAACTTAAGTTTACAATTTTAATTGATGAATTAAATAAAAATGGCATTGACAAAATGAATAGCACCCCAGAGCTAGTACTTGGTTACACAGCCTTCGGCAATGATGACTGCCACAAATACTTATTGTAGTCATTGTTGGACACGATCTGACTTCAACCGCTTTAAATGCATAATCCACTTAGTAGTAGTAGTAATACCTTGTTATTGGTTAGCATGTTGGAGCTGGAGAGTGTTATTACAGTGGCAAGGGGAAGTACAGAAAGTCTCTCTATGTCCAAATATGTTATTGCTGTATATTAATATTTCTAAGGAAGTAGGTAGAGCCACAGTTGAGTCTCAGTTCCTGGTAAGGTCAGGCTAGTTTCTGTGGAACTAGGGCAGGGAGAGATGTAGAGTTCAACATCGAGGTGAGCACAACAGTTGAAGAGAGAAGAAACCTCTGGGAGGGGGGCCCATCCCAACAATAGTCCAACAGTAGTCTTATCTCACCTCCCTGCCCACGAAAATTCTGGACTCAGGAGGAGGAACAGACTCAGTTGTTGCCCAGCAACAGAGACTGATTGTTTATACTAGACATACTTTTAGTCATGTAGTGTATGTGGTAGAGGTCGACCAATTATGATTTTTCAACGCCGATACCGATTATTGGAGGACCAAAAAAGCCGATACCGATTAATCAGCCGATTTTATATTTAAAAAAATTCCTTTTTATTTATTTGTAAGATTGACATTACAACAATACTGAATGAACACTTATTTTAACTTAATATAATACATAAATACTATCAATTTAGCCTCAAATAATGAAACATGTTCAATTTGGTTTAAATAATGCAAAAACAAAGTGTTGGAGAAGAAAGTAAAAGTGCAATATGTGCCATGTAAAAAAGCTAACGTTTAAGTTCCTTGCTCAGAACATGAGAACATATGAAAGCTGGTGGTTCCTTTTAACATGAGTCTTCAATATTCCCAAGTAAGAAGTTTTAGGTTGTAGTTATTATAGGAATTATAGGACTATTTCTCTCTATACGATTTGTATTTCATATCCCTTTGACTATTGGAGACACTTTAGTATTGCCAGTGTAACAGTATAGCTTCCGTCCCTCTCCTCGCTCCTACCTGGGCTCAAACCAGGAACACATCGACAACAGCCACCCTCGAAGCAGCGTTACCCATGCAGAGCAAGGGGAACAACTACTCCAAGTCTCAGAGCGAGTGACGTTTGAAACGCTATTAGTGCACACCCGGCTAACTAGCTAGCCATTTCACATCGGTTACACCAGCCTAATCTTGGGAGTTGATAGGCTTGAAGTCATAAACAGCGCAATGCTTGAAGAATTGCGAAGGGCTGCTGGCAAAATGCAGGAAAGTGCTGTTTGAATGAATGCTTACGAGCATGCTGGTGCCTACCACCGCTCAGTCAGACTGCTCTATCAAATATCAAATCATTGACTTAATTATAATATAATAAACACACAGAAATACGAGCCTTAGGTCATTAATATGGTCGAAATCCGGAAACTATCATCTCAAAAACAAAAGGTTTATTTTTTCAGTGAAATATGGAACGTTCCGTATTTGTGCAGAGGTGACACATTTTCCCTAGTTAAAATAAATTCATGTTAGCAGGCAATATTAACTAAATATGCAGGTTTAAAAATATATACTTGTGTATTGATTTTAAGAAAGACATTGATATTTATGGTTAGGTACACGTTGGAGCAACGACAGTCCTTTTTTGCGAATGCGCACCGCATCGATTATATGCAACGCAGGACAGGCTAGATAAACTAGTAATATCATCAACCATGTGTAGTTAACTAGTGATTATGATTGATTGTTTTTTATAAGATAAGTTTAATGCTAGCTAGCAACTTACCTTGGCTTCTTACTGCATTCGCGTAACAGGCAGGCTCCTCGCGGAGTGCAATGTAAAGCAGGTGGTTAGAGCGTGGGACTAGTTAACCGTAAGGTTGCAAGATTGAATCCCCGAGCTGACAAGGTAAAAATCTGTCGTTCTGCCCCTGAACAAGGCAGTTAACCCACCGTTCCTAGGCCGTCATTGAAAATAAGAATGTGTTCTTAACTGACTTGCCTAGTTAAAAAATATAATAAAAACATATATATATATAAAAAATAAAAAAAATAGGCAAATCGGTGGCCAAAAATACCGATTACCGCTTGTTATGAAAACTTGAAATCGGCCCTAATTAAATCGGCCATTCCTATTAATCGGTCGACCTCTAGTATGTGGACACCTGCTCGTCGAACATCTCATTCCAAAATCATGGGCATTAATAAGGAGTTGGCCATCTAGAATGTTATTTTATGCAGTAGCGTTAAGATTTCCCTTCACTGGAACTTAGGGCCCTAGCCCGAACCATGAAAAACATCCCCAGACCATTATTCCTCCTCCATCAAACTTTACAGTTGGCACTATGCATTCGGGCAGGTTCTTTTTAATTATTTTTATTTTTATTAAATGCTTTTATTTAACCTTTTATTTAACTAGGCAAGTCCGTTAAGAACAATTTCTTATTTACAATGACGGCCTACCCCGGCCAAACCCGGACGATGCTGGGCCAATTGTGCGCCGCCCTATGGGTAGCGTTCTCCTGGCATCCACCAAAACCAGATTCATCCGTCGGACTGCCAGATGGTGAAGCGCGATTCATCATTCCAGAGCCTTTGGTGTCCGACTGGATTTGTACCAGAACTTAGAACCTAACACTATCAATGAGCTTGCTGCACCTTTGTACTGGCAATATGGCCCACTGTTCAGCACCAAACGGATCTAATTCTGCTGTTTTCAGCTCTCACCATAGGTTTTGGATGTGATTTAGATCTGGACTCATCACTGGCCACTCCAGAACAGTCCAGTGTTTCTTCTTGAATCATTCCAGGGTGCTTTTTACACCGTTTTTGGACACTGGGTTGAACATTGCACTCAATCTGCTGATTTCATGATGTCTTGCACACATTCAAGGTAGCAAAGCAACCACACAGTGTCTTGTTTTGCACGCTTTGTACAAAATAATAAAATACAGTTCTACAGGATATTTCTTAACGTAGCTCTTTATTAGCTAGCTACAACTTGCATGTTCACGTATCTCCAACCATGATCAACTGACCATGACCTAACCATCTGGATGGTCTTAACCAATCATAGCACAGTACGATACGGCGGTAAAATGCATCCAATTATAATTCTGTATGTTTACACATATATTACATCCCCCAATTTTTAAAACCAAAGAAAATGTTTACGTATTCTAAGTGTTTCTTTTGAAAACATGCGCTGCAGTTTGAACTCAATGTAAGTAACCATTTATATTGCATACTACACCAACTGAATCAACATAGACTCTGAAACAATGATCCAGCATACTGTTACTTTTCGAACAAGGGATTCTCAGCAACTCAGCTTCACTGTAGAAATGACATCTTAACATTTCAAACAAATACAATATCAAAGCATTTCAAGTGAACTTTCAATAACAAGTTTACAGTCTGGAACTCTTTTAGGGCAGCGATCCGCCTACACCCTTTGACATTTCACAGGTCTAGGACAGCTCTGGGCTTGACCTCTCTTCCTGACCTTGTGTGATATGATGCTGAGCATTCTTCTGTGTCAGTCAACAGTTCTTGTGGTATTGCAGGTAAGTATGGTGTATGTTGTGCTGTGTGTGTGTTTAGTCCATCTCGTTCTCTTTCAGGGGAACAGTTCATCTCAACAGTGTGTTGTTCTTTTGTGTTCAGTAGGTGACAACGATTGCGGCGGTAAACCGCTTCTTCTGCGGTGCGGACGTGATATGAACGTTCAGTGTCAGCTGGCTGGATGACGACTGCTGGCTTCGAGGCCATGCTCCTGGATTCTAACTGACTCTCCATCGATCAGTGGTGGCAGTGGTCTAGCTGACCTGTCGTTGTATCGCTTTTGTTGTTGTTGTCTCTGTGCACATTTTTCATGCATTTCCTTGTAGCTGACGACCTCAGGTTGCAGCTGCTGGTTGGTGCTGGGAAGGATTGAGTGAAGTCTGCGGCTCATCAACAGCTGGGCTGGTGATTTGAAGTTGTCAACTGGAGTGTTGCGGTATTCAAGGAGACTGAGGTAGGGGTCTCTTGTCTGCTTTTGCTTTGTCCATGAGTGATTTAGCAATCTGCACAGATTTTTCAGCAAGGCCATTACTTTGAGGGTAATGTGGGCTTGTGGTGACGTGTAAACTCCCATGCTTTTCTGAAGGATTCAAACTCATTTGATTTGTAACAGGGCCCATTGTCAAATATTAAAGTCTCTACAATGCCATGCCTGGCAAAGGCTGCTTTCAGCTTGTGTATCACAGCTGCAGATGTGGTGCTGTGAAGCTTGTCGAGTTCGAAGTATCTGCTGTAGTAGTCCACTGTTACGATGTAGTCCTCGTTGTTACAGGTGAACAGATCGGTTGCCACGACCTGCCAGGGTCGGTCTGGGATACAGTGAGGTAACATTGGCTCTTTGGTGTTTGAGGGGCGCCGTTGAAGACATATGTTTGCACATTCCGGGCCAAAACAAAATGTCCCGTGCTCTCTGTTTGCACTTTTCCATGCCCATGTGTCCAGCATGGATCTTTGTCAAAATCTCTCCTCTGAGACTGGTAGGAATAATGATTTTCTCTCCTTTGAAAATGATTCCGTTGTTCTGTGATAGTTCATCACGATTGTTCCAGAATTCTGAGACGCTCTGAGGGCATTTTCTCCTCTCCTCAGGCCATCCATCCTGTATGACTTTCCTCAGCTGTGCGAGTTGTGAGTCCTTGTCTGTTTCTGCTTGGATCTCCTTCAGTTTTGTGTCACTAACTGGTAAGTTGCTGTACACAGTGTGCACTTGCATGTCCATGCCCTCACTGAGGCTGCTGTCCTTGTAGGTAAGAAACTTCCTGGAGAGTGTGACTGCGACAGGGATGTCTTTGCCTGGACGGTGAGTGATTGTGAAGTCGTATTTTTGTAGTTGAAAGATCATTCTCTGTAGCCTTGGCGGGGCTGCGGCTAGTGGTTTCCTCATGATTGACTCAAGGGGCTTGTGGTCGGATTCCACAATGACTTGTCGTCCATATACGTACTGATGGAAACGTTTACATCCGAACAGAATGGCGTAGAGCTCCTTTTCGATTTGAGCGTAGTTGATTTCACAGTCTGTGAGAGATTTGGAAGCGTAGCCGATGGGCTTTCCTTCTTGCAGTAGCACTGCACCTAGTCCATACTTCGACGCGTCCACTTGGAGTCTGAGCTCTTTGTTGGGGTCGTAGTAGGCAAGGATTGGTCCTGGTTCTCTCGTGATCAAGTCTTTCACATTCTGGAAAGCAATGTTGTGTTCTTTGTGCCAGAGAAACTCACTGGACTGCTTTAGCAGTTGACGCAGGGGTGCATTAGCATTGGAGAGGCTGGGTGCGAACTTGGCTAAGTAGTTGACCATGCCAAGCACTGTTTCATCTCTGCACGGTTTTTTGGTGGCTCCATTTCTTTTATGGCTGAGATCTTCTGTGGATCTGGCTTGATTCCAGTAGCTGTGAGAAGATGTCCGAAGTAGCTGACCTCTGTAGGGCCGACTGTGCTCTTCTCGGCGTTGAGCCGGACTCCTCACTCGCGGGACCTTTGCAACATCGTGCGGAGGTTTCGGTCGTGCTCCTCTTTGGTTCGACCATAGACAAGGATGTCGTCCACAATTGCCACAACTCCGTCGAGGCCTTTCGTACATTTCGTCGATCTTTCGCTGAAACTCGTCTTGGGCTGAGATAATCCCAAAAGGCAGGCGACGGAACCTGTAGCGTCCAAACGGTGTGTTGAATGTTGTGAGCTTAGATGACTCTTCTGTGAGCTTGATAGCCCAGTAGCCTGATCTAGCGTCCATGACACTGAAGTAGTGTGCTCCCGCTAGCTTGTGTGTGATGCCATCTAGCGTCGGTAAAGGATAATGGGGGCGTTTGATAGCCTTGTTCAAGTCTCTTGGGTCGAGGCATACTCGGAGCTTGCCTGTGCGTGGTTTCTCCACCACCACTAACACGTTTACCCAGTCAGTCGGTTCTGTAACCTTGGTGACTATGTCAGATTGCTCCATGCTCTCCAACTCTTTCTTCAGACGAGCACGGAGAGCAAGGGGAATCTTTCTCGGTGGGTAGACCACAGGGGTTGCGTCTGGGAACAATCCTATTCCTGTAAAAACATCAGCAAACTCCTCTAGTACATTTTCTGTCTCTACTGGTGCTGTCACTGATAAAACTAGCTTGATGAGGTCCATGTCTAAACATGCTTTAAGACCTAGCACTGCAGGTGCTCTAGTGTCAACAACGTCCAACATCATGTCACTTTCCTTGTATTTGCATTTGAAAGTGCATGTGCCTTTTACTGGGAGCTGTTCACCACCATAACCAGTCAGTCTGCGCATGGTGGGCTGTAGCTCGCACTCAGATCTCAAGCTGCGGTACTTATTCAGAGGAATAATGTTTACTTGTGCACCAGTGTCTAGTTTGAACTTTAGCTCTGTGCCTTGTGTTCCTATCTCAAATGTCAGCAAAGGCTCGCTCTGTCTCTGATATTTGACATTTCTGTGTCACTGAATCAATAAACAGTTCATCGATTGACATTTCATCTTCACTAACTGCGTGTACTGTTTTTCTACGGTAAGCTCTGCACACTTTTGCAAAGTGATTCCATTTACCACATTTAGTACACCGTTTGCCTTTAGCTAGGCAATTTCCTTGTTCGCCAATGCACTTTGTATCCACATGTTTTGAGTCTGTGTCGCTCTGTTTTAGAGTTATGTCTCTCTCCGTTCTGAAACGCGCTCTCTGGGCACCGGAGGTGATGTCTGCCTGACCGCGTGCACTGCTTGTTCACGTGATGCGCTCGTGTTGCCGCGCGAAATGCTTTTCATCTGAGCCTGTGCTAGCTCGTGACATCTGGCTATGTCGATAGCTTTGTCCAGCGTTAGCTCAGACCCAACATTCAAATGTTTCTCTCTCACTCGCGGTGAGTGTATTCCAAATACAATACGGTCCCTGACCATCTCATCCTTGTTTGCATAATTACAGTCTTTCACAAGCAGACGCAGTTCAGTCACAAACTGTTCAAAAGACTCGCTAAGCTCCCTGCACTTTCTCGTGGAATTTGGACCTAGCGAAAATCGTATTGGTCTTCGGCACAACATATGCTTCAAAACGATCGTAGTATGTTTTCAGGACCTTTGATTCAGCCTCGGTAAGTGTCCATGTGTTGTGAATGGCTCTTCCTCTTTCCTTCAGAGGATCCGTGAACATCAGCTCCACATGCTGTTTGTACTTACGCCATGCATCGGGTAAGTTTGTAGACTCCCAGTCCATTCGAGGTGAAGGAACTCCAGAAAAATCCATCTTTTAAGACCTTTTACTCTGACACCATGTCTTGTTTTGCACGCTTTGTACAAAATAATAAAACGCAGTACTACAGGATATTTCTTAACGTAGCTCTTTAGTAGCTTGCTACAACTGGCATGTTCACCTATCTCCAACCATGATCAACTGACCATGACCTAACCCTCTGGGTGGTCTTAACCAATCATAGCACAGTACGATATGGCGGTAAAATGCATCCAATTATAATTCAGTATGTTTACACATATGAATATTACACACAGCATTATAAAACTTACCCCATAATTGATTGTAGGAAGGTTGTTATTTTCTTTGAACGGTTCATTTGGTCGTTGGTAAACATATGAAGACCTCAGTGCTGAAGGAGTCAAAAGAAACTCACAGGGCACAGATGTCTGTTCAATGTCTAGTTTTAATTGACATTTGGTTGTTGTCAACCAATGTGAATTCAAAGTGATATCAACCAAAAATGTCACCATTTCATTGGATTTAGGTTAAAAGTTGGGTGATAAAAAGACGAAATGACCTTATGTTGATGACTTTTTGCAAATCCAGTCATTTTACCATGTTGATTCAACATCATCACGTCTATTTTTGGGGGGAGTTGAAATGACGTGGAAACCAAGTTGATTCAACCAGTTTTTGCCCAGTGGGAAGCCTGATTTTTAACTTCTCAAAAACCCACCTAAAGAAGCCTACATCCTGGAGAAAATATTCTGTGGACCAATGAAACTAAATCAGAGCTCTTTGGCAATTCAGATCAGCGTTGTGTTTACTGATGATCAAATGAAGCATTCAATGAAAAGAACACCCTCCCTACAATCAAAGATGGGGGAGGTTTGTTAATGCTGTGGGGTTGCTTTGCTACCTCTGGAACTGGGGGCCTTGAACATGTGCAAGGCATCATGAAATCAAAAGATTATCAGGTGTTTTGTTCAACCCAGTGTCCAAAAACGGGGTCTCCATTGAAGTTTGTGGGTCTTCCTGCAGGACAACAACCTCAATTACACATCGAAAAACACTCAGGAAGGGTTAAGAAGAGATGCTGGACTGTTCTGGAGTGGCCTGCGAAAAGACCAGACCTGAACCACATCCAAAATCTATGGTGAGATCTGAAAGGGAACCCCTTATATATTGAAGAACTACAGCATTTTGCTGCTGGAAAATGGTGCAAATTGTTAGTACAAAGGTGCAGCAAGCTCATTGATGACAACAATAAGTATTTGTTATTTTGGCCAAAGGCTGTGCAACCAAGTACTAGCTCCAGGGTGCCAATCATTTTGTCAATTTTCTAAATTCAAATCATAAAATGAAGTTTACAAAAATAAAATTGGTTTTGTAATGTTATATCCAATAACAAGGTGTGGTGGCCAAACGTTTTTATTGAAGAAATAGTGAATTATCTAAGAAAAGTGCAAGGGTGCAAATATATTTGGCTGTAACTGTAAATGCATTATGTACATTTATACAACGGGTGGTTCTAATCCTGATTGGTTAAATCTATGACGTTAAAATGTATATTTACTCTGTTCCATCTGAATGTACATACACACTTTTGAAAGAGAGAGGGTGCGTCTGTAGCACTGACACACTGTGAAGTTCAGGAGCTGATGAAACGATGAGGAAATGTCTTAGCTGCAACTTCTGCCACAGGGCAGTTTGATTCAATCAAGAATTTAGTGATTCTGTTCATTTCCTTGCTAGTTGAACAGAATATCAGTAAGGTGTCATACATGACATTCAAATGAATGGACAATTCAAAAAGCTTATAAGGAATATGAGTCCCAGGCATGAAGTAAGGTGTTACATGCATTGGGGAAATGCAGCCCTCATTTCACAATATGCCAACTCCCAAACACGATGCTAATGTAGAAATGCACAACACGGCTATCAGGGATTCCATTAACATACGCTTAATCTGTGTCTGGTTAATTCTCAGTACACATATCTAAGAGTGCACAAATCCAGGTGATATAAAGAAATCACCTTTGAGAAACTGTATGAAATGATTCTCTTTCGTATGTTGAAGTCATCCCATTCTGTATGGACGATATACATTGTGGCCGAAAAAGAGCGCTGCCGCTTTAATGGCACCCGAAAAATGTATGAATAGTGGAATATTACGCAATATTAGTGTTTGTGAATATGCTACATTGAATTTATATTATTGTGGATTTATTTGTTATTTTCTTATTTCTGAAGCACATCATTTGTGTTGAGAAAAGGGTTTGTGTTGGTTTTATATAAATACATATTTGAATTGACAAATCACCTGCTACGTTCCCGTATTTTCGGTTGTTGTTACTATAAATCCTCTGTGGTCACCTCGAAGGCAGAATCACTCCCACGCAAAACATCTCAAACAACCATTACCGCTGTATAAGACCTGAATATGCCCTTCAGGCGCTACATTTACAAAAAAACTTATGTTCAAAATGCTTCTTTGTTCAAACCGTGAGCGTGCAGATATCACTCAACAAAATATCATTGTGACGAGAGTTCCCGCTCGTCATCTTTCTCAAGGTCACTCTGTATTAATTTACTTTCTGATCTAAAGTGTATGTGGTCTACTCAGTGTCTATGGCATTTCATTTGATAGAGTGAACGCTCGCTCTCCAGCTCATTCAGTCACTACAGTTATGGTACCAGTGAGAGAACAGCCCTACTTACCATCAGCTCACTGTTCTTAGAAGGACAGCGAAGCCAAAAGCTCACACTACACCCATAGCTGAACCACATGTACCTGCATTAAATGGTGAGGGTTTCATAAAGATCTCCCCATGGCAACAAAAAAAAATCCCTTTTTATTTGAATGTACAAATTCTCCTGAGTTGAAGTTAGATTGTTTGCTCCTTCACAGGAGTGTAAGAGGAGAACTAAATACTGTAGAGGAGAAGTACTGAGATCTGGTCCTGGGGTGATTGACTGACGGTTGTTAGCTGCTCTGCTCTGTTGCCAGGTCCACAGCTCCTCTGTAATAATGATGCAACTAGACTCAATCGGCCCTGAATTAGCATGTACAATGGAGCATGAGGTAATGTCACACTACAAGCGTAACCTTTCCTCCAACAACAGCACCGACATCAAATAGCTGGCAAACCGCTGCGTCTTACTTCCGATGTTCACTTTATACAATGGTTTCATAAAAAAATGAGTGGGCTGGCCTTTTTTTTTTTTAGAAGGCATTCTCCAATCTCCAGGCATCCTCGCAGACAGCAGACAGAGAGACAGTGAGTGAGGGATCAGCCCTGCATACAGCACAATAAGGCCCTGCCCCGCAGTGAGGTTGTCCTGTGTTCAGACAGTGTGATCCATCACAGGGTTACTCTCAGCTTTTTATTAATCTAGTTGAGAAATGCCTCAGCATGAGAAGGGGAGGAACAAAGGGAGTACATCGTCTCTGGCTTTTCAGAGGCACTTTCACAGGGCTGGGATTTGGCACAACTCGGCTGAAATATGCACCTTGACACAGAATGTACACCGGCAAGCACTGCCTGATCTCACGGTGTACAATTCTGATAGAGTCGAGCTGCGCTCTAGTAATGAGTTCTGTTAAACATTGTCTGAGAAAGCATTTCACTTGCATTATGTCAAAGGACTGAGCCCCAACAAATCCATTAGTACTAGTATGTTAATCAGTGTTTCTAAAAGAAAGTCAAACAGGCATGTTGGTTTTACCCATCTTTAATTGTACATTAAAACATTTCTCAGGAACCTCAGGCAACAAGCACACCAGTGTGTGTTCGCACAATGATGGTTGCACAGCCACCAACATCCCGACACAATCATTAAAAGTGGTATTATAATCATCACCATTATCACCACCACCACCACCAATACCAGTTACCCACCACCACCCCATAATAATAATAATCTTTCTACTTCTTATCCATATCACCGGACAGCAGTCTTGCTTTTATTAGACCCCACAGGGATCTGCATCATACTGCACATAGTCATCAGAACACACCAACAACGCATCCATCAAAGCAGGGCACTGCCCCAGTTCTTTAAAGTGGACAACACGGACACGACACACACAGACAAGGATGCAAGAGCAGGAATATAGGGGGATCTTTTATCACTGCACCTCACAGACAAGAGGCCAGAACATACAGTGCCTTCAGAAAAGTATTCACACCCCTTGACTTTTTCCAAATGTTACAGCCTGAATTTAAAAATGTATTAAATTAAGATTTTTCAAAGTGAAATTATGTTTTTAGACATTTCTCCAAATTAATTACAACTGAAAAGCCTTGAGTCAATAAGTATTCAACCGCTTTGTTATGGCAAGCCTAAATAAGTTCAGGAGTAGAAATCGGCTTAACAAGTCACATAAGTTGCATGGTCACTCTGTGTGCAATAATAGTGTTTAACATGATTTTTAAATGACTACCTCATCTCTGTACCTCACAAATATTTGTAAGGTCCCTCAGTTGAGCAGTGAATTTCAAACAGTTTCACTCAAAGACCAGGGAGGTTTTCCAATGCCTCGCAAAGGGCACCTATTGCTAGATTGGTAAAAAAAAAAAAGCAGACATTGAATATCCCTTTGAGCATGGTGAAGTAAGTTATTAATTCACTTTGGATGGTGTACCAATACACCCAGTCACTACAAAGATGCATGCGTCCTTCCTAACTCAGCTGCCGGAGTGGAAAACAATTACAGAGTTTAATGGCCGTGAAAGGAGAAAACTGAGGATGGATAAACAACAATTACTCCACAATACTAACATAATTGACTGAGTGAAAAGAGGGAAGTCTGTACAGAATAAAAATATTCAAACTAGCTTCCTGTTTGCAACAAGGCACTAAAGTAATACTGCAAAAAATGTGGTAAAGCAATACAATTATTGCAATGAATACAGGCTGTATCATATCCGGTCGTGATTGGGAGTCCCATTGGGCAGCGCACAATTGGCCCAGCGTCGTCCAGGTTTGGCCAGGATAGGCCATCATTGTAAATAGGAATTTGTTCTTAACTGCCTTGCCTAGTTAAATAAAATATATATTTATTTATTTACACACACACATACATACACACACACATTACAAACACATATACACACACGTTTGGGGAAAATACTCTCCATATTTTAAAGCATAGTGGTGGCTGCCTCATGTTATGGGTATGCTTGTAATCGTTAAGGACTGAGGAGGTTTTCAGGATAAAAAAAGAAATGGAATGGAGCTAAGTACAGGCAAATCCTTGAGGAAAACCTGTCTCAATCTGCTTTCCACCAGACACTGGGAGATTCATTCACTTTTCAGCAGGGCAATAACTTAAAACACAAGGCCAAATGGAGTTGCTTACCAAGAAGATAGTGACTGTGCCGAGTTACAGTTTTGACTTAAATCTACTTGAAAATCTATGTCAAGACCTACAAATGGTTGTCTAGCAATGATCAACAACCAATTTGACAGAGCTTGAATAATTTTTTTCAATAATAAAATGGGCAAATGTTGCACAACCTAGGGGTGGAAAGCTCTTCTGGACTTACCTAAAAAGGTCGCAGCCAAAGGTGCTTCTACATACAGTTGAAGTCGGAAGTTTACATACACATAGGTTAGTCATTCAAAATCATTTTTCAACTACTCCACAAATTTCTTCTTAAGAAACTATAGTTTTGGCAAGTCGGTTAGGACATCTAATTTGTGCATGACAAGTAATTTTTCCAACAATTGTTTACAGACAGATTATTTCACTTATAATTCACTGTATCACAATTCCAGTGGGTCAGAAGTTTAGATACACTAAGTTGACTGTGCCTTTAAAAAAGCTTGGAAAATTCCAGAAAATTATGTAATGGCTTTAGAAGCTTCTGATAGGCTAATTGACATCATTTGAGTCAATTGGAGGTGTACCTGTGGATGTATTTCAAGGCCTACCTTCCAACGCAGTGCCTCTTTGCTTGACATCATGGGAAAATAATTCAGCCAAGACCTCAGAAAAAAAATTGTAGACCTACACAAGTCTGGTTCATCCTTGGGAGCAATTTCCAAATGTTTGAAGGTACCACATTCACCTGTACAAACAATAGTGCGCAAGTATAAACACCATGGGACCACTCAGCCATCATACAGCTCAGGAAGGAGACGCGTTCTGTCTCCTAGAGATGAACGTGCTTTGGTGCGAAAAGCGCAAATCAATCCCAGAACAACTGCAAAGGACCTTGTGAAGATGCTGGAGGAAACAGGTACAAAAGTATCTATATCCACAGTAAAACGAGTCCTATATCGACAAAACCTGAAAGGCCACTCAGCAATGAAAAGGCCGCTGCTCCAAAACCGCCATAAAAAGCCAGACTACGGTTTACAACTGCACATGGGGACAAAGATTGTATTTTTTGGAGAAATGTCCTCTGGTCTGATGAAATAAAAATAGAACTGTTTAGCCATAATGACCATTGTTATGTTTGTAGGAAAAAGGAGGATGCTTGCAAGCCGAAGAACACCGTCCCAACCGTGAAGCACGGGGGTGGTAGCATCATGTTGTGGGGGTGCTTTGCTGCAGGAGGGACTGGTGTACTTCACAAAATAGATGGCATCATGATGATGGAAAATTACATGGATATATTGAAGCAACATCAAGACATCAGTCACGAAGTTAAAGCTTGGTCACAAATGGGTCTTCCAAATGGACATTGATCCCAAGCATACTTCCAAAGTTGTGGCAAAATGGCTTAAGGACAACAAAGTCAAGGTATTGGAGTGGCCATCACAAAGCCCTGACCTCAATCCTATAGAAAATTTGTGGGCAGAACTGAAAAAGTGTGTGCGAGCATTTGCTCTGTTAGGAGGAATGGGCCAAATGTATTGTGGGAAGTTTGTGGAAGGCTACCCGAAACGTTAAATTTAAACAATTTAAAGGCAATGCTACCAAATACTAATTGAGTATATGTAAACTTCTGACCCACTGGGAATGTGAATAAATACATGCTGAAATTAATATATCATTCTCTCTGACATTCCACATTCTTGAAATAAAGTGGTGATCCTAACTGACCTAAGACAGGGAATTTTTACTAGGATTAAATGTCAGGAATTGTGAAAAACTGAGTTTAAAGGTATTTGGCTAAGGTGTATGTAAACTTCCGACTTCAACTGTAGTTGACTCGGGTGTAAATATTTACGTAAATGAGATATCTGTATTTCATTTTCATTAAATTTGCAAACATTTCTAAAAACATTTTCACTTTGTCATTATGGAGTATTGTGTGTAGATGGGTGAGAGGGAAAACTTTAATTTTTTTTAAATTCAGGCTTAATTCCACATTTTGTATGAATACTTTCTGAAGGCACTGTATATATCCCACCAACATGAACACACACTAACATACAGACAGTCCGCCCCCTGGCTCTCTCAATGCTGGACTTGGCTAAGGGACAAGAGCTCTCGTCTTAAACCAGGGAATAACAAGAGCTCTTGGGGCATATGGGGCAGAGGAGCCAACACATACCTGGGCCTCAGAGAATATATATATTGGTGTATTATGTTTACACTGCAACAGCCTTATGGAACTAAATGTAACATTGCCAACAAGATGCCAACAGTCCAGGCCAAGGCAGTATAATAATGTACTGTAATATTGCTTTCTTTGGCCATTTTCATATCCTTAATGTTATTAAACTACACTGAACAAAAATATATACGCAACATGTGAAGTGTTGGTCCCATGTTCCATGAGCTGAAATAAAAGATCCCAGAAATGTTCTATACCTACAAAAAGCTTATTTCTCTCAAATGTTGTGCACAAATATGTTTACATCCCTGTTAGTGAGCATTTCTCCTTTGCCAAGATAATCCTCCCATTTGACAGGTGTGGCATATTAAGAAGATTATTAAACAGCATGATCATTACAGAGGTGCACCTTGTGCTGGGGACAATAAAAGGTCACTCTAAAATGTGCAGTTGTGTCGCACAACATCATCTCACAGATGTCACAAGTTTTTAGGGAGCGTGCAATTGGCATGCTGACTGTAGGAGCTGTTGCACAGAGAATTTGGCAGTATGTCTAACAACCCCACACCACGTGTATGGCGTCGTGTGGGCGAGCGGTTTGCTGATGTCAACATTGTGAACATGGTGGCGGTGGGGTTATGGTATGGGCAGGCATAAGCTACGGACAACGGACACAATTGCATTTTATCGATGGCAATTTGAATGCACAAATATACTGTGACGAGATCCTGAGACCCATTTTTTTAAGGTATCTGTGACCAACAGATGCATATCTGTATTCCCAGTCATGTGAAATCCATAGATTAGGGCCTAATTAATGTATTTCAATTGACTGATTTCCTCATATGAACTGTAACTCCGTTAAAAAAAAAAAAAAAAAAATCTATGAAATTGTTGCATTTGGTGAACAAAGAGACAGAATGATTAAAGACCTTCCAGAGCTCATTAATTCCAGCGTCATGCTGCTCGAGTTGTCAGTGGTCTCTGCCCCATAGGCTAACTGTAATTCAGCAGATGTCAAGATTCATTTATTCTGATTAACCTCTGACACCTACGACGTCGAGGGAGGAAGGAGGCAGGGAGATGGAATCCACAGGTTTGTGTGTCAATGACATTTGATCTAAGTTTCAATGGAGGTTTCAGAAAACAGCAGGGCTCTTCTACTGCAGCAACAAAAGTTGTTAATGATATTTTTGATGCCACAGACGAGAAACGGCACCGTCTCCCTTTTCATCGAGCTGTCAAAAAAAGGCATTCGACGCCGTTGATCATGGCGCGTTGCAAAGACTTGGATAGGATCATCTGATTGGGCAGTCTCATGGTTCAAAGGGTAACTATCACATAGAACTCAGTCTGCTCAGTTTGATGTCATGTCATCAATTGTCCTAACTAAGCTCTGTCAGTTGAAGTTGCTTTTAAATGATAAGACAAACGTTATGGGTTTTACACATAAAAACATCACCTCATCCACGTACAGTCAGAGTAGCATCTTCCAAGTACTTGGGTTTCAAAACACCACATCGAATGTGTTAGGCTCAAGTTGGGTTTTTCTTTTGACATGAGGAAGAGGCTATTTTTCGTGGCTGTAATTAATGATGGTGATATTTTGTACATGTACGCCCCTGTAACTACATTGTCCAGCAGACAAATTAGGGGGGGGGGGGGGGGAGAGAAGTATGCCAGTTCACTGCCCCTTTCACTTGGAACGAGCTTCAAAAAAGGTCCTGAAATGACAGGAGCTCGTCCCTTTAAATGAGATTAAAACTAGGTTAAACACTATGATGGGAAATTATGTGGGGGGGGGGGGGGGGGGGGGGGGGTTGCGGTCAATGTTTCGACCCCTAGTTGCGCCACACTTTCCCAAATCATCTTATTGTTCAATGTGTAAATGTATGTTGTTGTTTCTTTCCAACTGTAGTGCTTTGTGTTGTATTTTGTAAACGTGTCTGCAACTTTGTGTACTGCCATTTTGGCCAGATCTCTCTTGTAAAAGAGAATGTTCATCTCAAAACGAGACTAACCTGCTAAAAATAAAAGTACAAAAAAAAGATGTAACATAGGTACATGCCAGGTAGAGTCGAGCTCTCATGCTGGAGTGGAAGAACCCAACAGAAACCACCCGGTGGGGAGAGAGGTTCCCACTCGCACAGCGACACATTTTCATGCCACACACGACCTCTCCAAGCACCCCCAACGTCGCTCGCAGGAGGGTGGGTGTGCTGAGAGAGGAGAACAGAGACGGAGAGGTGTAGGGAAAAGAGGGACTTTCCATCAGTAAAGTGTACAGGTACACGGGAGGACATGGAACGGCACTCACTGCCACACCGATAGGCTTTCACTCACGAGCTCTCACAAACTGCTAACTGTGCCAAAGAAAAAGGAGCAGAGCGTCGTCGGACACGTTCCACAAACAAGCCTAAAAAGAAAGGTGACCGCCAGTTTCAAAATGTCTGGCTGTTGAGAGAGACAGACCGAGCAGCCGTCTGTCAGTCAGTCTGGAGCCTAGTAAGGAGAGCATAGCCCTTGGGCCTGTGCAAGGTGGGCCTCAGTCACAGCACAGAGATCCTACTACTAAACCACGGTGCGATGACGTCATCTATGCAGACAGAGTAAAGCCCAGAGGGGCTTGGGTGGGGTGGGGGGTCTCTCTCTCCTTCCACCGCTGAAGAAGCTAACCGGGGCTCCAGCTGAAACCATGATGCCGCAGCAATGTCCACATAGTCCCTTCCTGGTGAGATCAATGAGGAGCCACAACGACAGGCAAGACAAAAACACCGACCCGGACAGAACACCAGAACAAAAGAAATTCACATTTCATAGTCAAACACCCTGTTTTTTTCCCCCTCTCTCATCATTTTAAAAATGAGCCGTCTTTAGGATCTTAGTTACATCTCATTGTTGGTATCCTATCCTCAGGGAGGGTTGAGGTGAGCGAGTCGATCTGTAGAGTGACCCTGTGTGTGGCTCTTATAGACGCACCGTGTTGATTCTCAGCGGCTGGACGTTCTTGCCGTTGGCGTGGCTCTGCCCGGGGCTGAAGTAGGGGCAGAGCTTGGCCGGGAACGTCTTCTCCCTGTAGGTGTACAGCCAGGACATGTCGTCAGCATTGTAGAACACCAGCAGGCCCTTGGGGTAGTCCAGGTACACGCCCACCTTCTCCAGCTTGCTCTTGACGTTGAGGCGGGTCCAGGGCTCGGTGCAGGCGCTGTACTGGTTGCCGTCGTGCATGACGACACAGTAGAAGCCGCGGCTGGGCTGGATCTGGATGCTGCCCTTGCGGCTGACCGTCTCGTTGGCCACGCCGATCATCCACTGTGTCTTCTCTGACACCATCACCTCCCAGTAGTGCACCCCGGAGCCGAAGCCCTCGGCCCCCAGCACAGACACCTCCACGTCGAAGCGCCGCGGGGAGTCCTGCAGCGGCTGGGGGTGCAGGTTACCATAGGCTACGATGGTGCAGTCATCTGATAGGATAAGTCTCTGGTGGGCTGTGATGGGGTCTAAGGTCAAAGCTGCTGGCACTACAGAGAGAGAGAGAGAGAGAGAGAGAGAGAGAGAGAGAGAGAGAGAGTGGAGACGGTTCAAAAACAACATCAGAGACGACCTGACAGGGCAAGCCCAGATAAAGCCAGTTAGACAGGATACAGATAAGAACATATTCTTCCCTACTGTTTACCAATAGAGAAACATAAATATGTTATGAGGACGCTCCCTCCCTCAGACAGACACTAGCTCCAGAACGGCAGTGTCATTCGTTGCACTCCATTTGTCACCATCGCCGCTGTACTGTCTGAGTTTTATGCTGAGGCAGTGAAAACGTCCTGGCATCCCGTTTCAGCCAGTCACTGAACTGGAGAGGGGATCTGAAGGCAAGTGCATACAAATTGATTTTCTAAATGTTATCTTTAAAAGTGATTCATCAGCCATCTGGGAGAGGACCAAGGACATTCTGTTTGGAGGGAGGAGCGGAGTCACTGGCACAGTCTCTGTCTGCAGTGGTCAGTCAGTGTAGGTTTACTGACTGTGCCTGGTGTTTCTGCTCTACCAATCAAATGAGCCGGTGCTGCTGAAGGACCCTATCAGGAGAAGAATAAGGGACTGTCATGGTGCTGGGATGACTGATGGCTAGCCTAATAATCCACTCTTGTAATACCCCTATTGCCCAACATCTACTGTAATCATATTTAAGGAAATGAAGACCTCATGAAGAGTATTTACATGAGCCATGTTTGGGACTGTTGGTTCATACCCTTTGACTTTATGCTACAAAAGGGAAACAGCTTATAGAGTACGCATTCAAAATGACCTCGACCTCCACTACACATTGATATTGTACAATGTCATGCAAAGCTATGGAAATGGAGCTGGGAGGAGCATGTCTCCACAGCGCTGTGTTGGCTTGGCAGGGCTGGAGGCAGCTAGCTACATGTCGTTAACTGTGGGTTAGGGAGGGAGTGTGGTTGTTGCACTGGGTTCAGTCTATTTTTTTTTATAGTTCTGTCTGGTTCTATGGAAAAAATGAGCTGGGAGAACAATAGCAGCTTGTTCTCCTCACTCACTCCCATACATAGAGCTGGTTAAAAACAGAACAGAGAAAGGAATTTGCCAAATCTCCCCCCTTGATCTTCAGTGTTTAGCCTTGCCACTAGCCAGGACAATGTTTTCCCAAACGCAACGACGTCGCCAGGCAGTGTGTGTGTTTCAATCTATTCATGAAAATGTCAATCTCTCTTGCACACACAACAAACACAAGTGTTCATACACTCAAGTCATGCACACGTATGCCATTTTCAGGTTGGTAACATGATGAAAAAAGGGCACCGGGTTTGAGAGAAGAGGAGAGGTAGGCTACTATTAATCCCCTAAACTATCATCTGCAGAGAGGGAGCGAGGGATGATGGGAGAATAGGCTTTGTGTTGTCACCATGGCAGCCAGTGTTGATGGATCTGAACCAATTGTTCCATTTGGCAAGCAGTCAAGGGAGGCCAAGAAACCACTCTGCCTTCTCTCCAGCTTCAGGAGGCCAAAATGAGAGAATTGACAGAATTGAGTGCATCGTTTTAAATAACCTTCCGTGAGAGTGAGCGATGGCTGTGGGCTCAGGGAGAACAGGAAGAGGGAGAAGAAAGGAGAGAGATCTTCATCAGCTTTCCTGACAGCGAAGGGCATCTCAGCCCTCCAGCCACCATTTTCTCACAGAACTCACAAACATCCCAGATATTTGAATGCAGGATTAGCTCACACTGTGGGAGTCTTTTCCAAGGTTTCCAAGGCATCAATCAGAGCCCAATTTAAACCCAAATCTATGCTACATTTTACATGTGTATCATTTAGCAGACGCTCTTATCCAGAGCAACTGACAGGAGCAATTAGGGTTAAATACCTTGCTTAAGAGCACCCTTTGGAGTACAAACCCATGGTGGAGACAATGATTTGTATCATAACTGAATGATGGGCTGAGGTACTTGGGTGCATCGAACAACTCATAAGACACTCCTGGTGAAGCGAATGCTGTTACACAGTTGAATTATGTGAGGGTTACCTGGTGAAATATCCTGAAATAGAGACTTCCATATTGTGTACTGCAGGGGCCCCATGTACTTCGAGGTCGGGAAATCTTCATATGTTAGATTGGTCTCATGTATCTTTCCTTTTATCCTGTAGGTGAAGAAGAACGATCAATGTCAATTATCGATTTACTTTCACATCTCTTTTCTCGCTCTGTGAGATGTCTCTAGTCATTGCTCTATTTTCACAGTTCGTTGTTGATAAAAGTATCTGTCAGATTCTGGGTGCCCACGTAATATTCTACAGCAGTGTAGATTGATATGGGTGATGGAGGAGGGGGTCGGCTGAAACGCTATTACAGTATCCACCCCCACATTAGTCATTCTCATTCCTCCCACATGTATCCTTGAACCCCCCCTCTCAACCCTGCCTGGGAACCATTGGGCTGCACAGCTGTACACCGAAAATCCTGAGAAACATTGAAACAAAAAATGATGCAAAGCTAACCATTCACCTGCTGTGAGTCTGTGAGAGTTACCCTGAGGAGAAACCACAACCTTGTCAAGTCTTTTCTCACATTTTCCAAGGGTTTCTGCCAGTACTACACTTCCTGGAATCGTTGTGACTTTATGAGAAGACAAACCTGTATATCAGTTCATTCTTCACTCATTCCTGTCAATGTCCTCTGGACCGTTTGTTAGAAAGTAGTATTTTATTGCATTTATTTTTTGTACTTTTTAACCCTTTTCATCCCCAATTTCGTGATAAACAATTGGTAGTTACAGTCTTGTCCCATCGCGGCAACTTCCGCACGGACTCGGGAGAGGCGAAGGTCGAGAGCCACGCGTCCTCCGAAACACTACCAGGCAAAGCTGCACTGCTTCTTGACACAATGCTCGCTTTAACCCGGAAGCCAGCCGCACCAATGTGTCAGATGCGCCCGGGCCCGCCACAAGGAGTCGCTAGAGCGCGATGGGACAAGGACATCCCATCCGGCCAAACCCTCCCCTAACCCAGACGACGCTGGGCCAATTGTGTGCCGCCTCATGGGTCTCCGGTCGTGGCCGGCTACGATTTGAAAGCATTCTGACGCAACAACTTCCTCAGTCCACCTTATCAATCCCTTCTAAGATCTTAAACACTAACTCAATCCCTGAGCACCCTCTTTCCCCGATTTAAAATAATGAGTCTGGTATATCAATGAGTTGCTTAACTCCGCACTCTCCAAGCTATCACTATCGGTATCACTGTCACTATCCTGACGATGAGCAGAATGGGTTACATTCATTACATTCAGGGGATGGTCTTATGTCGGGAGGGGAGTATAACATAACAACCTCAGACAGCGTGCCATCTTACAAAAGTTTAGGACTGTGGCTTTTTGGAAGAAGAGCTGATCCAAGGTCAGTCAGACAGTAAGCAGAGCACCTCTCGGAGGTGAGGGCCACGCCCTCCAGGAAGTCGTGGCGTCCCGTCTCGTTGAGGCGCTCCTGCAGGATGCCGATGCCCTCCTTGACGTCACGCAGCTGCTGGCTGAAGCGCTGGATCTTGTGCTCGATGTCGGAGAGCGTGCGCGCCGTATCCGTCTCCAGTTCCTCCAGCATGGCCTTCTGGCGCTCTCGCAGGAACCGCTGCAGACGTTCAAATGCCTCGCCGATGGTCGCACGCAGGCCCTTGGCCGACGACTGGAATGAGAGCGAGAGGGATAAGAGAGAGATGACAGGATGTTTATTTAGGATTAATGTGCAGGTTGCGCTCCAAGCATTAAACACACCAATATAAAATGTATTCTGCCTCTGTCACTCTTAGTTGGATGAAAGTCTGCCACCCCAGGGCTTATAAACCTTTTATCACCTACCCTAACGATTATGTAAATGTGAAGTCATTAATTGAAAAAAAATCTGGCTAACAGTCAAAGGCAGGGCTTCTAAGGACATAAAATCCCCATCTGCTGTTATAGATCATCCAACACTCATTAACTCAATAGGAAATGTACTATCATAAGAACAACCTATGCAGATCGCATTAGGAGTTAAATAGGGCAAAGCTCAGTGTGCCTTTTTAAATGGTGACACTGCTTGTGAGATGGCGAGCATTATTTTAAAAGGCTGATGCTGTGGGGTCGACTGGGGACAGACTAGCTGTGTGTTCAAGGCAACATTTACAAGGCCTGCGGATAGTCAGATAAACGGACGCCATTCTAGAAAGGGCAGGGCTGTTGATAAGGGGGAAAGGAGCAGAAGCTGAGGAGAGAGTTGGATTCATTTATTTATAGTGTAGCGGAAATGAATCACCTCCAATGCTAACAGCAGTAGCAGAGTAGACAAAACAAAGAGGAGATCTAGACGCTCAGTCCAGTTACAACTGGAGGAGAGGGAGCCGCTTCTCACTCAGGGCTTCCCTCTGTCTCTACAGAGGAAACATTATCTTTGTCCAACATTCTAAGCTCTGTTGTAGTTAGGGTTACGAAGCTACCGGTAAGTTACCAAAGTTACCGGAATCTTCAGTCATTTTGGTAATTCAATGAAAATCTAATGTCATTATATCGGTTTCCCCCCCCCCTTCACATTATACAATACACAATGCAGGATCACGTTACAAATATTAGCCAATATAGTATTAATTTAGTTATATCTGTGTCCATATTGTCCATGAGTTTCTATTAGATAGACCAGATGGTTCAAGAGAAAAATAGCCTAATTAATGAAAAAGCATTTAAATCAATGGCATCTTTTTATTACCTCTGCAACTCATCCAACTATTGGCTTTTTTCACAACTGCCACCAGTTTGACATATTTATTTTACTAAGTGTGTAAATTTTTTTTTGAATAAAAACATTTTATGCTGAAACCCTCATATTTCAGTCCATCACTTATAATGTTCTGTACTATGTACTATGTCATGTGGACCCCAGGAAAAGTAGCTGATGCTTTTGTAGAGGCTAATGGGGAGCCTAATAAACACCAAAATACAAAATATTAAAACACCAATGGTGTTCACTAAGTCGATGGTTTATATTTAGGATAATGTTTTGCAGCTGTTATTAAAATGCATTATAAAATCGTATTTCATTATTTCATACACTTTACGTGTGATGCGGCCACACAGAGGGCAAGAGATAAATACAGACACCTGTGATAGTCTGAAGTACCAAAAAAGACCACTAGATGTCTTGTGATAAAATACATGAAATCCTTGAGACACCACAGTTCTGGTAGTTTACTGGTAAACCAGTTCTACTAGTCTCTGGGTCGTTCCACAAAAAGAGTGCCTTTTGTGTCCCTTTGATATTTTAAGTAGAAATTGTAAACCAATATTTAATATAACCTGTTATATTAAATGAAGTGCCTTTTAATATAGACAACATTTTGACAGTACACCCTATGTGACTTAAGCACAACATTTCTCCAAGTTTTCACCATCACTAGCAACATTTTTTGGCGTTAAATAGTAAAATGTGCCTACTCTGGTCTTGGCACGTTCGCTCTAGCCAACAGCTCACGATACACTGCAGGTAGGCTAGTCTACATGGTGAGATTATTATGGTTAAGTTTATTTTAAATTTGTCAAACGGCAGTCAAGCATCGATCACATCACCACAATAAGACCCTTGATATTTATTGGAAAGGAGCATCAAGATCACTGTGCACTTTCACCATCCTGTGAAGTTCATCAGAACTTTCATCTGTAGCCTAATAAACTGCATGGTTTCCTGAGTGGTAGTGGGAGTACCACACACCATATCATCGTGACTCCAAGTTGACGTCGATATGATGGTTATTATATCAATATTTGCGCATAAAAAAAGGTATTTCCACCACCATCTCTCACATAATACATTTTACAGACACAAAAAGATCCCCATGTCGAACGAACAAATTCTGTCGGCATTTGTAAAATTGTACCTGTAGTGATTTGAAAAAATATGTATGATATAACTATACTCATAAAAGAAGTGCGGCTGGAAATGTGGTAAATGTAAAGCCCTAGTTATTTTATTGCTTTGACAAAGTCACCTCTGAAGAATATTATATATTTAATGTGATTAGTGATCCATATTATCACATGAAATGTCTGTCCCTCATTTTAAGTTCAATCTTGTTACATGAACTGAACTCTTTTAATATGGTAAAACAATTCCTTTTTTTTTTTTTATTCAAAAGAAACATTGAATAGTCAAATCACAGTGTAAAAAACAGGTGAGCTGGTTCTACTCTTTTCAGCCATTTTCTGGTGTTTTGTGGTTTAAAACTGAGTGGGTCGAGCACAACATGTCAACCCTGTTACCAACAGGTAGACAGGCTAGAAATGTTTTAACAATTTAATTATATATATTTTTTAAAGTTTGCATTCAATTGCCCCGCTCTGTTGCACACAACAAGCTTCCATTCCCCCCTGTCACAATAGGATTTATGGCAGATTTAAGATGAAATTGTCAACCCTGCACAGTCAACCCTGTTACAGTCAACCCTGGTACTTTATTTGGCACGTAATAAGCACTTACCATAGTCATTTATTTTTAATGTAACCTAGAGATGGGAAAACATGTTTTTAATTTATGTTGAACATGTGCTCTTTATGACAGAATGTTCAAATTAAGCGAACTAAAACTACACTACCCAAAAAGGTACTCAACTGTTGGAAAGACCCCTCTACTCCTCTCCATCACAGGGGAGTACGGAAGATCAGGGGCAGTAGCATTATAATCTGGGTTTTATTACTACTGCCTGCGATCAATCAATCAATCAATCAATCAATCTCCCTCCAGCAGCATGCCTGTTCCTCCTGTTCCAGTAGGAACCTGGAAGCAGGCAGATATTATCTCTGTGCTGCTGGGAGCTCTCAGCCTATTAAGACCATTTATCTCCAGTACAGATGGGCTGTGGGCTGCTCTCCTCCACCTGGTGACAGAGAGAGGAGGACAGTACTGATGAGGCCTGTGCCAGGTCCCAGCAGGGTGTTATGGCTATGGCAGGGGGAATATTTAAAGCCCATATTAAGCCTACAGGGAGAGGAGGCTGGGTCTCAGAGCAGCAGCATGTGCTTATCAGGCGAACCCCCCAGGGGCCTGGGAATCAGACAACGTCTGCTCTTCAGACGGGGGAGGGGACGTCCCTAAACACATGGGCCCAGGGCTGGAACTAAACTAGAGCACCAGAACCAATATAAACCAATTAACTGACAAACAGCAGTATTAGTGGACATTTAAGAGTCACACCAGAAACAACGGTAATGGCAGCCTCACACCACCCTGCTCAAAGTTTCCGTTTCAGCACCATGTTGCCGGTGAGAGAGGGGCAGAGAGGATTATGGGTGTTTTTTGAGGGTTTGATCCTACTAATCAATTTTCCTTTGGTGTCGGTGTGAGGTCAAGCACGAAAACCAAGAGAACAACAGAGCAATTCATTGTCATAAACCTAAATGCATCTGTGAGGCAAAGAGATCAATGTATGGCCCTCTTCCAGGCAAAGCACGTCACCTCGGACAAATGGATGCAAACCTAATGAGATGGGCTGATTTATAATGGAGACCTCCAGCTGGCACTCAGTTGGAGTTGATGGCAGTGGAAGCAGGCAGGTCTGCCTCTCTGGAACAGAGCCAGGGTAAAGTAAAGTCCTGCACTGCAGAACTCAAGCAGACAGGACAGAACAGGAAGACAGGAGGGAGCTGGCTTGGCTGGCATGCCAGTGGACAGCCAGCATGTAAACAGCAGGAAAAACGATGCATCCCAAATGACAAATACCGCTGACAGCACAAACCCCATCTGTCAGAGAGCCCTCCCTCTCTGACCGATACAGCTCAAAGACGCTTAAGGGGGAGAGATGAGCCAGAAAGAGAGGAGAAGCTGTTGTATCGACTGGATGCGCTGGCTCCGCTGGTTAAAACAAGTTGAGATTAAAGAGATGCTTAATGAACCAATTTGCTGTTTGGATTCTCACTGTCAGCTGTGGGAGAGACTGAGGTAGAGAGACACAGAGACAGAGAGAGAGAGAGAGACAGAGAGAGAGAGACACAGAGAGAGAGAGAGAGAGACACAGAGACAGAGAGAGAGACAGAGACAGAGAGAGAGACACAGACACAGAGACAGAGAGACAGAGAGACAGAGACAGAGAGACAGAACACACGGGTGCTTTTTATAGGTCAAAAGGCTCTCTATACTGTAAGCTACTTTGGTCTAAGTGAATTTGTGTGCTTGGTGTGTGTTACCCCGGTCTCACGGAGTAGAGAAGTGTGTGTGTTACCCCGGTCTCACGGAGTAGAGAAGTGTGTGTGTTACCCCGGTCTCACGGAGTAGAGAAGTGTGTGTGTTACCTTGGTCTCATGGAGTAGAGAAGTGTGTGTGTTACCCCGGTCTCACGGAGTAGAGAAGTGTGTGTGTGTTACCTTGGTCTCACGGAGTAGAGAAGTGTGTGTGTTACCTCGGTCTCACGGAGTAGAGAAGTGTGTGTGTGTTACCTCGGTCTCACGGAGTAGAGAAGTGTGTGTGTGTTACCTTGGTCTCACGGAGTAGAGAAGTGTGTGTGTTACCTCGGTCTCACGGAGTAGAGAAGTGTGTGTGTTACCTCGGTCTCACGGAGTAGAGAAGTGTGTGTGTTACCTCGGTCTCAGTGAGTAGAGAAGTGTGTGTGTTACCTCGGTCTCAGTGAGTAGAGAAGTGTGTGTGTTACCTCGGTCTCAGTGAGTAGAGAAGTGTGTGTGTTACCTTGGTCTCAGTGAGTTGTCTCTGCAGTAGCTGCAGGGCCTCTGTGTGTCCCTTCTCACTGTCCTGCAGAGTGGCCAGCTGCTCCTTCATCTCCCTCTGCAACACAACAACAACAACTTAGCAACCACTGACTAGAGAAACACACATACAGCATTGTTCCTAGTTGCTAACGAGGTGCATTACTGATTTACTGGAGCACACATTTCATCAAGTTCCTCTGTTGAATCAAATTGGCGCATAACATTACATTAAGTCCGTTGATTTGATGTTGACCAATTGTCCTGCAGCAGCATAGGGCACCATTCCTTTGCCATCACTTGCTACTGGGAAAAACCGTCAAACTCTAAAGTTCAACTCAAGGTTGTCGTCAGACATCTACATCTGTTTCAGCCTCAGCGGGAGGTTCAGGTATCGCAGACACCTCCTCCTCCTAACGGCCTAAAAGCCTTTTATGACTTATTGATTTAAGGAAGGCTGTATTATGTTAACCTTCTGCGGTCCCTGAACACCAGGAGTCTGGGGAGGGAACTGAGTCTGAGGAAAGGAGGTTCTGTCAGACAGAAAGTGGGTCGTCTCCTCCAGGGCACCCCCTCCATGGCAGAACCAGGCCGTCTCTCTTTCTCCCTGTAATCCACCTCCAAGTTTCCTCGGGCAGAAGGAGGACACCAGGCAGTGGAGCTGGAACTGCTGTCACCAACAGGTCCCCTGAGCCCAGCCCACCGCAGACACACAGTGAACAGAATCCATTTATCAGGCAAGAAGCAGATCCTCGTCGGACTGATGATGCTTAGGGCCAGAAGAGGGGCAGGACTTCAGGTGCAGGGCTTGAGAATGTGTTCAATGTCATGCTGCCTGTGAAGGTCATAGCTAATCTCTCCTGCAGTGCCAATAGTCTAAACGGGATTGACAGTAAAAGGACAGACTGGCTCATTACAACAGCTGTTATTTATTTGCTTCTGCGGAAAATACTCTGAGGAATATCAATGCAGTGCTGGAAAATTGCTTCCTGTTGACTATATCGAGTCAAATAGCCCAGTCAACAACACTCTTCAAATTCAGTTCTCTGCTCTTTGGCACAGAAACAGGCCAGGCAGCCGCTGCATGTAATTTGGTTTACGATGTGTTGACGGAACAAGCCCATGTCCTTAATAAGCTACAAAATAAAATGTGAAAGACAAATGTTGGTAGTTTCTATACAGTTTTGAACAGAACCTAATCAAGGACCTGAACTAAGGAAAACTATCTCCCAGTGCTGTGAAGAGCCTCCCAGACAGAATGTGGCTTTACATTTTAATAAGAGAACTCCAGTAGGATCACTGGGTTCCATTTCTCTCAGGGCCAGCTCCAGCCTGCAGTAGGATCACTGGGTTCCATTTCTCTCAGTGCCAGCTCCAGCCTGCAGTAGGATCAGCGGGTTCCATTTCTCTCAGTGCAAGCTCCAGCCTGCAGTAGGATCACTGGGTTCCATTTCTCTCAGGGCCAGCTCCAGCCTGCAGTAGGGTCACTGGGTTCCATTTCTCTCAGGGCCAGCTCCAGCCTGCAGTAGGATCAGCGGGTTCCATTTCTCTCAGTGCCAGCTCCAGCCTGCAGTAGGATCACTGGGTTCCATTTCTCTCAGGGCCAGCTCCAGCCTGCAGTAGGATCAGCAGGTTCCATTTCTCTCAGGGCAAGCTCCAGCCTGCAGTAGGATCACTGGGTTCCATTTCTCTCAGTGCCAGCTCCAGCCTGCAGTAGGATCAGCGGCTTCCATTTCTCTCAGGGCCAGCTCCAGCCTGCAATAGGATCAGCGGGTTCCATTTCTCTCAGTGCCAGCTCCAGCCTGCAATAGGATCAGCAGGTTCCATTTCTCTCAGTGCCAGCTCCAGCCTGCAATAGGATCAGCGGGTTCCATTTCTCTCAGTGCCAGCTCCAGCCTGCAGTAGGATCAGCGGGTTCCATTTCTCTCAGTGCCAGCTCCAGCCTGCAGTAGGATCAGCAGGTTCCATTTCTCTCAGGGCCAGCTCCAGCCTGCAGTAGGATCACTGGGTTCCATTTCTCTCAGGGCCAGCTCTAGCCTGCAGTAGGATCACTGGGTTCCATTTCTCTCAGGGCCAGCTCCAGCCTGCAGTAGGATCACTGGGTTCCATTTCTCTCAGGGCCAGCCCCAGCAGGTCAGAGGGCACACTCCTCTCCCTGGCTGAGGACCAATCCTGAGAGAGAAGGAGTGCCGTTTATACAGGCCTTCCCACTTCCAGGGCCCTCGTTCTGTTGTCTGACAAGTTGGCTTTAATCCAGTGTAATTGGAACTGAACTTGTTCTGTGAGGTTGTAAGCCAATCAGTGTATTGGCCTATAGCATTGAAAAACTCAGAATCATCTTGATCCAAGATACTAACAGAGAGAGAGGCAACACTGTCTGATGCCGTTTGAAATCCAGTCTGTCGGTCTCCTCTACGGCGACAACCCTAGACTCTCCCCGTGTCCATCTCAGCAGGAGGACCAAACATGACATTTCCCCCCGGATGCCGAATGGCAGGGAACAGGGTCGCAGCTGGCTGGCCAATTATTAAACACATTTCCTAAACACACACTGGGGCTTTACACATTTTCCCAAACATTCCTACCAGCTGCAGGCCTTATTAAAATAGAGCAGAGCTTTGTTCAGGAGCTAAATAGGGTTATTGGCTTCCAACAGGCTCCCTGTACTGACGAAGACCAGAAAAAAACTGCCCCAGTCCTAGTATGAATAATGAGCTGCTTACAGGATGCCGAGCTGAACATGTCCTCTGGATACACACAGAAACACACACACAGAAACACACACACACACACACACACACACACCTTACTTGGGATGTCATTGGATTCACTAAAGTAAAGCCAAGAAACTTCCACTAAAGTTGTGAAAGCCCACACAGAGGTAAACAGCATTGTGATTTAGGTCGAGCTTAAATTAATATGTATAGATTTAATTGCAGGTTGTTCTGTACAGAATCATATCCACGTCTCTTTGACCTGACAATCGTTACATATCCACAACCCAGCAGGAATGTACTTTACGCAACACCCTCAAAGGGTGCTTTATGCAAGTCAAGGACAGTCTTTAGCATTACCTCGCTCAAGCCAGGCTCATAACTCTTTCAGGCAGCAGACGTGGAGGCTAAACACGCACACAGCGACCAGTACAGCCGTCTACTTGATGGGCCCGGTTGTGTAAATCAGTGTGAACAGGAACACAAACCTGCCATCTCTGCTCACAGACACACACACCTATATTTACAGCCCTAGAATAGGTGAGTCACAGGGGCGAGGAGAAACTATGAGTCATGGGCCATCAGCGCAGATCTTCGGGAAGGAGAGAGAAAACAGTAGTTTGTCTTCTTGGCTGCTTTCGCCGTGATGGAGGGTTTGTACACAGGAGGAGAGCAAGTAGTGATGGGGAACTCAACTGATACAGTTATATACACTATATATACACAAAAGTATGTGGACACCCATTCAAATTAGTGGATTCGGCTAGTTCAGCCACACCCGTTGCTGACAAGTGTATAAAATCGAGCACACAGCCATGCGATCTCCATAGACAAACACTGGCAGTAGAATGGCCTTTCTGAAGAGCTCAATGACTTTCAACGTGGCACCGTCATAGGATGGCACCTTTCCAATTAAGTCAGTTTGTCAAATTTCTGCCCTGCTCCGGTCAACTGCAAGTGCTGTTATTGTGATGTGGAAACGTCTAGGAGCAACAGTGGCTCAGCAGCAAAGTGGTGGGCCACATAAGCTCACAGAACGGGTCCGCCAAGTGCTGAAGCGCGTAAAAAAAATCATCTGTCCTTGGTTGCAACACTCACTACAGAGTTCCAAACTGCCTCTGGAAGCAACTTCAGCACAAGAACTGTTCATCGGGAGCTTCATGAAATGGGTTTCTGTTAAAGGAATTCCTGCTTGAGAGTAATGATTAAATAATTCTACCCTGAATTTAGGGATGTGGTCTATATAGCCTGGAGAATGAGGAACTAGAGGGTTAAGCAGAAGTCTCATGAGATTGACTAGGATAGGAGAGGAATGGGGGTCTGTGTGTTTAAGTAAACATCAAGAACTGTTAAACTGTGGTTGACCTGACCTAGCTTGAACCCTCTAGGTTTCCCTAATCTCAGAGATATGAAAATGTCGGCAGGATCAGGATTTACGGTTTTGAGAGTTCTGGGGAAGAGGACAATTAACTCTCGATGTTAGTGTGTAATGTGTGTGCGTAAATGAGGAGCCTGGTATATAATGATGTTCTGTAAAATTGACTGCAGAGCGCACTCCTGAATAAACAATTCTGATTCTTGTAAGCTGGACCTCTGTCTGTGTTATTAAACCAGAATCTTACACATTCTGGATGGCAGACGGAGTATTTTAATTGACGTTAACATTGAGAACATAATTCTCTTAACAGTTTCCATGACCGAGTAGCCGCACACAAGCCTAAGACCACCATGCGCAATGTCAAGTGTCGGCTGGAGTGGTGTAAAGGTCACCGCCATTGAACTCTGTAGTGATGAATCACACTTCACCATCTGGCTGTCTGACGGACAAATATGGGTTTGGCGGATGCCAGGAGAACGCTACCTGCCCCAATGCATAGTGCCAACTGTAAAGTTTGGTGGAGGAGGAATAATGGTCTGGGGCTGTTTTTCATAGTTTGGGCTAGGCCCCTGAGTTCTAGTGAAGGGAAATCTTAATGCTACAGCAAACAAAGACAATGTAGATGATTCTGTGCTTCCAACTTTGTGGCATCAGTTTGGAGAAGGCGCTTACCTGTTTCAGCATGACAATGTCCCTGTGCACAAAGCGAGGTCCATACAGAAATGGTTTGTCGAGATCGGTGTGGAAGAACTTGACTGGCCTGCACAGAGCCCTGACCTTAACCCCATCGAACACCTTTGGGATGAATTGGAACACCGACTGCGAGCCAGGCCTAATCGCCCAACATCAGTGCATGACCTCACTAATGCTCATGGCAGAATGGAAGCAAGTCCCTGCAGCAATAATCCAACATCTAGTGGGAAGCCTTCCCAGAAGAGTGGAGGCTGTTATTGCAGCAAAGGGGGACCAACTCCATATTAATGCTCATGATTTTGGAATGAGATGTCCATGTACATTTGGTCATGTAGTGTATCAGGATATTAAATTTGACGATATATCGCAATATTATTTTTTGCACTAGTCCTTGTCCCTGCACCAAAACTCCAGTATTTTTCCTTTATAGCTTGTTCTCCATCTTTTTAAAATGGTGAGACTATTTGTTTCCAGCCCTTTTCAAAACTTGTTTTCTCATGGCTCTTGTCCCTCTGCAGCATACATGGTGAGCAATATTTTTGGAAGACCGAATGGCAATATATAGAAATCTCAATACATATAGTATTGTGATATCGTATCGTGAGGCCCTGGCAATTCCCAGCCCCTAACAGCAATTGTATCAGACTGAAAAGTATTGATTTCTACACCCAGGGAGGGGATTCAGGAATCCATAACCTATATAGAAAATGGAACAGAGTGAATCTGCTGTGTCTCACACCTTTGGACATGTTGCCACAATCCAAGTGACATAGCAATGTACATTTGTGTACACTGATTTTAGGATCACAACCCTGACTTGAGGCCAGGCTCAAGATTGATTGTTTCAACTGTCGTTTTGATCAGTTTAGGTAGTAAGACGCAGGTAGTTTGAGTCAGTTGTTGGGGAAAGAGGCTGTTTATCATTGACACGGCTGTCTGCACTGTCTGGCAACTCTCTGCTAAAACAACAGGTCATCCTTTTCTACCACCCAGATCTATTCTTCAGCCCCCTGCCTTGCCCTTCCATACTACTGCCAGGGTCCCTCTCTGTGATCATTAACATACAGCTCTATAAGGCTATTTGCATGAATGAAAATGTAAGGAGAGGCAGCGCCATGAGATTTCAATTTATAATATGTACTGTACATTAACTTTTCAATTTACATTACATCTTCGCTTTCGCTGTGGCTGGCAACGTGACATTCTTGCTCTGCAGCTCCAAATTCCCCCTAAATATCAGTATCACAACAGCCACTAACTAGCCAGTAAGCTATAGAGTACTACAGTATGAGTCATGATGCCAATAAAACCGAGCGGTCAAACAGGTTAATGATTCCAATCGTTTTTCCACCATAGGAGATGTTAGAAACACATAAAATAAGGGCTGTGTTTCATGTAGGCTTACCCTGGTGTGACGTTCTGATAACCGTGTAAATCGCTCTAGGACAAAGGCGACTTCATTCTCGTCAATGAGAATAGACCCCGTAGCACCATTCCTGGAAGCCTCACACTCACTAAATGTCCATCTATAAACTCTGCTGCCCTTACACTGCAGCTCTGCTACCATGTTCAAGCACTAAGCCCTTCAACATGGTGTGATCTCTTTCCATGACATTGTGTGTCCCTTCATTAACAGGAGTCCGTTTCTGGGGGGGGGGGGGGGGGAAACTCTTGGTCGTGTTTCTTGTAGTTGGAGATGGGCTAGATGTGGAGCAGGCTGGGAGCATTCATCATTTACATGACTCGCCCTACATTCTAACCACTGGAAAAAGCCAGCATCACCACCTCCTCTCTTTTCCTTTTTACTCTCCGTAGCCACACAATTTTCAAGGAGCTAGATCCACTTTGGTCTAATTGGACAAGGCGTTTGTGCGTGTGTATGCGCGCGATGTTGTTCAGCAAGCTAAATTGCGTTGGGCTCCATTGTCGTTAGTGGGCATATCATTCTGTAGCGAGAGCTGGGCAGTGAGCCGGTCACAGCAGCCACTAAATGACTCCTCAGACACAGGTCAGTCAGACCGGTTCTCTCACCAATCTCCCATCTGACTGCTAGGAATGATCAGACCATTTCACTCCATCTCCTCTGAGGGGAGAGTCCGATACGGAGGAGGAGGAAGGGCCATGTCCGTCTCTGTGTGTGAGATTCTGTCGCCATCGCTGTCTGTGCATCTCAGCCTGGCCTAGTCACAGTCATACACAATGACAGACAGGGCTGTCTATCAAAGCCAGTAGGTTACATGGGGTGGATGATGCCTCCAGCCCCAGTTTGCCCAGTCAGCTGGCTGCTGTAGCCTGGATGCTGCTGCTGTGCTGTTTAGACTGCAGGGACTTCCCTGGAGAGGGTGTGAGTGGAAAATGAGGGACTGGGATTTTAGGCGCAGCTTGAGCGTATTTGGATGTTCCCGAAAAACGCTGTGGCCTGGCACAGTATGTTGGTGAGTGTTTTTGATGATATTTTCCCTGACTGCTTACCCTAGAGGCAGAGTGAGTGTATTGGCAGCAACCAGACAATTGGCAACCAGACTGTTGGCAATGTTCGGCGTGGGGGCAGGCAGTTCCATACTCTTTATGGAGGCACAACTGTTGGCTGACCTCAGATTTACCATTTCTAATAGCTACTTACAAATCATGAATAAAAACACTTCATATATTTTTATGATTTGGTTTGGCCCATTCTCTTGCACTGTGGCTAGCCCGCCTTGATCATTTCTAAGAATAATGAGTTAGGAATGAAGAAATCCAGAAAGCATTTCCCTCCCTTATACGTCATGGAAATAGCTCCCCGCCAGAACATATTCATGGGTTTGACTGATTGTGAAACTGATAGTCTGTAATGGTCTCCTCCTCACGTCTTCAGTCAGCTACTCTGTCAGGGACTTGAGGGTGCGTCTTTACTCTGTCATTCTATTGGGAGCAGAAAAAAGGCCACGCTCTGTCGGGTGGCTCAGCGTCATTGGTCCCCATGTTGTCTGGGCCAATCAGCTGACTAGAATGGGCCTGTTGTGTAGGGCCTTTACTTACCCTGATGCACTGTATACTGAAACTTTAGGAACTTTTTCGATACTAGGACCTGAAAACCGGTTCGGTATTAGAATGTGTGTTACTTTCGGTACTTATGTAAAATGTGTCTCACGTCGTCTACTAATTGAGAGAGGATCAAGTTTATCAGCGGAGCCGATGTCCCCTTATAGCGCGAGAGCACCATGCCTGCTCCACTTCCTCAGTGCTAGTTCTAGCCTGTCTCACTGCACACCACTGCGCCACTAGAGATTCTGGGTTCAAGTCCAGGCTCTGTCGCAGCCGGCTGCGACCGGGAGACCCATGGGACGGCGCACAATTGGCCCAGCGTCGTCTGGGTTAGGGGAGGGTTTGGCCGGCAGGGATGTCCTCGTCCCTTCACGCACTAGCGACTCCTGTGGCAGGCCGGGCGCAGTGCACGCTGACACGGTCGCCAGGTGTACGGTGTTTCCTCTGACACATTGGAGCGGCTGGCTTCTGGGTTAAGCGGGCATTGTGTCAAGAAGCAGCGCGGCTTGGTTGGGTTGCGTTTCGGAGGACGCACGGCTCTCGACCTTTGCCTCTCACGAGTCCGTATGGGAGTTGCAGCGATGATACAAGACTAACTACTAATTGGACACCACGAAATTGGGGGAGAAAAAGGGGTAAAAATATATATTTTCTTAGCCAAAGTCCAGTTGATTGTAAAATTGTTTCAATAATGCATAGATTTTTTTTTTCTAAAATTGCAAATCTGATGCTATTGAACTCAAAATACACAAAGTTGATTCAGCTGCGGGATCGGGGCACCACCAGTACAGAGCTTATTCAGGAATGGCAGCAGGCAGGTGTGAGTGCATCTGCACGCACAGTGAGGCGAAGACTTTTGGAGGATGGCCAGGTGTCAAGAAGGGCAGCAAAGAAGCCACTTCTCTCCAGGAAAAACATCAGGGACAGACTGATATTCTGCAAAAGGTAAATGGATTGGACTACTGAGGACTCGGGTAAAGTCATTTTCTCTGATGAATCCCCTTTCCGATTGTTTGGGGCACCCAGAAAAAAGCTTGTCCGGAGAAGACAAGGTGAGCGCTACCATCAGTCCTGTTTCATGCCAACAGTAAAGCATCCTGAGACCATTCATGTGTGGGGTTGCTTCTCAGCCAAGGGAGTGGGCTCACTCACAATTTTGCCTAAGAACACAGCCATGAATAAAGAATGGTACCAACACATCCTCCGAGAGCAACTTCTCCCAACCATCCAGGAATAGTTTGGTGACGAACAATGCCTTTTCCAGCATGATGGAGCACCTTGCCATAAGGAAAAAGTGATAACTAAGTGGCTCGGGGAACACTTATGAAAAGCTTGTAATTATACTTCAGTATTCCATAGTAACAACTGACAAAAATATCTAAAGACACTGAAGTAGGAAACTTTGTGAAAATTTATATTTTTGTCATTCTCAAAACTTTTGGCCACGACTGTAGATATGGTTAAAGTGACTACGCATATATGATGAACAGAGAGTAGCAGTAGCGAAAAAGAGGGGTTAGCGGGTGGGGGACAATGCAGATAGCCCGGTTAGCCAATGTGCGGGAGCACTGGTTGGTCGGCCCAATTGAGGTAGTATGTACATGAATGTATAGTTAAAGTGACTATGAATATATGATAAACAGAGTAGCAGCAGCGTAAAAAGAGGGGTTGGGGGGGCACACAAGGCAAATAGTTCGGGTAGCCATTTGATGACCTGTTCAGGAGTCTTATGGCTTGGGGGTAAAAACTGTTGAGACGCCTTTTTGTCCTAGACAAAAAGTCCTAATTCTGTAATGTATTGATTGTTGCTGCATCTTGGCCAGGTCTCCCTTGAAAAATACTCTGTGTCTCAATGGGCTTTTCCTGGATAAATAAAGGTTAAATAAAAAATAACAAATTAGCTTTGTACATTACATAACTGAAATGCATTAGTGGTGCTCATAAATCAGCGTTCCAATTATTTCCAGAGACAGGCTCATTAGAAGTAGCGACTCAGCGCTATATTTGTGTTGTGTTCCACCCACCCACGCAAAAACTATTTTACCAAACAAAATGCATGGATGAAGAGGACAAGCTTAGGTTTTCAAGAAAGCACCGCTGCTATTTCAGATGGGATGTTGGAAGGAATACAGCATCCTGAGCATCAGAGCTCCTTGACCGGGGGGATTATGACCAAAACCAAATATAACCATGTCATCTTAAAAAAAAGCTTCTTAGGATTAGGCAAACGCTTTGATAGTCAGCATGTTGTTCATTTAAAACCAAGTATCCATTATGTGTAAGAGCCACAAATCTCCACGGAGAACATCCTGTCATTACACACTACATGCAGACAGACTACAGAGTTAACAAACACTGGTTTAGCTTCTACATCTTGGCCCTGGACGCAGCTGCATACCATCGTCTCTCTGTAGCTGGCTGGCTTTACTATTTTACTGCTTGCCAGCGTTTCTACTTCATGTAAACTCATTAAAGTGTGTGTGTGGACTTGTGCGCACACACATAAAACAAACATTAATTTGTCCTCACACAGTTTCAGAGTATCCAGGCCAGTTCAGATTTACTCTGTAGCTCCCAGTCCATCGATTCACTTTCCATCTAGTCAATAAATACAGGGGTGAAACAGGCCAAACCACAATGCTGAATGTTAGGCCGAAGGGAAGCCCTGACTTTAGCTTGAAATGTACACTGAACAAAAACAGGTCAAAGTCGCCACTGGCTGGGCAGAGACTCTGCAGTAGTGTAGTCTGCTGCATGGACAGGGACCACTCCATCTGAGAGCAATCTGGCCTGGGGGTGCAGAGTGGAGTTGAACGCAATGAAGACAATGGGGAGAGATGAGAGAGGACAGTGTCACTGCAGTGATTAGTCCCATACAGTGCCCAGACCAAACCAGGACCAATAACAAGAACACACTCTGGACAACAAAGAGATGTCTTCTATGGGAGAAACTTGGGTCTTGTTTAACTTCTTTGGGCTAGGGGGCTGTATTTTGACGTCCGGATGAAAAACGTGCCCAAAGTAAACTGCCTGCTACTCAGGCCCAGAAGCTAGGATATGCATATAATTGGTAGATTTGGACAGAAAACACTAAAGTTTCTAAAACTGTTAAAATTATGTCTGTGAGTATAACATTACTTATTTGGCAGGCGAAACCCCGAGGACAAACCATCCAGGAATTTTTGTTGTTGAGGTGACTGTTTTCAATGGGTTTTCTATGTGTATCTAGATTTATAAGGCACTTGCTTGCACTGGATGTCAGTCTTAGAAATTGGTTGATGTTTTTCTTTAGAGAAATGAAGAAGTACGGCAGTTCAGAACGAGGGTCCAGCCTAGTGCACTCTGTTTTGATAGGCGCTCCACGTGACGCGCTTCACGTTGTTTTTATCTGGTAATGAACACCGTTTATCCCATCTTAAATTTTATCGATTATTTACGTTAAAAAATACCTAAAGTTGTATTAGGAAAGTTGTTTCAAATGTTTGGACAGCGTTTACAGGTAACTTATTAGATATTTCGTAGTCATGCTGGGCGAGATGGAACCGGTGTTTTTCTGAATCAAACGCGCCAAATAAATGGACATTTTGGAGATATAACGACAGAATAAATCGAAGAAAAGGACCATTTGTGATGTTTATGGGACATATTGGAGTGCCAACAGAAGAAGTTCTTCAAAGGTAAGGCATGAATTAAATAGTTATTTCTGACTTTTGTGTTGCGCCTGGCGGGTTGAAATCTGATTTTCATGTGTTGGTATGCTGGGCGCTGTCCTAAGATAATCGCATGGTTTGCTTTTGCCGTAAAACCTTTTTCAAATCTGACACGGTGGCTAGGTTAACGAGAAGTTAAGCTTTCATTTGGTGTGTTGCACTTGTGAATGTATGAAAGTAAAAAAAAAAATGTATAAAACAAATTGAATTTGGCGCTTTGCCATTTCACCGGATGTTGTCAAATCGATCCCGTTAACGGGAGTTGAGCCCAAAGAAGTTAAGAACAACCAGTCTAGCATACACACTCCGCTTCCTCCATCCCCTCTCCTTCCAGAGCTGCTTTAATATTCATCTTGGCTTCACACCTCGTTAATAATCCAGCGAGGATATTGAAGGAATTGTAGGGCTCCCTGTGGGTTCACTAGACACCATATTCTCATTACAAATCCAGGGTTGGTAATAGGCAGCGTTAAGAGGATACGGGGGATTTCCTTGGTGCACCTGCAAGCCTGCCGATCCCTCGCTCATTCCACTGCATCTGGACTGAGGGGTCTAAGACACCCGAGTCACTGAGTACAAAGCGGTAGTGTTCCATAATAGACCATGTAAACATCTAGTCTAGTCCACGGCAGGCAACAGCACAATACTAACGTCACCATGCAGGCTCCTCCCCACCCCACACTCCTGGAGCACCATTAGAGTGGAGAGGTTGGGGTGCGAGTCTGTAGAGCAGTAATGAGGACTCCTATCAAGAGCACGTCTAATTAAATCATCTGGAGCTAATCACGGACACAGGGAATTACAGGAGATAATGGCCCAGACTAGCCCTGAACAATGGCCTGTAATCTGGGCTGCTAAATCCCAAACTAATCAGGAACGCACAGCTCAGAGCTGGGCAGGGGTTCTGCTGCTGTCCGACCACACACACACACACACAGCAGCTCAATACTAATTACATTGTGGAAGTGCTTACCACTCAGGCTGCACTAAAGAGAACTGAAGGAGGGCTATGTATAGGCAACCACGGCCTTCTTAGTCGCCCACTAGACTAGCATTTAATATCAACTCTGTACTCAGATTATGTTGTCGCAAATGATCAAATAATCTCCATGTAAAACAGATTTCCTTGCAGATGTGGACAGCAACATTGTGTTAGGAAGAGCTGATTTCCCTGCTGAATTATACCGACTGGTGTACACGCAGGGCTGAGGATAAGACCTTATTGTACCTTAACCTGTCAAAGTTAGGAGACAGCACTTCCCCTTTCATAGCCAGGCAGACATGACCTGCAAATCCTCCTGCTCCTCTCTTCTCCTGCACACATACCACTCCCCAGGCAGTCTGGCAGCTAGCTAAATAAAGGTTAAATGTAAAAATAAAATAAAAACATGGGCCTACGGGGACAGGGTGGGACCAGCACGGACTGACTACAACTAGGCTATATCAACATCATTACACATAACTTATACTAAGGTATTCCACTGCCACAGTATCAACTAGGTTAATTGGCAGAAATGAGCTTATATAAAGCTAATTTTATTGGCCTATTTCTTCCTGCGTTCTTAGACATTTTACAGCTTATTGCAAAAGAGGGAGTGAGTTGGGCTGTAATAAAAACAGATGCGGGGACCTAAGAAAGCACACGAGAGAATAAGGAACAAACATCCAACCAGTCAACAAACAGTGGAGACGAGTGAGGGCTCAAGACTCCAAAATCGGGAACACTGGAGGGACCCCTCCTTCAGTTTAAAAAATGCAAATCCCCAACTAAGTAAATTAGGGATGCACGATATCAAAAATAAAATAAAAGCATAGCTAGAAATGACAATATCAGCATTGGCCCGGTGTCTAGTTTAACGCCGATGTGCAAAACCGATGTCCAAGCTGACGTGCATACCTATATAACGTAGCTTTATGACGTAATGACGCCGCAAAAAATACAGCGCTACAAGTGCAACACAGCATTCCTAACCTGGCCCACAATGTCTGTTGTGTGGATCTATTTTGAAGTTTCAAAGGAAGATAACAAAAAGGCCATTTGCAACGTTTGTGCTGCTATTATTCCCCGAGGAGGGGAGAAAGTGAAACCGTTCAATACCACAAAGCTAATTACTCATTTGAAAGTGCATCACCCCCAGACGTTACGCGACTACTTAGAACAAAAGCAGGGAAAAAAACTAAGCGCACACTTCCAACAATTAAAGAAGTTCAAGTCGAGCAGTCATTTGAAAGAGTAAGAACATTTCAGCGAGACAACCCAAAGGCGAAATCCTTGAATGAATTCCAGATAATGTAATTCATTGCCCTTGACAATCAACCATTCTCTGTCGTGGATGATGTTGGCTTTCGCCGACTGGTCGAGCACCGGTACACATTACGAAGTAGACGGTATTTCTCAGATGTTGCCCTACCGGAGTTACACAGTATTGTTGAAACGCACATCCATGAGCTACCTGCTATGGGCGTCACTGCTATTAGCTTCATGACTGACGTTTGGACCAGCGATGTCAGCCCCATGAGCATGCGGAGTCTGACAGCACAGTGGGTCGACGAGGATTTCGTACTGAGGAAAGCCGTAGTGCATGCTCAAGAATGTGCTGGTTCCCATACCGCTGCTGCCATTTCAATGGCATTTGAGATGTTTGAAACATGAACACACTCCTAGCTCCATTCGAACAACTGACTGCGTCTGCAGCAGACGTGATACTCTCTGTCATGGCAGTGAAACACCTGCTCAACAAAACTGCCGACAGACCGTGGGGTTAAAACTTGCAAAAGTACTCTACTAGAGACTGTGAACAAGCGAGTTGGTGACATTCTCTCTGAGCCTCTACTGTGTCACCACCATGCTCGATGCTAGGTACAAGGACCGCTACTTCGATGCAGACAAGAAACAGGGTTTACGTGAAATGCTGTTACAGACACAGCTGGACAAGATGGAAACGGACACAGTGACAGTGCGCACCGAGGAAGAGAGGCCACGGACAGACAGAGCTGAAACTTCACTGCTTGACATGTATGATGAAATCCTGGTTGAGAATGAAACGACTGAACAAATGAACAATGAAACAGCACAGCAAGTAAGTGAAAGAAATATGCTTTGATTATGTTTAACTGGTAATGGGGACATACAGTACGTAAATGCCAACAAAATAACTTTTTGGTCAGTTGTGTGTGTGTCAACTATTTAACTGTACTAGAATGCTTAAAAAAGCTAAAATTATAAATATCTGTTATCGATATCAGTTTTTGGGAAGGAGGATATCGGTATCGGCCAAAAATGTTATATCGGTGCATCCCTACAGTAAATGCAAAACCCCAAAAATCTACTGCAACAGTCAACGTATTCTCAACACCTCAATTCAGTTAAATCAGTGCCACTGTGTTATAAAAAGACAAATGTGCAGTGAGATGAAGAGTGGGAGGAGGTGGATGAGCTGGTCATAGTCCCATCAGACACAGGAAGTCTAGTTTAATGCACAACAGATGAAGCAACATCCAACTCGTCCACTGGAAACATACAAATACCTTAAAGGACTTGTTGTATGATTAGTCTGCTGGCGTGGTCATCTGACATAGCAAAAGGTTAATAACACTTGCACTTTCTAGGTGGGTTTACACAAACCTCTTGTAGAAACTCCCCGTCTCACTTTGGGAGCCCTCGGCAGAGCGTTGCTAAGCGAGCAGCTTCAGTGGTAGCAGCAGAACCAAGTGAAATAGGCTAGAAGCTACTGCATCTATCCCTGGATGAGGATGTTAGGTCTGTATGCATCTAATATGCATCCTTTCTTAAAAATGTTTGACTGTTAATGGTGGGCTGGGACATGTCAAGGGTAAATGTATCAATATTTCATTAAATACTGGAATTGATTTGGCCAAGTGCAACTGCACTCTCTGTTCAGTGCACTCTCTTCTTAGCAGCGGTGCCTCTGTTCAGTTTGGCAGCTGCGCGAGTGGGAGGGAGATGTGCGTGTGCCTCGTGGTTTACCAGATATTTTTTTCAGCAGTTTTCTTGAAGATCGCTCCGCGACACACACGCTGCAGCGCTGTGGTTCAGCAGCAGATGATCCACTCTCAGCCACTGACTTGTCATTCCCACCCCACTCGGCATCACTCACCGCTGTCATCGAATGGAATAAACTGGAATAAACTGATTGAAGCAAGATGCTTTTTGATGCACACACTCACAGTTCTGCATTTCTCATCTACAGCAGGAAATAGTCTCCTGCCTGACGGAGAAAGCAGTAGATGTTCTGATCCAGTTTAGCACCAGATATCTATGCGAGCCAGGGTTCTCAACTCTGGCGTACTTAAAAAAAAAAACAAGCCTCCTGAGTGGCGCAGCGGTCTAAGGCACTGAATTGCAGTGTTGCGCCATCACTACAGCCTGGGGTTTGATCCCAGGCTGTGTCATTAAGATGAGATTGTAATCACAAATAGTGGGTGTACATTTTTTTTTTTTTTTAAGTACAGAAACAAACTCAATGCTGAGCATGACCATAGGGAAGCACTGTCAAGAAGTCCAGAATATATCTGCTTGTTGAAAACTTCAACCAGCCACACACCTCTCATTAAGATTGTGTGTTTTTGTTTTCTGGTCTACATCTGTGTGATGTGATCAGATTATTCCAGTTCAGAATGAAAAATGATGTATTGTATTTTAACAGTCACAGTTCCAACCTATACTTTTTTTCAACAATCATTTCTACAGCAAGATGTACAGTAGGCCTGATCATTTTCATCTGTATTGTTACCTAGGGTTGCACTATCAAAAACTGAGCCTGTGTGTTTGTTTTCTGTTAGACATCGTGTGATGTGATCAATCAGTTTATTCCTGTTTAGAATGAAAATGATTTATTGTATTCAACAGCAACAGTTCCAACCAAGACATATGTAATGGGGAACAATAAACATGAATATCTATTTATATGGGTATTTCGTTTCATTGTGATTTGTTTTTGTCTATATTGCATTTGTTCTTGACAGAAGGGGCAATGAAATGTACCCATATTTACATATAGTTGCATGTTTCGTAAGCTTGGGTCCCAGGAAAACACCGAATTTCTCATTTGTGTCTAATAGGACATGACCGTTCTGCCTTTCCCATGGCCCTGTTTCCGCATGAACGCAACCGCGCTCTCTCTCTCTCTGCGATGCCACCCTGACTGACCGCCAATTCACTCAAACTCATTTGCTAGTGAGCTAGAAGAAGAAAATAAACCTGTCTGGCTCTGGGAACCACCTTTCTCAGAAGAATTATATAAACGAGCTATGTAATAAAGAGCATATGGCGGGAATTAGGAGGAAAAATAAGGACGGGATAGAGGGAGCGAGAAAGTAAGAGAGAGAGAGAGAGAGAGCGCTGGAGCGGACTGGGGCAGGACACAGGAGAATTGGTAGCCATGGGTGCCCTTGAAATTGCCTGACTCATTACTGCAGCAATGGGCCTGTGTGTGGAAAGGGAGCTCAGAGGGACCCGACAGAGTGAGAGAGACAGTGAGAGCCCTGGTTAACCCCTGGAGGGACACTTCAAAAGGCCCACATGCTCCTCTCTTTCCACTGCTTCAAATACCACACAGTGGAGCAGATAAGAGGAAAATGTTAACACATTGTCATGCTTAACCTCTGTGTTCTGGACCAGATAAGGATGAAATGATAACTGGGCATATGGCAGGTCTAATGGAGAGTGGAATACAGGAGTTCCCTTTAACTGACAGATCTTGCTGGAGGTTCAGCTCTATGGTACACCCATAGACACCTACACTCCCAGTATAGAAAATCAGGGAGCCATTGGAGACTTTGCTAAAGCAAATAGATGTGCTGTACCCTCTCCCACAGCCTCCTGTGCATTCCTAAAAATAACGTCTCTGGAGCTCAGTTAGTCTCCAAACACGTCCTTGTATGCATAAGTAACCAGGGGCTACAGAACACTTTTCCTCTAGTCTGGGTTTCCTATCACCGCTGTCTGTCTAATGACACGTGGAGCAGAAAGAGGTTCATGTCCTGGGGCCACTGGAAAGCAGGCAGAGGCTCTCTCTAACCTCAAACTCTCCTGTCCCAGTCCCAGGCTGCTGTGCTGTTTGTTGCTACTTGCCAAACTTTTCATTATTTACTTTTAATAACCATTTAAACTCTGCATTTAATAACATTTACCGTCTTAGTTTTGTCCTTGTTCGTTTTTTTCATTCAACTTTTTTTTACCCCGGACGCTTTATCTGGACATGGTTCTGCAGGACCTCCACCAGCCGAAAAAGCTAAGTAGTAACATTAACCCGATGCCATCTAATCGCAGTCACTGTACTCATAATATGCACAACAACTAATCACCTTATGGTGAGGATAGCAGAGTTGCAAGCCCAGCTTCAGACGCAATTGTTAGGCAAGGGCAATTTAGATGTAGGAAAGGATGAAACAGCGTCTGTCACCAGTAAGTACAGATAGTAGTATAAATCTGCTCACAAAGTCCTCGCAGCCGGATACCTTTCTCAAGGCTTCATTCAGCCGACAGAAACTTTCAACCGGTTCTCCCCATTAAGCAACGAGTCGGAGTCAGAGGCCGAGCCTTCTCAGGTCTCTCCTCCACCCGTTACGGGGTGCGAGCCGCAGAAGCCACCCACCATTAGCTCTGACAAATTGAAAACCCTAGTCATTGGCGACTCCATTACCCGCAAAACTAGACTTAAAGAATCATCCAGCAATCATACACTGTTTACCAGGGGGCAGGGCTACTGACGTAAATGCTAGTCTGAAGATGGTGCTGGATGAGGCTAAAACTGGTGAGTGTAGAAAGTATAGGGATATTGTTATCTACGTCGGCACCAACTATGTTAGGGTGAAACAGTCAGAGGTCACCAAGCGCAACATAACTTCAGTGTAAATTAGCTAGTAAGATGTGTCGGCATCGAGTAAATGTCTCTAGCCCCCCTCTCAGTCCTAGCTGGAGGGGTGCTCTCATCTTATCTATCAACATAGACAGGGCTCTAACTCCTCTAGCTCCACAATGAGATGGGTTGCAGGCCAGGTTGCAGGCCAGGCAGCAGGCTGTCAGCCAGCTTGCCAGCTTAGTGGAGTCTGCCGCTAGCACAATCAGTATAGTCAGCTTAGTTTTCCCCATTGAGACAGTGTCTGCGCCTCAATCTAGGTCAGGAAAATCTAAACATGGCGGTGTTCACTTTAGCAATCTCACTGGAATAAAGACCTCCATCCCGGTCATTTTTTTAAAGAGACTGATAATACCTCACAATTCAAAATAGGACTACTTAATGTTAGATCCCTCATATCCAAGGCACTCAGTCAATTAACTAATCACTGATCATAATGTTGATGTGATTGGCCTGACTGAAACATGGCTTAAGCCTGATGAATATACTAAGTTAAATGAGGCCTCTCTTCCAAGTTACACTAGTATCTCCCACACATCCTGCAAAGGTGTTTCTTACATTTTTTACAACAAATTTCTATTGAAAAATAAATAAAATAAACTACTTTTCATTTTATTAGCTTCTAGTCATTAAATCTATGCAACCTACCCAAGCACTTTTTATATCCCTGAATTCCTATCAGACCATGTAGTCATGGTAGATAATATTCACATTTTTTGGTGACTTTAATATTCACATGGAGAAGTCCACAGACCCACTCCAAAAGGCTTTCGGAGCCAATATCGATTCATTGAGTTTTGTCCAACATGTATCCCGACGTATGCATTGCCACAGTCATAACCCGGACCTCGATCTGACCCGTGGAATATATATTGTGGATCTAAATGTTCTTCCTCATAATCCTGGACTATCGGACCACCATTTTATTAAGTTTGCAATTGCAAACAAATAATCTGCTCAGACCCCAACCAAGGATTGTCAAAAGCCGCGCTATAAAATCAGACAACCCAAAGATTCCTAGATGCCCTTCCAGTCTCCCTCCACCTACCCAAGGAGATCAGAGTACAAAAATCCGTTAACCACCTAACCGAGGATCTAAATGTAATACCCTAGATGCAGTCGCACCCCTAAAAACAAAAACATTTGTCACAGGACATTAGCTCCCTGGTATACAGAAAATACCAGAGCCCTGAAGCAAGCGTCCAGAAAATTTGAACGGGAATGGAGCGCCACCAAACTGAAAGACTTCCGACTAGCTTGGAAAAGACAGTTCCGTGCAATGTCGAAGAGCCCTCACTGCTGCGCGATCAGCCTAATTTTCCAACCTGATTGAGGAGAATAAAAACAAATAAAAAATGTATACTTGATACTGCCGCAAATCTAACTGAAAAGCAGCATTCCCCGAGAGAGGAGGGCTTTTACTTCAGCAGTGATGAATTCATGAACTTCTTCGACGAAAAGATCATGATCATTAGAAAGAAAATTACGGACTCCTCTTCGAATATGTGTATTGCTCAAAAACTCAGTTGTCCTGAGTCTCCCCTGAACTGACAGGACCTAAGATCAATGGTGACACTGGAGTTTTATAACCCTGTTAAACATTCACGAAGATAGTCATGGCCTCCAACCCTTCCAGCTGCCTACTGGACCCTATTCCAACTAAACTACTAAAAGAGCTACTTCCTGTGCTAAGCCATCCTATGTTGAACAAAATAAATGGCTCCCTATCCTCCGGACGTGTACCAAACTCACTGATAAAGCCTCTCCTGAAAAAGCAAAACTGAGACTCAGAAAGTATATTCATTCCTCTCAAAAAAAATGAAAAGCTGTTGCGCAGCTACTCACTGCCTTCTTGAAGACAAATTATGTATCTGAACCGCTCCAGTCTGGTTTTAGACCCCATCATAGTACTGAGACTGCACTTGTTTAGGTGGTAAATGACCTTTTAATGACGTCAGACCAAGGATCTGCAGCTGTGCTTGTGCTCCTAGACCTTAGTGCCGCCTTCGACACCATCAATCACCGTATTCTATTGGAAGCCTGTGTTTCAGACATAAGGAAGTGGATGATGGCAAAATGTTACTTTTAAACTCGGACAAAACAGAGATGCTCGTTGTAGGTCCCAGGTTCCAAGAAACAAAGAGATTTGCTGTTTGATCTGGGGTGGCAGGTAGCCTAGTGGTTAGAGCGTTGGTTAGAACGACAGATTTTTACCTTGTCAGCTCAGGGATTCGATCTTGCAACCTTTCGGTTACTAAACCGAAAGGTTGCAAGATCGAATCCCTGAGCTGACAAGGTAAAAATCTGTCGTTCTGCCCTTGAACAAGGGAGTTAACCCACTGTTCCTAGACCGTCACAGAAAATAAGAATTTGTTCTTAACTGGCTTTCCTAGTTAAATAAAGGCAAAATTAAAAAATAATCTTCATGGTTGTACAGTCATCTCAAAACTGAAGGACCTTAGCGTTACTCTGGACCCTGATCTCTCTTTTGACTAACATATCAAGAATATTTAAAGGGCAGCCCCCCCCCATCTTCGTAACATTGCAAAAATCAATAACTGTTTGTCCAAAAATGATGCAGAAAAGCTAATCCATGCTTGTCACTTCTAGATTAAACTACTGCAATGCTCTACTCTCCGGCTACCCGGATAAAGCACTAAATAGACTTCAGTTAGTGCTAAACACAGCTGCTAGAATCTTGACTTGAACAACAAAAAATGTGATAATATTACTCCAGTGCTAGCCTCTCTACACTGGCTTCTTGTTAAGGCTAGGGCGGATTTCAAGGTTTTACCACTAACCTACAAAGCATTGCACGGACTTGTTCCTACCCATCTCTCCGATTTGGTCCTGCATTACATACCTACACATACTCTACGGTCACAAGACGCAGGCCTCCTTATTGTCCCTAGAATTTCTAAGCAAACAGCAGGTTTTTCTCCTATAGAGCTACATTTTTATGGAATGGTGTGCCTATCCATGTGAGAGACGCAGACTCGGTCTCGACCTTTAAGTCTTTACTGAAGACTCAGCTCTTCAGTAGGTCCTATTATTGAGTGTAGTCTGGCCCAGGGGAGCGAAGGTGAATGGGGGATTCTCTGCCTCTTTCCCCATTATGGGGGCTGAGTCACTGTTAGTGCTCTTCCATGCCGTGCTGTGGCGTCCCTAGGAGGGTTGCTTCACTTGAGTGGGTTGAGTCACTGACGTGATCTTCCTGTACGGTTTGGCGTCCCCTCGGGCTCGTGCGGTAGAGGAGATCTTCGTGGGCTATACTCAGCCTGGTCTCAGGGTGGTATGTTGATATCCCTCCAATGGCTTTGGGGGTGGGGTTATATCCTGTCTGGTTTGCCCTGTCCAGGGGTATCGTCGGACGGGGCCACAGGGTCCCCGACCCAGTCTCTATGCTGCAATAGTCTGTGCTGGGGGGCTAGGGTCAGTCTGTCCTATCTGGTGAAATTCTCATGTCTTATCTGGTGTCCTGTGTGCTGCTGTTCTGCCTGCGGCTATGGAACCCTGACCGGTTCACCGGATGTGCTACCTTCTCTAGCGCCCTCTCTCCCCCTCTGAATGCTGAGCTATGAAAATTGACATTTACTCCTGAGATGGTGACCTGTTGCACCCTCTACAAGTACTTTGATTATTATTTGACCCTGCTGGTCATCTATGAACATTTGTAAATCTTGAAGAACGATCTGGCCTTAATGGCCATGTACTCTTATAATCTCCACCCGGCACAGCCAGTAGAGGACTGGCCACCCCTCAGAACCTGGTTCCTGCCTTTCTAGGGAGTTTTTCCTAGCCACCATGCTTCTACATCTGCATTGCTTGCTGTTTGGGGTTTTGTGCTAGGTTTCTGTATAAGCACTTTGTGACATCTGCTGATGTAAAAAGGGCTTTAGATATACATTGATTTGATCTGCAACCCAACAGACCACATCACAATTAAGGGACTGGCCTTAGTGATTCCACTTTGTCTATATGGAACAGATATAAATGGGCCTAAAATAAAGTATAAAGTGCATTCGGAAAGTATTCAGACCTCTTCCACATTTTGTTACAGTACATACAGCCTTATTCTAAAACCGATTACATTCTTTCCCCCCCTTATTTTTCCCCCTCTAAGCAAAACATTAGATAATGTTAGGAGAGTACATAGACAAAAATAACCACAGTCATTTTTCATGCAAGGACACGCGTCACAAAAACCCAAAACACAGCTAAATGAAGCACTAACCTTTGACGATCTTCATCAGATGACACTCCTAGGACATCATGTTACACAATACATGCATGTTTTGTTCGATAAAGTTCATATTCATATCCAAGAACAGCATTTTACATTGGCACGTGATGTTCAAAAAATGTATTCCCACCAAAACATCCGGTGAATGTGCACATCAATTTACAAAAATACTCATCACAAACGTTGACAAAATACATAATTATTTTAGGAATTATAGATACAGTACTCCTTTATGCAACCGCTGTGTCAGATTTTAAAATAGCTTTACGGAGAAAGCACATTTTTCAATATTCTGAGTACATAGCTCGCCATCACTTCAAGCTATACAGACACCCGCCAAGTTCGGGGTCACCTAAACTCAGAATTAGTATTATAAATATTCTCTTACCTTTGCTGATCTTCATCAGAATGCACTCCCAGGACTGCTACTTCCACAAGAAATGTTGTTGTTGTTCAAAATAATCCATATTTATGTCCAAATACCTCCGTTTTGTTCGTGCGTACAGAGCACTATCCAAAGGCATAACGTGCGAGCGCGGTACCAGAGACGAAATGTCAAAATGTTGCATTATCGTACTTAGAAGCATGTCAAACGCTGTTTAAAATCAATCTTTATGGTATTTTTAACGTAAAATTGCGATAATATCCCAACCGGACAATAGCATATTCATTCAAGAAGAAAAAGAAGGAACGGCGCGCTCGCGGGATCTCGCATATCCAATCCCTTTGTCCCCAGGCAGTCCACTGATTGACTGAGCTACTATACTCTGCCCAGTGACAGGAGAATGCTGAAAGAACTTTCTGAAGGCTGTTGACAGCCAATGGAAGCCTTAGGAAGTGCAACGTGACCCCACAGACACTGTAGTTTCGATAGAGATTCAAAAGAAGAACTACAATTCTCAGACTTTCCACTTCCCAGTTGGATTTTTCTCAGGTTTTGGCCTGCCATATGAGTTCTGTTATACTCACAGACACCATTCAAACAATTTTAGAAACTTCAGAGTGTTTTCTATTATCTACTGATAATATGCATATTCTAGTTTCTGGGCCAGAGGAGTAACCAGTTTAATTTGGGTACGTTTTTCATCCGGCCGTGAAAATACTGCCCCCTATACTTTAAGAAGTTTGGAACCACCAAGACTCTTCCTAGAGCTGGCCGCCCAGCCAAACTGAGCAATTGGGGGAGAAGGACCTTGGTCAGGGAGGTGACCAAGAACCCGATGGCCACTCTGACAGAGCTCCAGAGTTCCTCTGTGGAGATGGGAGAACCTTCCAGAAGGACAACCATCTCTGCAGCATTCCACCAATCAGGCCTTTATAATAGAGTGGCCAGACGGAAGCCACTTTTCAGTTAAATGCAAATGATAGCCCACTTGGAGTTTCCCCAAAAGGCACCTAAAGGACTCTCAGACCATGAGAAACAAGATTCTCTGGTCAGATGAAACCAAGGGTCACGTCTGGAGGAAACCTGGCACCATCCCTACGGTGAAGCATGGTGGTAGCAGCATCATGCCGACTTGCCTAGGTAAATAAAAAGGTTACATTATTATTTTTTAATATATTTGAAAAATTCTGTGGGGATGTTTTTCAGCAGCAGGGACTGGGAGACTAGTCAGGATCGAGGGAAAGATGAACGTAGTAAAGTACAGAGATCCTTGATGAAAATCTGCTCCAGAGCACTCAGGACCTCAGACTGGGGTGAAGGTTCACCTTCAATTCAGGACAACAACCCTAAGCACACAGCCGAGACAACACAGGAGTGGCTCAGCCAGAGCCCGGACTTGAACCCGATATAACATCTCTGGAGAGACCTGAAAATAGCTATGCAGCGACGCTGCCCATCCAACCTGACAGAGCTTGAGGATCTGCAGAGAAGAATGGGAGAAACTCCCAAAATACAGGTGTGCCAAGCTTGTAGCGTCATACCTACGAAGACGAGGCTGTAATCGCTGCCAAAGGTGCTTCAACAAAGTACTGAGTAAAGGGTCTGAATAACTACAGTGGGGGAAAAAAGTATTTGATCCCCTGCTGATTTTGTACGTTTGCCCACTGATAAAGAAAGGATCAGTCTATAATTTTAATGGTAGGTTTATTTGAACAGTGAGAGACAGAATAACAACAAAAATATCCAGAAAAACACGTCAAAAATGTTATAAATTGATTTGCATTTTAAATGAGGGAAATAAGTATTTGACCCCCTCTCAATCAGAAAGATTTCTGGCTCCCAGGTGTCTTTTATACAGGTAACGAGCTGAGATTAGGAGCACACTCTTAAAGGGAGTGCTCCTAATCACAGTTTGTTACCTGTATAAAAGACACCTATCCACAGAAGCAATCAATCAATCAGATTCCAAACTCTCCACCATGGCCAAGACCAAAGAGCTCTCCAAGGATGTCAGGGACAAGATTGTAGATCTATACCAGGCTGGAATGGGCTACAAGACCATCGCCAAGCAGCTTGGTGAGAAGGTGACAACATTTGGTGCGATTATTCACAAATGGAAGAAACACAAAAGAACTGTCAATATCCCTCGGCCTGGGGCTCCATGCAAGATCTCATCTTGTGGGGTTGCAATGATCATGACAACGGTGAGGAATCAGCCCAGAACTACACGGGAGGATCTTGTCAATGCTCTCAAGGCAGCTGGGACCATAGTCACCAAGAAAACAATTGGTAACACACTACTCCGTGAAGGACTGAAATCCTGCAGCGCCCGCAAGGTCCCCCTGCTCAAGAATACATATACATGCCCGTCTGAAGTTTGCCAATGAACATCTGAATGATTCAGAGGACAACTGGTGAAAGTGTTGTGGTCAGATGAGACCAAAATGGAGCTCTTTGGCATCAACTCAACTCGCCGTGTTTGGAGGAGGAGGAATGCTGCCTATGACCCCAAGAACACAATCCCCACCGTCAAACATGGAGGTGGAAACATTATGCTTTGTGGGTGTTTTTCTGCTAAGGGGACAGGACAACTTCACCGCATCAAAGGGACGAAGGACGGGGCAATGTACCGTCAACTCTTGGGTGAGAACATCCTTCCCTCAGCCAGGGCATTGAAAATGGGTCGTGGATGGGTATTCCAGCATGACAATGACCCAAAACACACGGCCAAGGCAACAAAGGAGTGGCTCAAGAAAAAGCACATTAAGGTCCTGGAGTGGCCTAGCCAGTCTCCAGACCTTAATCCCATAGAAAATATGTGGAGGGAGCTGAAGGTTCGAGTTGTCAAACGTCAGCCTCGAATCCTTAATGACTTGGAGAAGATCTGCAAAGAGGAGTGGGACAAAATCCCTCCTGAGATGTGTGCAAACCTGGTGGCCAACTACAAGAAACATCTGACCTCTGTGATTGACAACAAGGGTTTTGCCACCAAGTGCTAAGTCATTTTTTGCAGAGGGTCAAATACTTATTTCTCTCATTAAAATGCAAATCATTTTACAACATTTTTGACATGCGTTTTTCTGGATTTTTTTTGTTGTTATTCTGTCTCTCACTGTTCAAATAAACCTACCATTAAAATTATAGACTGATAATTTCTTTGTCAGTGGGCAAACACAGAAAATCAACAGGGGATCAAATACTTTTTTCCCCCACTGTATGTAAATGTGATATTTCAGTTTTTATTTTTGCTTTGTCATTATGGGGTATTGTGTGTAGATTGATGAGGGGGGAAAAAAAACAATTTCATCAATTTTATAATAAGCCTGTAACGTAACACAATGTGGGGAAAAGTCATGGGGTCTGAACACTTTCCCAATGCAATGTCCATTCACAGCAGCCATACATGTCTGATATAGTCTCGTAAACCCAACCCAACAGTAAATAGGGTCTGGTTTCAATGATGGACTCTCTTAGCCTGGAGGAACTACGTCGCTACCTTATCCGCTTGAATAAAATACAAAATAGTAGTTTGCAATAGGGCTGTGACGGTCATGGAATTTTGGATCACGTAATTGGTCAGCCAAATGACCGCTGTCACCATAATAACCGTCCGAATAGCGCAACATCAAAATGTTCTCCTCCGCTCCTGACGGCGTGTGCTGCCACAGAAATAGAAAGAACAGAACGAGCGTCCCAATTCGTTACCGAAGTTGCCAAAAGAGTCCAGCATTGAAACCAGACCCTAGTCACTGTTGCCCAGGGTTGGGTTTTCCGCAACAAGGTCTGATCAACTGTGTAGTGAAAGGATGCAGTTGAAACATCCATCCACAAACATAGCATCAGCAATCACTAACATGGAAAAGGATTGCACCATCATTGCATCAAACAAAGCTGTTCGTTCACCCACAAACACTTCAGTCAGAGATGGAATCCCAAAGACAAGAAGTCTCAATGGCCAGACTTCAGACTAATAAGGCTAAGCCAATGACCAACTAAACTAAACATTATTTCCAATTGTGTATTTGTAAAAGGGGTTGATCTGCTTGGGTGTTGGGGAAAAGTGTTGGGGAGATGCGATCATGCTAGCCATGCCCTCCTGTGTGAACAGAGACATAAAGCCCCTCCGACGCAGAGTGCATTAGTTCCCTCTGAATCTCTGCAAATGGCAGAACTGACAACAAATCCTTCTCTATCCCCACCTTAATATCCTTTACATTGAAAAGCACATGCAGAAAGTGGTGTGTGTGTGTGTGTGTGTGTGGTGGAGGACATGCCATCTACCACATTATAGATTTGACTGCAGCATGGATCCACAGGGGACAAGGATGACAATCTGCAGGAGCAAAGTCCCCTGACATCAGCAACAACAACCAACAAGACTGTTGGCCTGCCTGCCTGAGGTCAGAGCAGTGGAGTGCCAAGCTAAGGAGATTACACCCTCTTTCTCCCAGCCCAGAGCCCAGAGAGTAGCTCCTGCCATGCCTGCCACAAGCCAACCAAAGCCCTGGCTGGGCTCATCTGTGGCCAGGGCCAGGCAAACAGACAGCACACATCACTTATCTGGCTCAACATATAGGCTATTTTTAAAGCATTCAGTGCAACACCAAAATGTTTGCACCACTCTCTATGGTAAGTTGCTGCGTAAACAACAAGGTAACCAGAGACATTTTGCTTTATCCTCACAGTCTTCCAGTAGGGGAATGTGCAATACAGCGCCAGTATCATGTAACCTAAAAGCAAGCAACGCTGGGCAAATTACTGCTCCAACCTCTGCTTTTCAATTCACCTCTCAAAATACATCCATCTTTGAACGCAGGGCAGTAGAGCTGGTGAGTGAGTCAGTCGGTCAGGCTGAAGCCATTTTTCTGTGGTCCTCTATGGCTCAGTTGGTAGAGCATGGTGCTTACACTGCCAAGGTTGTGGGTTCGATTCACGGGGAAACCCATACGTAAAAATGTATGCATGCGTTACTAAGTTGCTTTGGATAAAAGCGTCTGCTGAACGTTATATTAGAAGTATATATTATAATAACAATAATAATATCCTCCTGGTGGCATGTTGTACAGAGGAATGCTCTCTGTCTCTCTGAGAACCTCATGGAGCTGCAGTGTCGTTACAGCCAGAGAGAGAACAAGAGGAAGAAAGGTGTGTGTGTGGTGTGTGTGTGTGTGTGTGTGTGTGTGTGTGTGTGTGTGTGTGTGTGTGTGTGTGTGTGAGAGAGACTCCACCAAATTCCATCCCACCCAGCAACATACCCCTTAGGTCTCAGCTGGCAAAACCCAAGATCAACACCACTCGACAGAGACCTCCCACCTGGCACTTCAAGTGCCTTCTGAACACTGCCTTCTGAGTTGAACATTGCTTTTAGGCACCTTTGTTCATCACACCGTGACACGTTGAACTCTGAATTATCAGGATTTGTGCTCAACGTGAACTTTGTACCCACAGGCAAAACCATTGAACAATGTGTTTCATCAACCGTCCAACTGGTGTTTGTTAGCTAAAAGCAGGGAACGAAACTAAACTGAAACACAGAACACGTTCGCCAATAAGTCGAACAACATTCCTGTTCCTTTCGTTTCGCTGAGCTTAACAAGAAATGACGACCCGAACACAACACTTGAAACAGAAGTGTGCCAAACTCATAGGGGCCAAAAGCCACTTGTTTCCAATGGAGACTTTGGGTCTTCTCTCCGAGTCCTGTAGATCTGGGCAGCTTCTTAACCTCCTGCCGTAATATTAAACGTCACAACAGTTGCCGTTGGAAAAGGCCCCAAGTTGAGAAACTGTCCAAGAATGTTGTACCAATTAATTCTGCATTGAGATTACACAGCCCTGGCCTTTTTTCATACTCCAAGGCAGCCTCGATAAACCTAGACAGACAGTTTTGCGGCTTGTCGAGTTCAGTTCCCAGTTCATAAATGGTTGCAAGCAGTCAGCAGCAAGTAGACTATTTCAATTGAACTAGGGGGAAGACGTTGTGAAATAGGGTACTACCTTTGACTCTCAAGTACTCAACATGAATATATTAAAAATAGGTTCTCTCTCCTCCTGAGTCAGACATAAGCAATACGGGGATAACAAAGAACATTCAGAGCGTGCTGCCATTCCACAGATAGGCGTAATGCTTGTAGGACAGAAGCGGGATTGAGGAAATGATTTCAAAAGGGCACAAAGACATAAGAACCCAGGTCTGGTCATGCATTTTACATCCACATGAATGTAGCACATTATTCTTCTACTTCCCCTTCCAGACTCCCAATTGATACAAAGATTAGGGTATATTACACATTTCCGTCATATTTCTTGACATCTTACCAGAGTCTAATTTAGCCCAATTTGCCAGTTAGCTACATATCTACTTGTCATTTTTTTTTAATTAAAAGAAATCTGTGTGTTTGAATATTTTCAAATAATGTGGCCTGAATCAATTAATTCTATTCAAAGTATTTGGAAGTATGTTCAAATAGTTTCCTATAAATAGCCTGCTATTTGAAAGCATTTTCAAATACTATTTTCAAATACCTGGGTTAAATGCACCGGAGTGAGTTTGAGTCAGTGTATTTTCAAATACTTTCCAAGAGTATTTCCAAATACTTTCCAAGAGTATTTCCAAATACATAACAGTATTAAAACTACTTGTCATTTAAAATAAATAGCAAAATACTTACAAATGCCTTTGAAAGTAATGAAAATACCCTAAATAGTATCTGTTAGCTACTAGACTAACTGACCTTCACATCAAACCCAACACCATAAAAGTGTATGCAATTACATAGTACCCCCTTCATAAAATACCCACTACACTGAGCAGCATAACTGGTGTGGCTATGCAAGACTGTGATACTGTAGTTCTTATCAGTAAGAAGATACTGTACTACCACATTCAATCCCTAAAAGACTTTGTGTGTCAGTGTGAATTACTGCAGTAAGGAGATTGTGTAACCCTTTCAGACGAGCGCCCGAGTGTTGGTAAGCATAAGCCCTCAGGTCTGGTCCTTATCAGAGTGGTGTTGGCCAACCACAGCGTGAATCAAGTGTTTCCGTTCAGCAGTATCACAACTAAGCTCTAGTCAGACAGTGGCTCGGGACAAAGAGTGGGTCTCTGTAGCTGCCTTGAGTGTTGACGGATTTAAGGGTTTAATAGACAAAACAAATGGGATTGGACTTGTACTGTTAAGCATACTGTACTTCAATGGAGTGCAAAGAAAGAGAAGAGAACAGGATTAGGCTGACTGCTATGCCAGTGTTATGGGATTGGGTCTCTGTGGGACTAATCCAAGTGTTGAAGAAAAGGCTAACCGTATTAAATTGACACCAAGTATGTCGTAATATCTGCAACATCAAAGGAAAATAGATTGAAGTGTTGCGCTATACCCCATCATTAGTCTGTACAGAGATGCTATTTGGAATTTCAGACTACATTTGTAATGAAAATCTCATATGGCCTTATTCTACCAGTCTTTGTTACTCTGCCTGAAGGCAAAGACGGTGTGTTATTTTGCAAATCAATGGTTTATCCTCTATCGTTTGGCAGAAAACTTTTGTATATCAACAAATGATTTACAGTGGAGTCTGTTCCACTCCATTTCCCCCTAATTCATCCCCTGGGCCCTGACTATGACCAACACTGTTACCACTTATACATTCTGGACACCTCAGGGTATGTACTGGAGGAGGAGAAGGGATGACCAGTCAAACTGACCTGTATCTCCTCGTAAGCCTCGTCAATAGTGGTGACCTGATGCTGCTCGTGTAAGGCTGGCTCGTCACAGAAGAAACACACCAGGCTCTTGTCGCTGAGGCAGAAAAGCTTGACCTTCTCGTGGTCCTTGCAGGGATAGGAGCTCCTCTGAGCGTTGAGGATGGCGTCCAGCGGGAAGGCTGAGTAGCGCTCCACGATGTTGGACAGCTTGAGGCTTGGGGAGAGAAGAGGGTCTGCGAAGGTCCTCCTGCACTCAGGACAGTCTCGTACACCGTGGGGCTCCTGTCTGCTCCAGTGCTCAGTGATGCACTTTCGGCAGAAATAGTGCTCACAGCCGAAACTGACAGGGTCCTGGTAGATACTCAGGCAGATGGAACACAGGAGCTCATCCTTCAGACAGCAAGCCATTTGCAAACACAGAGGTTGAGCTGCATTTAACTGCACACTGGCTATACTTTTTTAATACAATGCTCTGGCCTGTGAGATCAACTTAGGGTTTTGTTCTTGACTGGCAGTTCTTTGACACCCACTTCATAATCTTTGCCACTCTTCTTTGATTTTCCTGTATGGGAAGGACGCCATATCCATCAGAGCGCTATCCAACAAGCAGCAATTCACATTTATGGGTATACAAAACAATTATTACATAAAACTACATCTGATAAAGGGATCAAGGGCACTGGCATTGCTACCTAGCATTAGGTGCAGTAAACCAGCTATCTTTGCCTTCATATTGGTAAACAATAGCCAGCAAGAATCGGCTGGTTGCTGGAAGTTAGCTGTGATTTTACCAATTGTTAGGAAATGTGAACCACTGTCAATGCGATGGCATCTTTGTTCGATCAAAAGGTTAGAGATTTTTTAACAGCAGGTTACATTTTCCTTGTCTTCTAGCTACTAAGATGGAGTGTCGCTCACAGTAACTGCGGTATTTTTAACATTGATTTTAACGTTACCTGTCCTCCCTTCGACACTGGTCATATCAGCTAACAAGCTAGCCATGTTTCGAAGCTAGCCAGCAACGGCTAACGAATCGACATGTTCATAGAAAGTGAGACAGCAACTCCCTTCATTTGCCATACAAACTTATTTAGTTAACGTTTGTTACCTGGATATTTCTGTACTTTACTTCGCTTGTCAGCTAACTCACCGTTAATATTTTCCGTTGTCAAACTGACAAACTAACGTCAGTTTGCTAGCGTTCGCTATCTAACGTTAATTGGCTACCTAGCGAGCTAGTTATAGCTAACGTTAGTTGCCTTGCTGGCCAGCTGGATTTGTAAACATTACTAACATCTGCCTCCTCTATAGGGAAGATAATGTGATAAACTTACCTTAGCAAGTCTCCTTCGGTAACGTTACTTCAAATCAGGGTGCTTTCAACACAACCCTGTCTGACCTTTACCAAAACAATCAAAGAAGACTGCTCCACATCAAATAAATCATTTCAGACAACCTCACTCACGGCACTGTTGTCACAGTGACATGCACAACTCCTGAATTTCTGCTCAAGGTCCCTTTCAGGAAGGAATGGAATACAGCAACACAGATAGAACAATGAACCAGATATTTCACCGGATGTATACATCTGAATCATCTGGTTTGTGTTTTCCCTCACACCAAATATGGTGATGAGAGGAAGCCCATTGGCCGGCAGTGGGAGAAAATAGAGCGAGATGGATTTTGGCTTATATTCTGCAAATTTTCTCATCGAAAAAACGTTTGGTCTCCATACTGTTTTCCGTTTCCAAACCTAGAATCTATAACACACAGACTGGACTGCGTTTTGTAGACCCTTTGCCTACGTTTCAAAAAAGTGCGTTGTTGAGAAGGGCGAATTGAGTTATTGCACTTGCGCACTTTACTGAGTAGGCGTTCCCTAACGAAATATGATAATAAATGCTAGAACACGCCAATAGGATCTCACTAACTCGTGTTTAGCGCTGCCCAATTCCTTGCTTGTTCTGCCCACTATGATTCATTTGCTCCCATTGGAAACGATAGGCTATGGTCTATCTTGGGTTAATTATAAAACATCTTTGACAGCAACCGCACAAACCAACTATTTTATTCATCTTCTTTGGTATCAAGGCGTTCGCATATTTTGTTTGTGCATGCCGCCACCTACTGTGGGATAGTGCATGTTCAACCACGCTACAATTGTGTGTTTTTCTTTTAATTAAATAAATATAAATTCCACCACCAACCAAACCTAAACCTATATAACACTAATTTTTTTTTTATTATCTCAAAACATCTTATAACTATTCTGCAGTAGAATCTCGTACACCCAGTTACTTCTCTGCAGCTGCCACCTACACTCATTAAAAAACCCACTACCCCATTCCACTACTTTGACCCTATTTGCTCCTTCACCATGCCAACGGCCTGGGATGATCGAACACCCCCACTCGACACACCCTGTAACTCTTCTGAAGTCAAATCTTGTATACCCAAATACTTTTCTTCTGCTGCCACCACAACATCTACTTTCTGTGATTTATGTTTCCTTTTCTTCGGTACAATTGATATTGCTATGACCTTACTGAAGTTCAAAACACTCTATGGCCTATCCCTCTGTGCTGACACAAATCTCCTACTCACTGGGATCCTCTCAGGATTCCTCACTCTTGACCTATCCTCCTCTAATTTCTTCACTGCCTCAGCATACGATACATTCTGCACTACTCTGACTCTGGTCCCTTCAACCTGCGTCTCTCGCACCAGACACTTCTGATCCCCAGCAGCATGGGCACCCCTACAGTTGACACACACGCAGTTTAAAAAATATGGATAAGAATAAGAGATAAAAGTAACAAGTAATTAAAGAGGAGCAGTAAAAAATAACAATATATACAGTGGGGTGCCGGTACAGTGTCAATGTGTAGGGGCACCGGTTAGCTGAGGTAGTATGTACATATAGGTAGAGTTAATTAAAGTAACTATGCTTAGATGACAACAGAGAGTGGCAGTGGTGTAGAGAGGGGAGGGGGGGCAATGTGAATAGTCTGGGTAGCCATTTGGCTAGATGTTAAGGAGTCTTATGGCTTGGGGGTAGAAGCTGTTTAGAAGCCTCTTGGACTTAGACTTGGCGCTCAAGTACCACTTGCCGTGTGGTAGCAGAGAGAACAGTCTATGACTAGGGTGGCTGGAGTCTTTGACAATTTTCAGGGCCTTCCTCTGACACCGCCTGGCATAGAGGTCCTGGATGTCAGGAAGCTTGGCCCCAGTGATGTACTGGGCCGTTCGCACTACCCTCTGTAGTGCCTTGCGGTCAGAGAACAAGCAGTTGCCATACCAGGCAGTGATGCAACCAGTCAGGATGCTCTCGATGGTGCAGCTGTAGAACATTTTGAGGATCTGAGGACCCATGCCAAATCTTTTCAGTCTCCTAGGGGGAATAGGTTTTGTCGTGCCCTCTTCACAACTGTCTTGGTGTGCTTGGACCATGTTAGTTTGTTGGTGATGTGGACACCAAGAAACTTGAAGCTCTCAATCTGCTCCACTACAGCCCCGTCGATGAGAATGGGGGCGTGCTCGGTCCTCTTTTTCCTGTAGTCCACAATCATCTCCTTTGTCTTGATCATGTTGAGGGAGAGGTTATTGTCCTGGCACCACACGGCCAGGTCTCTGACTTCCTCCCTATAGGCTGTCTTGTTGTTGTCGGTGATCAGGCCTCTACCACTGTTGTGTCATCGGCAAATTTAACGATGGTGTTGGAGTCGTGCCTGGCCGTGCAGTCATGAGTGAACAGGGAGTACAGGATGGGGCTGAGCACGCACCCCTGAGGGGCCCCTGTGTTGAGGATCAGCGTGGCGGATGTGTTGTTACCTACCCTTACCACCTGGGGGCGGCCCGTCAGGAAGTCCAGGATCCAGTTGCAGAGGGAGGTGTTAAGTCCCAGGGTCCTTAGCTTATTGATGAGCTTTGAAGGCACAATGGTGTTGAATGCTGAGCTGTAGTCAATGAATAGCATTCTCACATAGGTGTTCCTTTTGTCCAGGTGGGAAAGGGAAGTGTGGAGTGCGATAGAGATTGCATCATCTGTGGATCTGTTGGGGCGGTATGCAAATTGGAGTGGGTCTAGGGTTTCTGGGATGATGGTGTTGATGTGAGCCATGACCAGCATTTCAAAGCACTTCATGGCCACAGACGTGAGTACTACGGGTCGGTAGTCATTTAGGCAGGTTACCTTATTGTTCTTTGGCACAGGCATTATGGTGGTCTGCTTAAAACATGTTGGTATTACAGACTCGGACAGGGAGAGGTTGAAAATGTCAGTGAAGACAATTGCTAGTTGGTCAGTGCATGCTCGCAGTACACGTCCTGGTAATCTGCCTGGCTTGCGGCCTTGTGAATGTTGACCTGTCTAAAGGTCTTACATCGGCTGCGGAGAGCATGATCACACAGTCTTACGGTACAGCTGGTGCTGTCATGCATGTTTCAGTGTTATTTGCCTCGAAGCGAGCATAGAAGTAGTTTAGCTCGTCCGGTAGGCTCGTGTCACTGGGCAGCTATCGGCTGTGCTTCCCTTTGTAGTCTGTAATGGTTTGCAGGCCCTGCCACATCCGACGAGCGTCAGAGCCGGTGTAGCACGACTCGATCTTAGTCCTGTATTGATGCTTTGCCTGTTTGATGGTTCGTCGGAGGGCATAGCGGGATTTCTATTAAGCTTCTGGGTTAGAGTCCCGCTCCATGAAAGCGGCAGCTCTAGCCTTTAGCTCAGTACGGATGCAGCCTGTAATCTTAAAGGGGCAGTGTTGTATTTTGAGACAGGTGTGAATAAGCTAAGTAGCCAATAGGCAGAGGGTAGAATAATTTTTCTGATTCTCTGTAATAATGGTATGGGAATAATAATGCATTTTATTTTGTAAAGTGGTTTCTTGCATCAAACAACATTTTCAGTCACCTTGTCTGAAGGACAAATGGATAAACAGGTTAAGGTCAAGCCCTGCATGTTTTTTTAAAGCCTCATGGAATGTTGGCCCACATTGAACACCACACATTGGCTGCTTGTAACGGCTCTCGTCGGAATGAGTGGACCAAAGCGCAGCGTGGAAAGTGTTCATGATTTTATTTTATCAACAAACAAAACTCACACAAAGTAACAAAACGAAAAGCCAACAGTCTGTCAGGTAACAGAATACTAAACAGAAAATAACCTCCCACAAAACTCAGGTGGAAAACAGGCTGCCTAAGTATGATTCCCAATCAGAGACAACGATAGACAGCTGCCTCTGATTAGGAACCATACTCGGCCAAAAACAAAGAAATAGACAACATAGAATGCCCACCCCACATCACACCCTGACCTAACCAAATAGAGAAATAAAACGTCTCTAAGGTCAGGGCGTGACACTGCTACTGTAGGCTGAACAGCTACTCCCATGTTAAAATGTTATGGGATGCATTTTCTCCATTGTTTTTGATGGTAGGCCACTCTGGTAGAGGGACCATTGCTCCTGAGGTGTTGAACTGTTGCACCCTCTATCGTTTTTTCATTATAGCTCTCCACATCTAAATTCCATTTAAACTATAGAAATTGTCAGCATAAAATAGGGGTATTTCAGAATCCCCAGACCCTCTACTAATAAGACCCATTGTAATACCCTAGAGATTGACCAAATAAGACTTTTTCTAGCAGAAATCTACTGTCTCTGCTGACGAAAATGAGCATTATCAATAAAGACTATTTTGCTATTGTACTGGCTACATAGGCTATTGCAGCATAGATACTGGGGACTGAGACAGAGGTTGTTGGGGACACTATTGCCACCGTTCAATGTGAACATCTTCTCTTCAAAACATGTTTAACTCCTGTTCTGTTAACCACTAGCTGCCGGGTTGACAGAGGTATTGTCAGATTGCCAGAGGTATTGAGGGGAGTTAGAGGAACGTAAATTAGGGTACTTACAATGGCTGCACTTCTACGGGACATAACATGCTTTCCATGTCTTTTGTTATTAATTATGACAGAGAGGACTGGAGCACTAACAGACAATCAGTCTCTGAAACGCTGGAAAATGCTGTCTCAGGCACCACTCCAGAATCTCCCTTAAGTGTTCAATTAGGTTGAGATCTGGTGACTGACACACACACACACACACACACACACACACACACACACACACACACACACACACACACACACACACACACACACACACACACACACACACACACACACACACACACACACACACACACACACACCCTTTAAAGCCCCTATGCTCCTTTGAGACCCCTCTTTCAGTCACTGAGATCTCTACTGCCATGGTAGCCAAAATAATGGTCACCTGGGCATTTTTATACATGATGGGATGTTTTAATTGCTTAATTAAGTCGGGAACCACACCTGTGTGGAAGCACCTGCTTTCCATATACTTTGTATCCCTTATTTACTCAAGTGTTTCCTTTATTTGGGCTGTTACCTGTATGTTAGATTGACATGTCAAACAAATGTTTCAAATGTTTCTCATGCGGGCTATGTTGCTAGCTATGTGATCACATAGAAAGACGTGTGGTCTTATTTCAGTGCGGTACTTGGCTTTGATTTTGACTATTTCTAACCTGAAATGATCAAAGTTGAAACTGCTGGTAGAACATGAATGGGGGAACGGGATTTCAAAATAAATATGAAACTGCTTTTTAAATTTTTTATAAACAACGCATATAACACAATAAGGAAGGGAATAGGGTCTACTGGACAGTCCCTCGCGGAGGGATGTTGACTGCGGTCACGTGGGTCGTACTGAGGTACAGATGTAAAAATCCCTCAATCTGCTGTTGTTGCCCATTCAAATTAGTCCCAAGGTTGTTCATTCTCTTAAATGAAATACCATGACTGTTTTCTCATTAGCTGGGAATGTTATTTGTCATGTCTGATGATACAACATACTTTGGTGACATAGTGATCAACCTACTGCATACCCCTTAAAAATGTACATTTCTGTGTACATGGTGTGTTATTAGCATGCTAACACTCATTAAGACCTACTGGTAGAATAGCTAGCATAGCTAGCCATCGCTAGCATTCACTGGTTTAAGTAACTTCTTCTCCTCCTCCCAGAGGCACACTGAAGTCCGCTGTGCTTTTTGTTGCCGATCTTACTTTGCTACCTGACTACCTCACGGTTTTTACTTTTTCATTACCGTATATTTTTAGTTTTTCCCTCACTCAACTTTTTTCATTCAACTTTTTCACCCCGGAGGTTTTATCTGGACATGGTTCGTCAGGACTTCAAACAGCCGAAGCTAAGTAACATTAACATGATGCCTTCTAATTGCAGTCGTTGTACTTATAATATACAGGAGAACGATCGCCTTACGGCAAGGATAGCTGTGCTGCAAGCCCAGCTTCAGACGCAATCGTTAGGCAAGGGTAATTTCAGTGTAGGAAAGGATGAAACAGCGTCTGTGCCACCAGTAAGTACAGATAGTAACGTTAGTATAAACCCCCTCGCACGGTCCACGCAGCCGGACATCTTTCTCATGGCTTCTGGAGGGAAACGCTGTAGGAATGCTCAACCGGTGTCGCTTATTCAGCCGACAGAAACTTTCAACCGCTTCTCCCCATTAAGCGAGTCGGGGGCCTAAACTTCTCTGGTCTCTACTCCTCCCGTTGTGGGGTCTGAGACGCCGAAGGCTCCCACCATTAGCTCTGACAAATTGAAAACCCTAGTCATTGGCGACTCCATAACCCGCAAAACTAGACTTAAAGAATCATCCAGCAATCATACACTGTTTACCAGGGGGCAGGACTACCGACGTTAAGGCTGATCTGAAGATGGTGCTGGCTAAAGCTAAGACTGGCGAGTGTAGAGAGTATAGAGATATTGTTATCCACGTCGGCACCAACGATGTTAGGATGAAACAGTCAGAGGTCACCAAGCGCAACATAGCTTCAGCGTGTAAATCAGCTAGAAAGATGTGTCGGCATCGATTAATTGTCTCTGGCCTCGATCTAGGTTGGGCAAAATTAAAGATGGCGGTGTTCGCTTTAGCAATCTCACTAGTATAAAGACCTCCTCCATTCCTGCCATTATTGAAAGAGATTGTTATACCTCACATCTCAAAATTGGGTTACTTAATGTTAGATCCCTCACTTCCAAGGCAGTTATAGTCAATGAACTAATCACTGATCATAATCTTGATGTGATTGGCCTGACTGAAACATGGCTTAAGCCTGATGAATTTACTGTGTTAAATGAGGCCTCACCCCCTGGTTACACTAGTGACCATACTGATCATAATCTTGCATCCGGCAAAGGCGGAGGTGTTGCTAACATTTACGATAGCAAATTTCAATTTACAAAAAAAAAAAACAATGACGTTTTCGTCTTTTGAGCTTCTAGTCATGAAATCTATGCAGCCTACTCAATCACTTTTTATAGCTACTGTTTTACAGGCCTCCTGGGCCATATGCAGTGTTCCTCACTGAGTTCCCTGAATTCCTATCGGATCTTGTAGTCATAGCAGATAATATTCTAATTTTTGGTGACTTTATCATTCACATGGAAAAGTCCACAGACCCACTCCAAAAGGCTTTCGGAGCCATCATCGACTCAGTGGGTTTTGTCCAACATGTCTCTGGACCTACTCACTGCCACAGTCATACTCTGGATCTAGTTTTGTCCCATGGAATAAATGTTGTGGATCTTAATGTTTTTCCTCATAACCCTGGATTATCGGACCAGCATTTTATTGCGTTTGCAATTGCAACAAATAATCTGCTCAGACCCCAACCAAGGAGCATTAAAAGTCGTGCTATAAATTCTCAGACAACTCAAAGATTCCTTGATGCCCTTCCAGACTCCCTCTGCCTACCCAAGGACGTCAGAGGACAAAAATCAGTTAACCACCTAACCGAGGAACTCAATTTAACCTTGCGCAATACCCTAGATGCAGTTGCACCCCTAAAAACTAAAAACATCTGTCATAAGAAACTAGCTCCCTGGTATACAGAAAATACACGAGCTCTGAAGCAAGCTTCCAGAAAATTGGAACGGAAATGGCGCCACACCAAACTGGAAGTCTTCCGACTAGCTTGGAAAGACAGTACCGTGCAGTATCGAAGAGCCCTCACTGCTGCTCGATCATCCTATTTCTCCAACTTAATTGAGGAAAATAAGAACAATCCAAAATTTCTTTTTGATACTGTCGCAAAGCTAACTAAAAAGCAGCATTCGCAAATGGAGGATGGCTTTCACTTCAGCAGTAATAAATGTATGAACTTCTTTGAGGAAAAGATCATGATCATTAGAAAGCAAATTACGGACTCCTCTTTAAATCTGCGTATTCCTCCAAAGCTCCATTGTCCTGAGTCTGCACAACTCTGCCAGGACCTAGGATCAAGGGAGATACTAAAGTGTTTTAGTACTATATCTCTTGACACAATGTTGAAAATAATCATGGCCTCTAAACACTCAAGCTGCATACTGGACCCTATTCCAACTAAATTACTGAAAGAGCTGCTTCCTGTGCTTGGCCCTCCTATGTTGAACATAATAAACGGCTCTCTATCCACCGGATGTGTACCAAGCTCACTAAAAGTGGCAGTAATAAAGCCTCTCTTGAAAAAGCCGAATCTTGACCCAGAAATTATAAAAAACTATCGGCCTATATCGAATCTTCCATTCCTCTCAAAAATTTTAGAAAAAGCTGTTGCGCAGCAACTCACTGCCTTCCTGAAGACAAATAATGTATACGAAACGCTTCAGTCTGGTTTTAGACCCCATCATAGCACTGAGACTGCACTTGTGAAGGTGGTAAATGACCTTTTAATGACGTCAGACCGAGGCTCTGCATCTGTCCTCGTGCTCCTAGATCTTAGTGCCGCTTTTGATACCATTGATCACCACATTCTTTTGGAGAGATTGGAAACCCAAATTGGTCTACATGGACAAGTTCTGGCCTGGTTTAGATCTTATCTGTCGGAAAGATATCAGTTTGTCTCTGTGAATGGTTTGTCCTCTGACAAATCAATTGTAAATTTCGGTGTTCCTCAAGGTTCCGTTTTAGGACCACTATTGTTTTCACTATATATTTTACCCCTTGGGGATGTCATTCGAAAACATAATGTTAAATTTCACTGCTATGCGGACGACACACAGCTGTACATTTCAATGAAACATGGTGAAGCCCCAAAATTGCCCTCGCTAAAAGCCTGTGTTTCAGACATAAAGAAGTGGATGGCTGCAAACTTTCTACTTTTAAACTCGGACAAAACAGAGATGCTTGTTCTAGGTCCCAAGAAACAAAGAGATCTTCTGTTGAATCTGACAATTAATCTGGATGGTTGTACAGTCCTCTTTTGAAGAACATATCAAGACTGTTTCAAGGACAGCTTTTTTCCATCTACGTAACATTGCAAAAATCAGAAACTTTCTGTCCAAAAATGATGCAGAAAAATTAATCCATGCTTTTGTTACTTCTAGGCTGGACTACTGCAATGCTCTACTTTCCGGCTACCCGGATAAAGCACTAAACAAACTTCAGTTAGTGCTAAATACGGCTGCTAGAATCCTGACTAGAACCAAAAAATGTGATCATATTACTCCAGTGCTAGCCTCCCTACACTGGCTTCCTGTTAAGGCAAGGGCTGATTTCAAGGTTTTACTGCTAACCTACAAAGCATTACATGGGCTTGCTCCTACCTATCTTTCCGATTTGGTCCTGCCGTACATACCTACACGTACGCTACGGTCACAAGACGCAGGCCTCCTAATTGTCCCTAGAATTTCTAAGCAAACGGCTGGAGGTAGGGCTTTCTCCTATAGAGCTCCATTTTTATGGAATGGTCTGCCTACCCATGTGAGAGACGCAGACTCAGTCTCAACCTTTAAGTCTTTACTGAAGACTTATCTCTTCAGTAGGTCCTATGATTAAGTATAGTCTGGCCCAGGAGTGTGAAGGTGAACGGAAAGGCTGGAGCAACGAACCGCCCTTGTTGTCTCTGCCTTGCCGGTTCCCCTCTCTCCACTGGGATTCTCTGCCTCTAACCCTATTACAGGGGCTGAGTCACTGGCTTACTGGTGTTCTTCCATGCCGTCCATGTGAGGGGTGTGTCACTTGAGTGGGTTGAGTCACTGACGTGGTCTTCCTGTCTGGGTTGTGCCATGGCGGAGATCTTTGTGGGCTATACTCGGCCTTGTCTTAGGACGGTATGTTGGTGGTTGGAGACATCCCTCTAGTGGTGTGGGGGCTGTGCTTTGGCAAAGTGGGTGGGGTTATATCCTGCCTGTTTGGCCCTGTCCGGGGGTATCATCTAATGGGGCCACAGTGTCTTCTGAGCCCTCCTGTCTCAGCCTCCAGTATTTATGCTGCAGTAGTTTATGTGTCGGGGGGCTAGGGTCAGTCTGTTACATCTGGAGTATTTCTCTTGTCCTATCCGGTGTCCTGTGTGAATTTAAATATGCTCTCTCTAATTCTCTTTCTCTCTTTCTTTCTTTCTCTCGGAGGACCTGAGCCCTAGGACCATGCCTCAGGACTACCTGGCATGATGACTCCTTGCTGTCCCCAGTCCACCTGGCCGTGCTGCTGCTCCAGTTTCAACTGTTCTGCCTGCGGCTATGGAACCCTGACCTGTTCACCGGACGTGCTTGTTGCACCCTCGACAACTACTATGATTATTATTATTTGACCATGCTGGTCATTTATGAACATTTTATCATCTTGACCATGTTCTGTTATAATATCCACCCGGCACAGCCAGAAGAGGACTGGCCACCCCTCATAGCCTGGTTCCTCTCTAGGTTTCTTCCTAGGTTTTTGCCTTTCTAGGGAGTTTTTCCTAGCCACCGTGCTTCTTTCACATGCATTGTTTGCTGTTTGGGGTTTTAGGCTGGGTTTCTGTACAGCACTTTGAGATATCAGCTGATGTACGAAGGGCTATATAAATAAATTTGATTTGAGTGTAATGGAGTTGACTGGTGACTATGACATGCACAGTATATATAATTCACGGCATTTGGACAGGAGCTATAATCCAATTATAATACCCCCCAAAAAATGTGTGTCGTTATTGCTTGAAATCAGGCTTGGCTACACTGCTTTCAATGGGGAAAGATTGCTCATCCCCCCCTTGCGTGAATTTTGTTGAAAACATCACTTTGCTGTGTGTACCTATTAGAGCATCAATCAACTTTTCCAACCTTTTCATTACATGTTTTACTGTAGGCCACTCTAATAATCCAAATATAGTTGCTGGATAATACTAAATCATATTATGTGCATAAACTGTAATAAAAAAGATTTGTTCCACCAGTAGGTGGTGATAGTGTTATAGAAAAACAAAACCCGTCATACAAAAATGTCTCATCCATCATTCTTAACTTCTTATTGAGCTGATGTTTTGAATGTATTACTCATGATCTGTTACCAGTCAGTTGCTGCTTATTTACAGAGAGAAAGCACACGATTCCAACAGGTGTAGGCCAAAAAAAACCAATAAACAAAGCAGTTTCATTTAGTCTACCATTTAAGTTTGATTAAAATAGAGACAAAGAACCCGTACTCTGGAAAGTATAGGCATGCTCTTCTCTCATAAGAACACAAATGAAATCTCATGTGGCGCAGTGTCATAAGCATCATAATGATCGGACCAAACTGCAGCGGGGATGTGAATCATCTTCTTGATTTATTAAAGAAAAGAACACTGAACAAAAGAACGACGAAAACCAGTCCTGAACAGTACAATGACTATACATGGAACAACCACCCACAAACACAAGAGAAAATAAACCCATATTGCCTACTTATGATAAAAGATTTTGGGATACCTTGAGCCGTGTAACATTTACAGTATCCTTACAACAACATTCACATGCACCACATAATTCACTTATCAATAATCCTTCAAACAGTCGCTGACAATCTAAATCAGGTGTTCAAGACTTTCCAGCACAGACAGCACGTTATATCAGGGTTTCCAAAACTCGGTCCTGGGACCCTCCCTGGGTATAACTTATGCAAAACGTGCAAAGTTTGGGAAATCCTACCTGAGGCACATGAACAGTCATTCGGTCTCTCTCTACCAACACAAAGTCACCACCAGTACTTCAAGTAGCAACCACATAACAACAGAGACAACAGTTACAGTAAAAAAAAGCATCACTAAAACACAATCTATTGTCTAACCCTCCCCTATATGCCTCCAGTCCTCATACATCATTTCCAAACTCCTGTACTGCCGTAAGTGCCTCTTTGCAACCCTCTCGCTGTGGCATGTTCACATACACCTCCTCCTCCCTTGATAAAGGGGCCTCGGGGTCAGCTTGTGGTGAGTCTATCTGGGTGCTGGTAGGTCTGGAGCATAACTCATTTCCTATGTTCACAGGGTAGGTAACAGTGATGTTGACATTAACTAGGGGTACAGATGCCAGGGGGCTGGTGGATTGGGGGCTGGGCTGGGGGGTGCTGGCCAGGATGCTGGGCTGTGGAATGGTGGACTGGACGGGGCTTATTGACAAGCCATCCAGGCTGTTGGAGCACCCTGAGCCTGACCAGGTCTTAATAGCATCCTGCTGGGTCTCTGCCTGACCGACATTACTGCAGTCTCCTTTCCCCAGCAGACACTATATATATATAGAGAGAGAGAGAGAGAAAATGTTGAAGCTGTTGAAATGTTCTTGCCTCAAACATGCTTTACTACGGTTAAATGGCAAAAAAACTAACTTTAATGGCCTCCTTCTCAGAATTTCCATTTATATCTTCTGTAGAAGATACACGTATGAAGTTTGTGAAGGCTGTAAGAGAACATAGTAAACATACAGTAAAATGTCATTTTCATAGCCATGTTTGCAATCAATTAAAGGGCTATTACAATCAAGTGTTTAACTCTAAAGCTTTACCTTTCTTGTAAATGACAGTGCCTACGATCAGCAGCAGGAACATAGCACCTCCGATAGCACCTGCAACTGAAAGATACAAGAGCGGGGGTTACAACAAAGCGGTGTAAGTATACGAGAGACGGCGGTGGAGAAATGTTAAAACCACGAGAGTGGTCTCTGACACGTGGACTATATAGCTGCCTGTATTTACCTATCCAGAGGTTAATGCCTGGTGATTTTTCTTCCGTTGGAGCGATGACCCGTGGATCAGAGGGACTAGATGTCAGCTTTGAGCCTCGGGTGGTTGGAACTGTAGACGTATCCATGCTCTGTAGACTTGATGTGGTATGCCCTTTACCAGAGGGTGGCATTGTGGTCGGTGGGCTTGGAGGTGTGGTGGTTTGGAGGATGGAGACCAGTCGTCCGTTTACCTTCGGTCCACACACCGCATCGGTGGTGGCTGTACCGTAAGTCAGTACGTCCCTCCCCTGAGACAGACAACTGAGGAGACAGTGTCACAGTCCCATTGTTAACACCAATACCGACAGTCCAAATAATTGCTGTGTGTGTGCGCGTCTGTGTGTGTGCGTGCTTGCATGTGTTTGTGTTATGCATGAATGTGTGAGTCACTCACTCTGTGTGGTGCTGGCAGATCTGGGTGTAGGAGTACTGGTCAGAGAAGGTTCCATCGGGGCATGATGCACATTCCACATCCGACTCTGCTGTCCCTGAAACACACACCACAACACACAAACACGTTTACTCATACTCTTACAGTGAACAGTTGCATTCAAACTTCCAATATAATATTTGAGGAGGACAGAAACATGTGGAATCAGTTAGAAATAGTGTCCTACCAGCCTCCTGTCCAGCTATGGTACCTTCTACAGAGACCCCATAACCAGGCTTGCAGTATGTCAAATTTGCACACTCCTCACAGTCCGGGTGTTGGTTCAGTACGCAGTACATCCCAGTCTGGCACGCACACTGAGTCTTGGTGGTGCTGGAGCACTTCTGGACATACTTCAGGCCTTTGTCTTCATGCATAAAGGAATAAAATGCTCATTAAAGACTACACACATATCAATGTAGCTGAGTCACTGGAGTAACATAACCCACCCACCTGCTGAACACTTGGGACATCTGAAGCATTTTGCGAAGTAATTAAAGGTCCCACTGTACTGGCCTCTAGGACATGGTTCACACGCCGTGTCTGAGGTAGAGCTGCATAGATCTTTCCGGCGTGTCCCTGTAATGACATACATGTATAATTTACAGTAATCATCTCAGTACATGTACATTTTACAGAACCTACAGAGTGCCGTAAAAGTATTGTTATGTTTGAAGTGGTCATATTTAGTGCTATGATTCTAAGGATGTCCTCTCCTCTCAGTTTCATTAGTGTTTAGGACTACACCTTACCAGAAGTACACTTGCTGCAGCAGAGGTTTACCTCTGCGTTATAGTATTCAGCTGTTTTGTTGTGGCAGGATCCGTCAGAGTCTGGTGCGTATGGCAGAGTGTACACCTGTAGGGACGAGGGGACCATGAAGTGCACCTGATCAGGAGAAGGAGTGATGAGTAACATGCCCCACCAAGAGCCTTCTATTTAAACCGCTAGTACACTCTTAGAAGAAAGGGTTCCAAAAGGGTTATTCGGCTATCCCCATAGGAGAACCCTTTTTGGTTCCAGGTAGAGCTCTTTTGGGTTCCATGGAAAGGTTTTAACATGGAACCCAAAAGGGTTCTACCTGAAACCAAGAAGGGTTCTTCAAAGGGTTCTCCTATGGGGGCAGCCGAATAACCGTTTTAGGTTCTAGATAGCACCTTTTTTTCTAAGTGTAGAACCTGAGGGTTGGGTATTGTGTCAGCAAAAAAAGAAGACCTATTCTATCTGTTGGGGACTGGGGAATATACACTAACACATTTGTGGTATAGTAATTGTTTGCCAGTAGACACAAGACACAATATACAGACAGTAAAACTTTTTTTTTTTTTAAACAATCTGTCTGTCTCTGTTTGACAGGAAGTGGTTGAGGAGATCGGAGAGATTTCCAATAAGTTGTCAAGGACTGGCTATGACGTCTGAATACCAAAGATATGTCGCTGCCAAGGCCTCTCACTATCGTCCTCTCTACAATGGACAGAATGTCTCTTCTGACAGGCATTTCCTTTTCATTTATGGCAGCCATCCAAAACAAACATATCAAATCAGAAAACTGAATCAGGAGTTTTCCTGATTTGATGTGTTTAGTTTTGTGGAACACTCGAGTTAAGCCTGAAAATGAAATATTGAGCTTTACAAAAACATCCGTTTCTTTTGATGGTGAAATTAATAATGAATGAAATGCTTTTGCACCTAGGTGCTCTGTGCAATATATTTTTTCCAAACAAACAAATAATCCATTGCTGAAAAAACAAAATATCAACGCTGCAAGCATACTATACAGACCATAGGTTATCCAATTTGAAATCATGTCATCCCGAAACCAATACAGATATCTTTCAAACATTGGAGGAAGTGAAGGTGCTACAAAAAAAATACCATACAAATCATTTATAAGTCATAGGCTAGTATGAGTGGTATTGATAGGCTATAGAAGATCATTACATCTGGTGCTGTGCCAAATTTGGTGCATAGCCCCTTTGCCATGGTTTACATAGCATGCCATTGTCTTCTGTATACTTTCAGAAGCATCCTGATTCTTCTTGTGACAGGTTGACATACTTTATTCAACCCCCTGTCCTGGTGCCCTACTAATAAGAAACAACCAACTGGGCAAAATTTAAAAGCACAACAAAGTTCAAAAGGGAAAACAATGTCCGATATTTTGTTATTATACAATCATTTAATGTGTTATTAGCACAACCAAATGACCTGGATTGCAGTTGAGATTAGGCTACATTAAAAGTACAAATGATCACAGCTGTTCGAGATTCTGCACAGATTATTAGAGGAATTTGGCAGACCTGCGACCTTTGCCCTGCTATCTTGAACATACACACTTCCTATGAGGACATAAGAGGACATTTATAGTTAGGCTACAGTGGGCTAACCTCCAAATGTGGCAAAGGATGTGTTACACATTTTAAGTTTGAATAAATACTGTTAGACCTAGTTTATAAGATTGCCTTAACTTTAGGCTATTTCGTGTATTACAAAAGTAATTTTGAATTGTGTTTGGTGGACATCGTTTAATGGATATCTAATGCGGGGATAGTTTCATCTGAGCCACTGGCTTAATCCTATTCACCTATTCTATTTAGTTAGAGATGTGAATCCAACATACAGGCGTAGGATCTTATTTTGAGCCTGTTTGCTACAGCAGGATCCTGCAGCAAGAGGAAATGTGAATTATTATGTGGATTATAATTAATGAAAAAAATGTTTTCGTTAGGACAAGTCGGACATTTTAAAGTGTAAATGACAAACTTTAGAAGCCTTTTTAAAGATCGAATACATTAGACGTTCGCATTTCCTGCCGTGCAGGAGAATTCTCAGCCTAAATGACTACCGACCCGTAGTACTCACGTCTGTAGCAATGAAGTGCTTTGAAAGGCTGGTCATGGCTCACATCAACACCATCATCCCAGAAACACTAGACCCACTCCAATTTGCATAACGCCCCAACAGATCCACAGATGATGCAATTTCTACTGCACTCCACACTGCCCTTTCCCACCTGGACAAAAGGAACACCTATGTGAGAATGCTATTCTTTGACTACAGCTTAGCGTTCAACACCATAGTGCCCTCAAAGCTCATCAATAAGCTAAGGACTCTGGGACTAAACACCTCCCTCTGCAACTGGATCCTGGACTTCCTGACGGGCCGCCCTCAGGTGGTAAGGGTAGGTAACAACACATCCGCCACGCTGATCCTCAACACAGGGGCCCCTCAGGGGTGCGTGCTCAGCCCCATCCTGTACTCCCTGTTCACTCATGACTGCACGGCCAGGCACGACTCCAACACCATCATTAAATTTGCCGATGACACAACAGTGGTAGAGGCCTGATCACCGACAACAACAAGACAGCCTATAGGGAGGAGGTCAGAGACCTGGCCGTGTGGTGCCAGGACAACAACCTCTCCCTCAACGTGATCAAGACAAAGGAGATGATTGTGGACTACAGGGGCTGTAGTGGAGCAGGTTGAGAGCTTCAAGTTCCTTGGTGTCCACATCACCAACAAACTAACATGGTCCAAGCACACCAAGACAGTCGTGAAGCAGGCATGACAAAACCTATTCCCCCTCAGGAGACTGAAAAGACTTAGCACGGGTCCTCAGATCCTCAAAAGGTTCTACAGCTGCACTATCGAGGGCATCCTGACTGGTTGTATCACTGCCTGGTATGATCATAGACTGTTCTCTGTGCTACCACATGGCAAGCGGTACCGGAGCACCAAGTCTAGGTCCAAGAGGCTTCTAAACAGCTTCTACCCCCAAGCCATAAGACTCCTGAACATCTAGTCAAATGGCTACCCAGACTATTCACATTGCCCTCCCTCCCCTCTCCACACCACTGCCACTCTCTGTTGTCATCTATGCATAGTCACTTTAATAACTCTACCTACATGTACATACTACCTCAACTAACCGGTGCCCCCGCACATTGACTCTATACCGGCACCCCTGTATATATTGTTATTTTTTACAGCTGCTCTTTAATTACTTGTTAATTTTATCTCTTATTCTTATCCATATATTTTTTAACTGCACTGTTGGTTAAGGGCTCGTAAGTAAGCATTTCACTGTAAGGTCTAGACCTGTTGTATTCGTGACTAATACAATTTGATTTGAAAATAGTGATCAAATTAAGATCCTATATCTGTTTCAAGTTAATAGGATATTTACTGTATTGCTAAAGGGATATTGCATTGTGTTTGGTTCTCAACAAAACCAAATATCAACATTTGAATGATAAGTCTCTTTTGTGCCACTGACTTAGTCTGGCTTTGATTCCAGTTTGTCTACAAATTAATAATTCATATGTTGGATTCACGTCTTCATCTCAACCAAGATCAAACATGATTTAAAGTGCATTTAAAGTTTGATTTGATCTGATTTAATCCTATTCTTTAACTTTGAGTTTTGGTTGAGATGGAGACGTGAATCCAACATATGAATTATTAATTTGTAGACAAACTGGAATTAAAGCCAAATTAAGTCAATGGCACAGATTGAACTATCCAAGCAGAAGATACATCTGATATTTGGTTGTGTTGACAACCAAACACAATTTACTATCCTAAATGATATCTTAACCGCCATCGATAAGAAACAATACTGTGCAGTCGTATTCATTGACCTGGCCAAGGCTTTCGACTCTGTCAATCACCACATCCTCATCGGTAGACTCAATAGCCATGGTTTCTCAAATGATTTCCTTGCCTGGTTCACCAACTACTTCTCTGATAGAGTTCAGTGTGTCAAATCGGAGGGACTGTTGTCCGGGCCTCTGGCAGTCTCTATGGGGATGCCACAGGGTTCAATTCTTGGGCCGACTCTTTTCTCTGTATACATCAATGATGTCGCTCTTGCTGCTGGTGAGTCTCTGATCCACCTCTACGCAGACGACACCATTCTGTATACATCTGGCCCTTCTTTGGACACTGTGTTAACTACCCTCCAGACGAGCTTCAATGCCATACAACTCTCCTTCCGTGGCCTCCAACTGCTCTTAAATACAAGTAAAACTAAATGCATGCTCTTCAACCGATTGCTGCCTGCACCTGCCCACCCGTCCATCATCACTACTCTGGGCGGTTCTGACTTAAAATATGTGGACAACTACAAATACCTAGGTGTCTGGTTAGACTGTAAACTCTCCTTCCAGACTCACATCAAACATCTCCAATCCAAAGTTAAATCTAGAATTGGCTTCCTGTTTCGCAACAAAGCATCTTTCACTCATGCTGCCAAACATACCCTTGTAAAACTGACCATCCTACCGATCCTCGACTTCGGCGACGTCATTTACAAAATAGCCTCCAATACCCTACTCAACAAACTGGATGGTCTATCACAGTGCCATCCGTTTTGTCATCAAAGCCCCATATACTACCCACCACTGCGACCTGTACGCTCTTTTTGGCTGGCCCTCGCTTCATACTCGTCGCCAAACCCACTGGCTCCAGGTCATCTACAAGACCCTGCTAGGTAAAGTTCCCCCTTATCTCAGCTTGCTGGTCACCATAGCAGCACCCACCTGTAGCCCGCGCTCCAGCAGGTATATCTCTCTGGTCACCCCCAAAGCCAATTCCTCCATCGGCTGCCTCTCCTTCCAGTTCTCTGCTGCCAATGACTGGAACGAACTACAAAAATCTCTAAAACTGGAAACACTTATCTCCCTCACTAGCTTTAAGCACCAGCTGTCAGAGCAGCTCACAGATTACTGCACCTGTACATAGCCCATCTATAATTTAGCCCAAACAACTACCTCTTCCCCTACTGTATTTATTTTGCTCCTTTGCACCCTGTTATTTCTATTTCTACTTTGCACTTTCTTCCACTGCAAATCTACCATTCCAGTGTTTTACTTGCTATATTGTATTTACTTCGCCACCATGGCCTTTTTTTGCCTTTACCTCCCTTATCTCACCTCATTTGCTCACTTTGTATATAGACTTATTTTTCTACTATATTATTGACTGTAGGTTTGTTTTACTCCATGTGTAACTCTGTGTTGTTGTATGTGTCAAACTGCTTTGCTTTATCTTGGCCAGGTCGTAATTGTAAATGAGAACTTCTTCTCAACTTGCCTACCTGGTTAAATAAAGGTGAAATAAAAAATAAAAGAAATAAAAATCCAGTTTGTCTACAAATTAATAATTTATATGTTAGATCTCTATGTCAAACAAAAATGTAAGTTAAACAATAGGACTAAATGTAATATATTCAAACTTTAAATCCAGTTTGTTATATTCCTATTCTTTAACTTAGATTTTAGGTTGAAATGGAGATGTGAATTCAACAAATGAATGAATAACTTGAAGATTACATTTGAAATCAACCAAAGTTTGAAAACCTAGGCCGATATGTATTGTCTATTTTTAGTTGAACCTTGGGTTGAATTGAAACAATTGCTATTTTTTGGTATTTTGGGGTATTTTATTAGGATCCACATTAGTTGTTGCAACAGCAGTAGCTACTCTTCCTGGTGTCCACACAAAACATGAAACATGACATAATACACAACATTAATAGACAACAACAATGTTGTTGACTTTGCAAATTCTGTATAGGCCTAAATAGTATCATTGATGATATGACATAAAGTATGGTTACATTTCATTTGCTCTGTTAAACCAACCTTTTGGAATGACTTCGACAGCAACAGTGAATATATTTCGTTATTAAGAGATCTCTCAATACTTATTCTCATGATATGACATTGGTACATGTAGTAGTCAGCAACAAACAACAAAGCTAAGCAGTGCTGGGCTTGGTTAAAACCATGGATGGGAGACCAAATTAACACCTGTTAGACAACTCTCCACTAGTAGATGCTGCCTAGACTTTGGTTTTTTCTGATAGTGGATATAATGTTGAAGATCTGACGTGGTTTCAAAGGTACAAATTCAACATATTTCATAAGGTTTCTCTATGTTGAAAATTGGTCACAACGATAACATAATCCTTAAATTTCACTCTGAAAACAACAGTTTATGTTGACTTTTTTTTCAAATCCTATGTATTTTAAACATATATTCTATGTCACAATACCTTGACAAATTAAGTTGAAAAATCCAAGACAACACAACATTCTCTCGCACACACACAATTCATTGACCTAGATAATTGTTAACAATCAATGATTAATGATTCGCTATTTAAAATCAGACTGATGATCTGATCTGATGATCATACAACACTGCAAAGAGTATCCCATTTAGCTAAACATTGGTCAGGCTGCACCAGTTACACGGACCTGTTTCTCGTTGTCATGGTCGCGTCACACAACATTCACGTCTGAAGGACACTTACCATGTTCTCAACAGGCTGCACCATGATTGCTAGAAAAATCCTCACTGTAAGAACGCCACTTACGGTCCTTAGTATCATGATTGATTGAACTATTATTGACCCTTTAAGATCTTGCGAAAAAGTCCATACTGAAACCGTATAGGTAGCCTACAGAAAAACACTCGAATTACAACCTGAAACAAAAGCGCGCGTTTCCTTGAACTGCTGACCAGCTAAGGAAACTGAGGGCGTCTTTGCACTGCAGTAACCTTTCAGTCAATTTCCTCAAGTCGTCCACGTACTGTACCCAAACCGGTAATGATTGCAAAGAGGCAGTGTCAAGCAGTAACACTTTCTTTCATTAACCCTTTGTAACACAACACTATACAAATATAAAAAATTTTTTAACACATTTATAGGGGTTCTTTGGCTGTCCCCATAGGAGAACCCTTTGAAGAACCCTTTTTGGATCCAGGTAAAACACCTTTTTGGTTCCAGGTAAAACACCTTTTTGGTTCCAGAGTACCTGGAACCAAAACACCTTTTTGGTTCCAGGTAAAACACCTTTTTGGTTCCAGGTTCCATGTCGAGGGTAAAGGGTTCTACATGGAACCAAAAAGGGTTCTCCTATGCGGACAGCCGAATAACCCCTACATTTGCAAAAATGTCTAAAAACCTGTTTTCGCTTTGTCATTATGGGGTATTGTGTGTAGAGTGCTGAGGATTTTTTTTTAGATCATCTGTTTTAGAGTGAGGCTGTAACGTAACAAAAAGTGGGAAAAAATCAAGGGGTCTGAATACTTTTCAAAGGCACTGTACATCTACATCTGTGCCAAATTTGGTATGTTAATCACAAAATGTTGAGTCAACATTTTCAGCACTACTACTATATAAAAGAGAGACCATTTTTCATTCCTCCATACTAATACAGAAATCATCGTAAATTGTATTTTGTCGGTAAACACTTGCTTGAAACAGTTCTACAATTTCTGAAGGATAAAAAAAACAGCTCATGCTATGGCATAGCCTACGTCACATGCATTTGTCAAACAGACAAAATATTACATTTGTTCTGTACAGTCTGCATGATTAACAGACAGTGATTGGCTGCACATAGTCATAGTCAACTACATAAGTGGTTTCACCATAAAGAGGTGACTTGAAATAGTTTGTTCATTTGTGTACATTTCTGTCAAGGAATAGACTGGAACAGATTGCTATTGTCTGTTATAAAGTCATCTTTCTTCTGTCTTCGTCCTGTAGGCTACTGTACATAGCAATGTCTTGATCATAGATTCACAGAACAAAGGTTGTAACCCGTGAACATGGTATTACTGTATTACTTTACAATGGAAATTGTAAGCTCTTCACACCCCAAACCCTACTTGTATCATGGTTACATAGGTTACTTCACACCTCATATGAATTTCTTGTCTTCACTGTTTCTGTGGTTGATACACTTAGACTCTCACACGATCTGGCGCCATTGTGTACATGTACCCAATTATGGGAAACTCCGACTCACAGTGTCGACACCCCATATCAAACAGACCATGCATTGCTCTCAAATACTGTCCCAGCACTGCTGTCACAACAGTGACTTACAGTGAATTTGAAACCGTGCTAAGACTATTACATACAGTTGGAACAAACTGTCACTCATTCATAATAGAAGACCCCTGAGGGACCCCAGTGGCTTTTGCAATCCTTGTACAGAAGGAAGCCATCCAGTCTAACAGTCTTTACAGTAGCAAATAATATTCTGTCTGCATTCTTGCCCTAGAGATGATATTTGATATTGAATGAAGTTGCTCCTCCTCAGGCTTTTTCCATAGTTAATCCTCAATTTCATTTTTTTTCTAGTTCCCAGTTGCTGGTGGCCGGGATGGGGTATCTCAGCTCTTTGCAGGTCTCCTCCTGTGTACTCATTCTCTCTGGCCCCAGAGCAGGGCCCTCAGGGAGGGGGCAGGAGGACTCCTGCTGGGGTGTTCTGGTGAGGGGACAGCCCTCTACTCCACTCTCCACTTGATCCACCTTCCTCTCCGACTTGTTGTATCCCAGGACAACCGTCCCCGGAGAGTAGATGTAAATGGACCCTGAATCAAACACCAACATTATTCGATTAAACTATTGAAACAGGTGACACATACATTCCTATCTGTTATGCACAGTAAATGCTGATATAAAACCTGTTGAACTTAGTACTGTAATAAATGTACAGAGAAGAAGTGAAAAGCTGGCCTCATTCAGCAGCATATAGACCCCTTTCTGTGTTTACAAACATTGAGGCGCGCAAGTTGGTGACATAAAAAGGGGGAGTTCTTATAGAACACCAGCAAAAAAAGCCTCTATTTACATATTGCTTAATAGTGCATTTCACACTACTTTTGGATTATAATTGGATTTTAAGGCTCGTATGAATGCCCTGCTTAATATAATGTTTGTGTCATCATCACAAATCAACTGCATTATACTTAAAAACCTATGGCTAGCTTTTGCTACAGCCTATATCAATGAGCGTTAGCATTATAGCTAACAGCTGCTGCATCCAAAATAGTTATTTTGCAAAGATCACAACCAAATATAATCTAAGCGACTGTTCATGCAAGAATCAAAACATAATTGTAAGGGTGTGAGAACCCCAAAAAGGTATTTTGTTTAGAAGTAATAAAAAAGTACATTTAGGCTATGTTTAATGGGCGCAGATGGCAATGGCTTTCTTACTGCCGCCAAGAGTCGTGCGCATCAGTGCGTGACGTCAGTGTGTCATGTACTGGAAAAGAGTTTATACATGATCCTATTTCTATGTGCTGGTTGTGGTTTCCTGTGTATCCTCACTAAATGAACCTCTGACACTGCTTTATACACTGCAGCACTGCGCTGGTACCACTGTGTCTTGGCAGTGATACTTGAACAGGAAGTTTAAACGAGAAAAAATATGTCTCAACTCACAGCCAAACAAAACAACTGGAAAGGGAAATATGAACTCAGACGCAAGTGAGATTAAACAAACTTCCTTGCCGAAGAACACAATGTTTCCAGACCCGAGTTTTTCCGGACCTTTAGCCCCCTAATTTTTAGACACGCTAGAGGAAATATGTCTGTCCAAATGTGGCTACACTCCACGGAAACATAAGATACAATGTAACAATATGTAACGCCCTGGCCATAGAGAGGGTTTTTTTTGTTATCTATTTTGGTTAGGCCAGGGTGTTACATGGGTGGGCGTTCTATGTTTATTTTTCTATGTTGGTTTGTTTCTTTGGTTGGCCGTGTGTGGCTCCCAATCAGGAGCAGCTGTAGTTTGTTGTTGCTGATTGGGAGTCATACATAGGCAGCCTGTTTTCCTTTGGGGTTTGTGGGTGATTGTTTTCTGTTTAGAGGTTTTCCTGACAGGACTGTTTTGCTGTCGTCTTTGGTTTATTTTTGTAAAGTGTTCTCTTTTTTCAATTAAATTTCAAGATGAACACACATCCTCCGCTGCACCTTGGTCTCATTACGACGACAGCCGTTACACAATATGATATCCAAACAGTGTAATAATATCAGTACCAGCGCAGAGCGGTGCACTACACCTACCCACTGTGTTGCTAATGTTCTCTCCTCCAGAGTGGTCCACTGTGAGCTGCTTCATGACCCCTGGAGGTAGCAACCCTGCACCATCCTGTCTAGGATTTCCCCCAGTCTCCCTCCCCAGAAGATGCTGGGCCTCCAGGTGTGGGCAACTCTCCTGTGGTGGCTGGGCCTGTATATAGGAATCCGTCTGTAGGGCAGCAGGACAATGATGGTTCTCCCACACATTATAGCTCCCTCTTAAACCTTCCTTACAAATCTGCTCATCTTAAAGGTAGAGACACATTCTCACACAGTGACCCATTTGACTTTCGAGAAGTCACCGTTTATACTTCTAGCAACACTGTACAGAAGTTCGATACATACTTTATGCAAATAGAGAATTAGTACTGTACTCACATTTTTACCAAATACTGGACCTAAATGAATATAAAAGAAGATAGAAATCAAGAAATCAAAATGCATATTTTATATGCATGTATACACCACAATGTTTCACTGTCTCCCTATAAATATTGTAAGTGTATTTATTTACTGGGTTTTATAGAAAGGGAAACATGGCATATAATCTGATGCATCACTGCATAATGTGTTTGTGTTATCTAAACACTTTACTCGCTCACCTTTCCACTTGTCCATGGACTTCAGTGACCTCTCCCTACAACGGACAAAGTAACCAACCAGCAGCACGACAACCCCTAGTAGCCCACCTATCAGCAGCAGCCAAGGGAGAGTGGGAGGGCTCGGTCCAGTATCTGTTGCTGAAAGATAAGGTGAGTCTGGGATGAGCAGAGAAAAAGTGCTTCATCAGAGTCATGGAGAGGCAGAGAGACAGGAGCAGGAAGCCTGTAATGCTGAACCTGTCAGTGTTATGTTACTTTTACTGAATATAACAGACCCTTTAAGAGCCTATAGTAACTACAAATGTATTTCTGAAAGAATGAATCATCTAGTAGAAATGGAGAGATGGGATACTCTAGTCTTCTGAGAACCATACCGTTGTCTTCTGTGGTAAGAGGAGGTGTAGAGGCAGACTCTGCAGGTGAGGTGTTACTGTCCACCTTGCTGGGGTTTCTCCTGGTGGTAAGCTTTGTGTTGGGGTCAAAGGAGCTGTGTTCAGTGACTTGTTTCCTAGTTGGGAGGGAGGTAGAGGGCTCGCTCTGGGCTTGGGACAAAGAAGGCCTGGTGAGTAAGGCTGGTAAAGGGTCTGCAGATGTGTAAATTATGGCTTTGGGAAAGGCTGGAATAAACAGAAAATGAGTGTGATTAGATGGCAGGACAATGAAACCTCTAGTGCTGGACTGGTGAAGCATGTTAAAGCCCTCCAGTGGACAGAGCAGGAAATTCTTGGATTCACTCAAGTGTGAGAAAGCTCTCATAAGAGCCATACCATCAGGAGATGTAGACCCCACCAGTCTAGATGGGAATGCTATGATGGGGGGTTTTCGGGTGGTGCTGACTCCACTGGAGGTAGAAGAATGAAAGCCTATCTCTGAGCTGTGGACAGTTGGAGGTGCAGTGGTTGTAGGAGAGTTAGGGGAGGTCTGGGCACATACACGATCCTGAGAGGCAGTGCCCTCTGTCACCATGATCATTCCCTTATGGCCACAACTGGGGAGAAGCCAGGAGAGAACTTGTGAGGTGGTTTATCTAAATTAGAAAGTACAGTCTTGGATACTAGTAGATATAATAATTGAATTTACTGTAAAAGTAGGCCATGTGTACAATTGTTTGTTTCAAATGACTCATAAATCCAGTAGAGGGAGATAAAGCTTAATAAGTCAAGTCTTTATGGTAGGCAGAGAATGTCTGAATCAGTACAGTGCTCAGCACCAGTGCTGCATAGCTGTGGACTTACTCTGTGTGGGGTTTGCAGGACATGGTTAGGTTTGGTTTGTTGGAGAAGGTTCCGGGAGAGCACGGCTTACACCTCCTGCAGGTATACTGGGCAGCGATGTCACAGAAAAAGCCGCTGTCACAGTGGCACTCACGGTTTGAGTCCCGGCTGCATTCCTTCACCTGTGTCAAGTGCTGATCAACTTTGCCCGCAAACAAAGACACACAAACACACAAATTATCTAGGAGACATTTGCTCTCAATATGTTTGTCCCTTATTCAACTACTGTAAAATAATGATGCCATTTTATATTAAACTATTGTTACTAATATACATGCTGTATTTCCTTGAGGTAAATAATGCATTAATGGGTATGACGTTTAGTGTAGAGGAATGAAAGAACCCAATGTAATGCCTAACTGTAAAAGTTACCTGAGCAGGCTTTGCTGCAGGGGTCACACTTCGGAAGGCCGTTCTGCGTGTACCAGTAGTGGCCATCGAGACAAGGGACACACTTACACTTGTTAATAATGAAGCCTGCAAAGGACAAATGACAGGTGTTCACATAGGTATCAACATCCTGATGACACACTTGTTCCATCTCTGACTCTTTCTTTTTCTCTTTCAGTGCATTTACAGTCACTTTAGTATTTACCATGGGTTCACAGAAGTTAGGAGCCATGGAATGGAAGATAAATTATTCCTCAAAGACTGTTCTGAATGTGGAGAGTTGCCTGCCGTTACAGTAGACTGACCAAACTTTAAAGATAGTCACTCACGATAGCATACTATATAATATGTATGATGCCAGTGGCACGTCTTTTCACTGACGGTGTCATAAAGAAATGTTGTGGTAGGACGAGATTACAAAAAATGAAGTTGAAGTGGAAGTACTTAAATTAGCAGCTAGGTTTCCATCCAATTAGAATCCACATGAAGAAAATATGCACATTTTTCCGTCAGTGGTGTGTTTCCACCAAACAGACTTCTTGTGGGTAAAAATCTGTGTGTGGTGACATAGTGCACACAAAATTTACTTTTTAGCTTAAGTTTTCATGTACCGAAAAAAATCTAAAGTTCAATGTGTTTCCATGGCATTTTCAACTCTGCTGATTGTTTTGTCACAAAAACTGTTGCGTTAAATAAAAAATGTGCCTACTCTGGTCTTGGCATGTGCACTCTAGCCAACAACAGCTCACAGATATAGTGAAGGTAGACTGTATGGGTAGGCTAGTCTACAAGATGAGATTATAATGGACAAGATAATATTTTTATTTGTCAAACGGCAGTCAAGCATCGATCACATCACCAGAATAAGACCCTTGATATTTATTGGAAAGGAGCATCAAGATCACTGTGCACTTTCACCATCCTGTGAAGTTCATCATAACTTTCATCTGTAGCTGTCACGTCCTGACCAGTAAAGGGGTTATTTGTTATTGTAGTTTGGTCAGGACGTGGCAGGGGGTGTTTGTTTTATGGGGTTCGGGTTTGTTGGGCTATGGTATTATGTAAGAGGGGTGTTTGTTTAGAGTGTTCCGGGGTTTTTGGTCTATGTTCTATGTTAGTGTATTTCTATGTTCAGTTTAGTCTTTCTATTTCTATGTTTAGGATTTGTTGATTGACCTTCAATTGGAGGCAGCTGTTCCTCGTTGCCTCTGATTGAAGGTCCTATGTATAGCGGTGTTTGTGCTATTGGGGTTTGTGGGTAGTTGTTTCCTGTTTTGTGTCTGTGCACCTGACAGGACTGTTTAGTGGCGTTCGTTGTTTTGTATACGTGATTTGTTTGTTTTTCCTTCTTTTGATTTAATAAAGAAGATGAGTGTACACGTTCCCGCTGCACCTTGGTCCAATCCTTACGACAACCGTTACAGTAGCCTAATAAACTGCATGGTTTCCTGAATCCATATCATATCATCGCGTGAATCCAAGTTTACTTCGATATGATAGGCATTTTATCAATATTTACCCATAAAGGAGTTTCCACCTCCATTTCTCACATAATACATTTCTCACAAGATTTCCCATGTCGAATGAATAAATTATCTGTCAGCATTTTTAAAAAATTACCTAAATTTCCTGTTTCCATCACAGCTATCATGCATTTTTTTTTGGTGGATGGAAATGTGTTCTGTTGTGACAGACGTATCTCCTTCACACGGACACAGAGAGCTGACTGTGTCTGTCATCTCTAAAGGTCATTTATTTGCATGTCAGTGGGTCAAAACAGGAACAAGCAGCATTTGTGGCTAGGAAATAAAGGGCATCTCCCCAAATCTATTCCCAATGATGTGACAGACTATTCAATTATCACAAAAGTCATCGATGGCTTCCTTATCTACCAATATCACATTCCACAGAAAACGATATACTGCATGTGCTCAGCTACTTCCTGTGCCATGACGTTTCATCACAGGCTCCAGAGTGCCAGTTTCTGACAGTGTAGAATGAATGATCAATCACTAGATCAGGGATGGGCAACTGGCTGATCAGGGACAGGTGGGGGGGAGAACTCAGTAATAGAATACACAAGGTACAATTTCGACATTTGGTTGTGCATCAGCAGTCACTCAATTAGCCCATGCCTGCAAAAAAGAATAGATTGTTAAATTAATCTAGAGGCCAGCTATCTAAACTTGTAGTAAGCATGGTCGATTTACCGACCGGGGTAGGGCCCATTGATTATCAGTTATCATATTAAAAACTGCATCCACCCTATGGCAAAGTGTGTAGAATTGCAGGAAATTAGCTGTAAAACTGCTACTTTTTCTCTCCACCCCATGGCAAAATGAGTAGAATTGCTGGATGAAAGCAAGAAGTAAATACACCTTGTAACACTGTGAGACAGGTGTAATCTTTTACCCCACTTTTACTATCTAGTTCAGGGGGATAAACTGACGGCTTTACCTGGGTCACAGATATGAGGACAGTTGGACAACAATACAGAGGATACCTGGGAGAGAGAGATAGACAGAGAGAGAGAGAGAGAACCATGATCATTAGAGGAATCATTATTTTATTTTGCAACAACAGAATATTCCAGTTCTCAGAGTGAAGTCCAGCCATGATGTAGAAGAGTTACTTTCCCTCAGCCCTCTGGCAGTAATCTCTCATGGACAGACTATGAGCATCTGACAAAATTACGCTCTAGGTAAACCGAGATAACTCTGCCAGTAAACAGATGATAAACCTTGCAACATGGAAATGCCATGGCCATAACCTACAGAGTTAGTTATCTACACTACACCTACACTTCCTGGCATAGCCACAGGAAGGGGGGGGGGGGGGAATTGTCTGCCCTACAGATGGCTATATTGGTCTGCTAATACAGAAGTTCCGGTGCACTACATTTGTGGATTTTTTTATTTTATTTTTTTGGTTAATATTTTTTGTTCAATTCAGAATTTTCAGAGGGTGCTGCACCCTCAGCCCCCCTGTTTCCCACGGCTATGCTTCCTGGAGGCAAAACCCACACACCAAACAATATCCCGTTCAGAAAAAAGTGACTGTCACAGAATGTACCAAGAAAAATCCTGGTAAAACACCTAAACAAACAACAATTAGTACAAACTAGGTTAAAAGTTCAGCTTCACACACTCATGTTTATGCTGACACAAAAACTGAGTTTATTTTGGCTGCACTGGCAATAAAAACAGCAATAAGCCAAATCAATAATGGTTCAGTCATAAAGCTTCTCTAGTTCACTATTTGGTAAGCACCAAAATAACAATCACAATTTCAGCTGTTATAATAACTGTTAATTATAGATTCACAAGCTATCTAAATCTATAAACTAAAAATTAACATTCAATAAACTAATCCCCTGATCTTAACAAAAATATTATGAGAGCATTCTTGATTTCAGTGAATTAACTGCTCTATAAAACTTTGCACAATACTAGAATGACTACATTTACTGGCAGTGTAGGACAAACTGCAGCCGGCTCACTAGGGTTATGATAAAAAAAAGGTTTCAGTTTCTGTAAGAGCAGTGCCCTAACTTTATGTTCACTTGTTTATTATTATCTTTCATATCTGAAAAGTCGGCTACACCTATCAATATAGAAAACATTTTATACTGCAATTTATAACATAAAATATGATATACTACTGTAATTACAATTATAAAAGATGTATCATTAGCACAAATAATAACAGCAATAATAACAATCCTAATTACATTCGCATAATATCATAATCAACCACCATCATCATCTCCACAATAATCATAAATAGGTCATCATAATTATGTTAATTATCTACATCTCTTATCATCATCGTCATCATACAAAAAACATAAATCACAGTACCTAAACTAAACCCAGTAACATCTGTAAAACATACTTACCAGATTAAAAAGGCAAAGTATTCTCAAAGGACATGAGGTATTATGGCGTTGATAATCCATTTCGCACTATAGAGAAGTCACCTGTTAAATGTAGCCTTTCAAAAGAAACAAGCAGAATACAGTTCAATTACCATGCCTGGTTGAATCTCTGGTCAAGGTGCTAAAATATGCAGCGGAGGTTTTGTTCATGTTCGAGTTTAGCGGGGTTACGTCGTCAGTGAGTTGTCCAATAAAGAAGCAGATAAATATAGCGCGCTTGTTGGCCACTTCCACTTTTGGTAATATTTTGTGGACAAGGGGCACGTAACATAAATGGTCATTGGTCATCATGTCTAGATGGATACAGTTGTTATCAAAAGTTTTTTTTTTTTTTTGGCATTTTCGCTAACCTTAACCCAATTCTCCTAACCTACTGCATAAATTCTCCTAAACCTGGTATGAAAAGTACATTTCGACAAAAGCTGTATCCCTTCTAAACAAAACCCTGGTAATGGAGAAATTGTATAAAAATGCCCAGTTGCCCATTATTTTGGCTACCATGGCTAGAAGAGATCTCGGTGACTTTGAACGAGCGGTCTTAAAAGGTGCATAGAAAGTTCATTAGAGAATGCTGTTTGAGAGATTTTATTTTGAAGACAAACCGCAAATTCCACTATTGTGGTTAATCCTTATTGTGACCAATCAGGACCCGAATTTGACTGCACGTCACATAATAATGACGCTGGTAAAACTTTGTTTGGCGCCCAGTGTCTGTGCCGCACGAGCGCTGGACAGTGCTGGTCGTAATAAAGCTAGCTAGCTGATGGAGGCAAACAAAGTTCTTCCCCAAAAACATAGCAAAACGACATAATTGTTTCAGTAGCTATAGTTAGCTAGCTAACTATCTAGCTAAGTGTCATCATCTAAAATATTTATAAGACAGCTCATTAATGGTGGTCGGACCCATCTATGTGAAGCTAGCAACAATAAGGATTAGCCACAATAGTGGAATTTGCGGTTTGTCTTCAAAATAAAAGTCTCAATGAAAGTCATGCAATGTTCTTATATAAATTCAACAAAAGACAATCATTTGTTAATTTGACAAAAATCTGTTGAAATCACACTGGGTGTATTAGACTTTAGAATTGCATTGGTGGCATACTTATTTCACTGTACAGCCTTACAGATGGATTGTAGATCAATGACATTGGGTATCAGTCTACTCAGTGACACCAAGAGAACCTTAGCGTCGTATTGCAGGACTCTGAAACAACTGTGAATTGAGCCACATTTATTGTACCAGTCAACCTACTATGTGTATTGAACACTATTCCAGAGGAAAAACAATTCAGCGTGGATGTTTTGGAGCCTGATAACTCTTGAGGAGGACTTTGGGAAAAAAGCACTTAGGTACTGAGAAGGCTGATACCCCATTTCATTGATCCCCAATCGTTAGGTAGGGCTGTATAGTGCAATATGAATGTCAATACGCACAATAGGCTGACTGGGGAGGTGATTTCACACAGTTAAAGTCCCGCAATAAGAGCTACGACACTAATATTTACGTAAACTATTCACAGTTGTGTTCTCTTGGTGTCACTGAGTAGACTGATACCCCATTTCATTGCTCCACATTCCAACACTCCAACCATGTTTAACAATATCAAGTCTAAACATGGCATGATTTCACCAATTTGAACCTTCTGCATCACTTTCAAAGAGGGACTTTTATTTTAAAGGCGAACCGCAAATTCCACTATTGTGGCTAATCCTTTATGTGGCTAGCTTCACAGCACATAACCCGGTCCGGTCAAACCATAGTATAGTAGTCAGATGAAGCAAGTGGAGAGCAGCATATAAAAGAAGCAAGGCGAGGAAAGGAGCACTGAAGAACTTGACCACTCCTCCACAAAGTCCAGATCATGTTCCAGAGCAGTCCCCACAGCCAGGATCTTCAAGGTCAGGGAAATGTGCATTGTTGTTCTTTGTGAAGAGTACCGATGTTGAAAGTGCGATGGAGATGATGCCAAGCCCGATAAAAGCTGTGCCTTCCACCATGAGAATACACCATGTCATCACCCTTTCTCCTGGTGAGCTGATATCTCGTGATGTCAGCTGCCTTTGTTCAACAAAGAAGGACTTAAACTGTGCACGCTTTAACACACAGCATTTCAGTTTCAGTCAGAAGGTCCTGGCTGCTCCAGAACAGCCAGCCAATGAGGAAAATCCACAAGCTGTGGGGGAAATCCAGGTCTTCTGGGGCAGTGGTGTGTAGTGGAATATGATAACCTTTATCCAGGCATCATCCTCGGCACGGATGAAATGAGTGTACAAGTGAAATGTATGCATCGTGTAGGACCAAACAGATTTTTCTGGCCTTCTCGAGACGACATCCACTGGTATCAGTTTGATGAAGTCCTTGAGCTGATTCCACACACACACAGCGTGTGACATCCCACCACGTGGAGGTTGAGAAAGATATGTGGGCCAGACTCTCAGGAAGAAACCCATGAATGAATGAATGAATACGGTGCTCCTGAGAAGGATAGTCATGCTGACACTAGCGCTGTAGCTACAGCTGTTTTAGCATTCTAAATGCCCTTGGAAAATGTTCCTACAGTTTGATGACACGTTGAACTTTCCTGATGAAACCTGTTGAATGTTATTAATTACCCTAATGCCTAATGGGTTTTTATTTGTTTTGATATTTACTGTAGTTTGGTTAATAAAACCCAGATTATTCTAAATATATCTAATGTTCTTATTACATGGTCGCATACAATCAAACGCAATGTTTTGGGGTAAATCTTGGAGGTATTATGATAGTAAACTAAACTTGTTTATATCGAAACCGATGTCTCTTCAACCCTGTTACAGTATTCATTCCTGTCACCCTAGTCTCAACCCCGTCACATGACAATATTTGTTAAATAAAATGGGCAAAGATGAATAAATATGAATAATGTTTTCTGTGCTCAGTCTGAAATGTTAAGGACAATCCCAAGAAGATTAGATTTATGTTACAATTCTGAATTGAAAGCATTTTTAAATTTAAATGATGAGCTCGCTGACACATAATGAGTCTATTTCAGGGTTTAGCCTAGCAACATTCTGATATTTTACATACATTTTATATTGATAATAATTGAATTGGTTTGGGGGACACATGAGCATTAGGTAAATGTTGATTTTATAACAAGTATCTTTTATAATCATATTCAGACAGCTTCCATATTGTCTGTGACGGGTTGAAGATAAATGGTGTCCATATCAGACAAAAATGTACAATAACAAAAGGGCTTTAATGTTTTCTTTAAGGTTTAATATGTACTTAATGTTGTGAGGTGTTCAGAAAATTTATTTATTCTAGGAAAAAAAAAAGATATTTAAAAAAAATATTACCGCAGCCCAAGAATGACCCATGTATTAATTTGTGATGCTATTCTTGATATGATCCTGCTATTGTCACAAGCTGCACATGCACATGTGTGTACACATGCACGTGTGTACACATGCAATGTTATGATGATTTGTTATAAGGGATATTATATTTTAGTAATCCACAATGACCTGGTGATGTAATAGTCTAATGACATTACCTTCCATATTCCTACAGTTACCTTGTAACTGGAGATTCCTTCAAAACGATTGCCTACAGTTACCATGTAGGACACTGCAAGGTTGGGTGACCAGGGCCATCTGGGACTGCCTCCTGGGAGAATTCAGATGTGTGTAGGCTACCTGTATACTGCATAACTACTTGAGGATGGACATGAGGACCAGGGGGGATGTGCAGCTCACCTGTGTGTGCCAGAGGAGAAGTCTGCTGCTCTGCAGGATGTTTCAAGGATGGGGTCCAACAATGCAGCAAGAGAGGCAATCCGTATGCAGGAGATCTTCACCTCCTACTTCTTCGAAGAGGGTGCTGTTCCCAGGCAACACCAAAGACTACACTATGCACAACCAAAGGCCCTTTATAAGCCATCCACATTGCAATAAGAGTATTCTTCCATTTACTTAGCTAATGTCAACTGCAGTTATTCAATCCCTAGTTTCTCTCCCTTTGATACCTACTTCTCAGGTGAGATTGCTGTTTGGGTAAGGGTGTGACGTGTGTGGACACCAGGTGAGATCACACACACAGATTCCTGTTGAACACTGTCTCTTTAACTACCTTACTTTCACAATAACAGTCTCTCTCCTTCACTTCATCCCTTTCTCCCCTTCTCTCTAAATCCTCTAGATTATATCAGATGTGTTGGTGAACCCCTCCCGCATCTGAACTGGCTACATAGAGGGCACAGCATGATCAGAGGTGAGAGGTCACTTGGTCGGGTCAACAGGAAGTATTATTAAAGAGATGCTTTACATTGAAATAGAGATGTAGTAGTCCCAGAATTAATGATCCAAGGTCAGTTTTGCATTTCACCTGCTGATGATTCTGATGACTGACAGTGTTAGAATAAAAAAAACAAGGCTTAAACATGCTATCTCTCTCTCTCCATCTGTCTCTTGTCTGCAGGTATGTTTTGAGATGAAAGAGGATGCCAACATCACCGCCTCACCAGCTCTTAAGATAACATTCGGGCCGACTGGGAGCCCAAGGCTGGTTAGGAGACACCACTAGAGACACTATTATGTAATTGTGATGAACAGAGAATATTAGGGTAGCACTGTGATTCATTAATCATATGCTATCTTCCCTGCTCCTCTGTTCTTACCTCTTTCCCTTTCTGTCTTTCACACCTCTCTCGCCATCTCCTCTTTCTTCCTGTTTTTATAATGCACACCAGATGTGCATTGAAGTACAGATTGCACTTGTATTCATAATATATTACAATTATAATATTTATAATGCATCTATTATGCATTTATAACCCTTGGATAATGAACTTCTTTCAATAAAGCGTTTCACATTCTCTACTGGTTGAAATGAACTCCTTCATTTGATGAAATACTACACCTATCCTGTGTTTATCAGATCAATGCAGATGAATGAAATTAGATATTGAGATGAACCGGTTTTAGAGTATTTACATGATGAATAGGAAGTGTAGTGTACTGTTTTTGAAATTATATTTATGTATATATGAATTACAAATCAGCCTTTATCTAGTTAAATCATGTTTCTAGTCTATTGCATAGATACAATGTGCAACCATTGATGTCCCAGGACCAAGATTGGTAAACACTGTTGAAGTGTAATTGTAATACATACATGCAGACACAGCATCATTCAAAGACTGTAATTTGATACTCCTGGTATTGGATATGACTGAAAAACAATCTCACATTCATACCTGAACTGCACCTTTATTTGCCAATCTAGAGTACATGATCAGTGAATATATTACATTTACAGGCTACAATGTGGGGATCTCATGCATGGTAAAAACTACATGTATATACGACTTTCATCGTTGGCACAAAGTTATATTAAATTCTACTCAATCCATAGGCTTCATTAATGTCATTCAGACTGTTCTGAAGTTGATACAACTGTCTATGATAGCTGAGTTTCATAGCTAGGTTCTGAACTAACATGTATACCAAAAGTTTTAGAGTCCATAGACAGATCGTCTCCATAGCTAGCTACACATCCATAGGCATACAGGTATTTTTATCCTCCACTGCACAATAAGCAAGAAAATAGTTAGCTAGCTACTTTACTTCAGATGCATTGAATGGCAAATATCAGCAAGGTAAGCTTACAAAATTGTACATTCAATTTGAGGTAAATGCTTTAGCTAGCTACATTCTTTACATCCACTGTTTCACAAGACGACAGCGTGGTTTGCTGGTTGTTTCAGGAGTCTCTAAAACATTAAACAAACAGAATTACAATTTCAAACTTATGTCGCAACACCCATAAAGCTGGCTAATGTTAGCTAGTCAGCTAGCTTGCTAAATAGCGATTTTCGTAAATTAACTTTATGACAAAAAAATATACATATTTCTTTGTCTCTAATATTAACTAACATATTCCTCTCAACTGTATTTCCTTTTTTTTTTTTTTTTTTACATGATTTGTTATGGCGTTATAATCACTTACATTTGCTCCCATCCCAGTATTTTTGTCAGCCATCTTTGCTGAAGAAAGTATCCAGCTTGGGTCGCATAGCGTCTAATTCGTTATGGGAACCACTCGATATGATTGGTCATCGCCGAGCGGTCGCCGCTGGTGATTTGCATAAAGTTGGCAAATGTTTAACTTTTTCACAGCCCCAAGCCAAGTTCGCACCGACCAACTATTCCCCGCCCGATACGCTTCTCTGAGACGGCGTTTTCCATCAACAGAAAAACGAATTATAGAATTTATTGTGGAAGAATGGTTTCAAATCCCTCCAATAGTTAAAATAAAAAAGACTTGTAGAATCTATGCCAAGACGTATTGTAGCTGTTCTGGCGGCTCGTGGTGGCCCTAGCGGTTAGACGCGAGCCAGCAGCCGGAGGGTTGCAAGTTTGAATCCCGGGTCTGACTGAAAAAAATCTGGCGGGAAGCGAGCTGGCAACTGGCCTGCCGTTATGTCCTTGAGCAAGGAACTTGGGCCCTAGCACCTCACAAAAAAAAACGTGTTTGTGTGTCTTTTAGAGGGGTTGGTTTGAAAACGGAAGTAAAATGTCTCTTGAACCTTGTGTGCAACCCTTGCGCACATACACTTGACCAATAAAGGGATTTTAATATAAGACACTATGTTGGTGTTTCCTTTATATTGACAGTTACCTGTAGGTGGTGACGAATTAACAGCACTAGAGGCCGGCTGCATCAACAAAAACACCTTTCTGATATAGAATTGAATATCTTACCAAATAAATTCCTGAATGTTGATTTTAAAACATAATTCCTTATCCAATTTTGTGATAAAAGGCAAAAGCCTACCTCCATAGCTTCGATCTATGCAATCATGTCTGATTTTTTATTTATTTTTATTTAACTAGGCAAGTCAGTTAAGAACAAATTCTTATTTACAATGACTGCCTAGGAACAGTTCAAGGAAAGGCGCAAGGGTTTCCTTAAGATTATTCCAACAGGGTCTTCCCTTCTGTCAATTTATTAATTTTACAATGAGTCAAGTCAAATTGTTTCTAAGGTATGCACAACACTTACACTTGTCCGCTATTCGTCCCTCTGAAGCCCCAGAAATCATCACCACCCCTAAAGAGATCAACATGCATTCATAAAAAATAACAAGGTGAAATCTAATTTAATTTGTCAACCCTAACAACGGAAATTAACTAAATTGATGGTAATACTATTTAAGCAAATTACATCGTATTATCTTGGTACCAATCTTAAAAGTTGCAATATGTTCTATGTGCACTATTTCTATGCTTCCCGTTCTTATGTTTCGTTTTTGCGTCATTTACTTTCGGTTTTGTACACCAGCTTCAAACAGCTGAAAATACAATATCTTTTAAATAACCAAACCACTTAAACCGCTGTGAAATGATTATCTACACTATACATTGCTTGTTTTATCACATAAACTATTAGAATTTTAGCAACCAGGAAATGGAGGAGCGATTTCTGCATATTGCACATTTAATAAAATCTGTAGCTCATCAAAATGAAAATCAAGCACTTAACACATTATATAAGTGTATGATAGAAAATAAAGATACATTAATGATTCAATAGCCACAATGATAATCCTACGTTAAAACTGCTGAGGGTTAATTCGTCATCATTATTAAAGACTTCATTCATGTAAAAATATGAAATCATAATACTACACAGGTTTTATAGTGCTGTTAGGTTGTCAGAACACAGGGTAGGACGGGCTGTGTGGTTTGCTGTTGGCAGGCAGGCGCTGGAAACGGTAGCGGGCCAAACGAGACACGTCAAGCAGCTGGTCAGAATGCTGACTGCCAGACACTCTGGACACTGAAAAATCCTGAGAAAAAAAACAGAAAACCAATCAACCAGACCCACACATACCAGTATGCCAAACAAACACATGTTAAGACACAGACATCTTTGCAACGGCCACCAAGACATGTGATATGTTTTCATTCATCTTGCAATGGCTCACCAGAAACTTCTTAGACTGTGGCTGTGCAGAGGGGACTTCATAGCATGCTGGCTTCATGTCCACAGAGCTCCTCAGATCCAGGCTGCTGAGCTGTTGCCCAGTGCTGGGGACTGTGTTAGACCAGCCTGACAGACAGTGCTGTAGGGAACATCAAATCAAAGGCTTGTGATACAACTACAACTAAAACCGTATTATAGTTTTTGGGCAAACTATGAGCCGGATAAGCAATGAGAATGAGCAAGATGACAAAGCAAGATGATAACAGAACAGTATAAGTCAAATGATTGAGGAGTGTGTTTCAATGTCAAAACCACATTGTGTGGAGAGATGTAGTCTTCTCTTATTAACTAACACACACATGCCACACTCACCGATGGTAGACCCAGGCTGTCGGAGGGGTCAAAGCTACACCTCCGATGGGCTTTGTACTGGTATGCTGGCAACAGAGTAGAGCGAGGGATGCTGACCCTGGGACAGAAACAAAAGCATATTCTTTAGGACAAGTGTTATAACGGGATGGTATTAAAACACCATCCTGGTTTGTAATGGACTTCACTTTAGTAGAATTTGAGGATCAGTGAGATGAAAAGTGGCACCAGGCGGATGAGTGGTCTCACCTGATAAAGGCTGGCTCAGCCGCAGTGTGGGGGATTTTGTATTTGGGCTTCTTACACACAGGACATGACTCCTGAGAGTCCAACGGGGTTGGGAACAGTCGGCTGTTGATCCTGTAACAGAACGTACCTAAACAACAAGGAGAAACCGAGTCAGACAGTACAGTTACAGTATTCAGGGTCTCTTCTTCAGTAAGCAATAGTGACATTATGTACGTCTAATCCAAAAGCTTGCTATGGTTTCTCATACACTGGTGAGTGTCCATGGCGTGCTGTTGGTCTTCCTTCTCTATTGACAGTGGTGGGGGTGAAAGGTCCTCTTCAGATACTCTGTGAGGAGGGTAAATCAACAGTCATTCATTAAATAAGAATTATTATCTATTTCAGTAATAGCCTTCTTATAGTCGGATCTTTTGGTTAAAAATACTTTATGCCCAAATCCGATTCACAGCTCAAGAAAAAACATATTACATTAAGTGAATGCACTTGCCCTGCTTGTTGGCTGTGGACACACTCATCTCTGTTGACCTGTCGGAAAGTGCGCAGATCATTGAAGAACTGCTCAGAGTGCTCTGTCAAGGAGCTTTCTGCATCCAAAATCCCTACGGGAGGAGAAAACTATCAATTTCATATAGAGTAACATTTTGGCTGCTACCCCCACTAAACTGGTTGGGTTAGCTTTATTTCTGTATAGAACTCATTTATTGTCATACCTGCTATCCAGTCATAGCCCAGTAAAGGCTGCAGACGCTGTCTGTCTGAGGCTGATGTTTGCTCCAGTCCAGGGGATTGGAATGTGAATTTACCAACCTCCCTCTATGGACACAAGCAGAGGGCAACATTTTTAATGAGACTATTAAAGGTGAAATGTGTTGCTCAATAAAAACACAGCAGTGAGTGCAATGGTAGATCAAGCAGTTGTACCAAATATGTTTTATAACTAACCCAAGATAGGCCACAGCCTGTCGTTTCCAATGGGAGGAAATTAATTATAATGGGCTGAACAAGCAAAGAGGTGGGCAAAGCCAAGCACGAGCTAGTTTGATCCTATTGGCGCGTTCTAGCATATATTTGCATTCTTCTGTTAAGGAACGTCTACTCTGTGAAATGTGCAATAACTAAATTTGCACTTGCATTCCTTCTAAACAAAGCAATTTTTAAAAACTTCTACAAAACTGTTTGTAACATATTTTAATTTTGTCGGCATCCATCTTCTCCCACAGCCGGCCACTGGGCTTCCTCCCATCACCATTTTTGGTGGTGAGTGGAAATGCCAACAGGATGCTATAATTCTGGTAAACATCTGGCTCATTGTTCTATCTGTGGTTGTACTGCCTCACTTTGATAATACAGTGCCATCTAGTTGGAGATGATATACCCGTGTATAGTAACCTTTCTTTATATATTATCTATGGTAGTAATAGGGTAATTACTACAGTAACAACTTTTTTTTTAGCAGAACTATCCTTACACCACTTGTGTAATAACAACATTTCCCTTCTCCCTTTTTATTTGCTCACCCGTTCATTCTCCTGATTATAGTAAATAGGCCTGGTATTGTGCCTCCTAATATCCAGTGATCTGACAAGACTTGCAGGACGGTCTTTGCTTCGGTCTTGAAAAAATCCTGTGTAAACAGTAGAGTGTTCTGCAGCTTGGCCTGGTTTAAGCTTGGGTCCCGTGATAAGGTATGGTGTAGAGGTCGGACAGCGGGTGACTTTCACAGATTCCACTGCCTCACCTGAGGAAAAATGGGTTCAGCATTATTTCTATGGAAATCTTATTGTGTGACTGATATGCCAATATTAGTCTATGTCAGCAGTTCCTTTGCATTTCATTGGCATATCTAGCTTGTTAAGGTTACCTACCTTCAGATCTCAGTGGTGCTGTTGCCTGTGTTTTTGTGTTGTCTCTCTCCTTGAACTGTACAGTAGGTTTGCTGAGAGCAGACCTGGCAGTACCTAAGTCACCATCTATAAGGGTCACCATGTTCTCTGCAGGGGGGCTTTTTTCTTTATTCTGACCTGGGTTTTTTGTTGAGTTGTTTTGTGTTGTCCGGTTTGAATCATTCTCCGAGCTGCCTTTGGTGCCGGTGATAGTCAATAAACTTTCGGTTTGGTGCCTCAATTGCATCAACAAGTCTTTGTTGCGCTCTCGCAATGCACTCAACCGTTCGGGCGAGGCCATTCGCTACTGAACAGTGGGCTGGCTAACGTTAGATATCTAGCTACTAAGCTAACGTAGCTAGCTAACGTTAGCTTGCTAGCTAGACCAAAAGCAACGTTACGTTAAGAGCTTAAGAGCAAAGAGCCAGTCTTGGGCAATTCAGAAGACACATTTTTTTTGTTGAAAATTCGCTGGCTATTTCATACAAGTTTTAAAATATATAATGTATGTTTAATAATTTATAAACAAACACAATCCAAGTTTTATCAGTCTTCTATGTTTTCAGCTTGACTTTAACTCCATAACAACGCATCAGCATACAAAGCATTTGATTGGCTAATGTGAAGTTAGTCCCCGTAATGCAACGCGCAACCATTTTAAAGAAACAAACACACATTACTGAAGAAAAAAACATTTTACGTCCCAATTATCTCTATCTACTCCAAAAGTGTCCACTTGTGCACTTCCCATCACTGGTACAGAAATATTGTGGAAACTCCCTCCATGCTACTGTGGAAAGTAGTGAACGAGTGTACACTTCAGGAGAAAGGAGACATTGTTGGGATGCGAACTGGTTCTGTGGTTTGAAGACTAGGTCTAATTCTGCAATCATGACCACGTGAAAAAAAATGTTGTATTAACCACTCGCGACTGGGAACGCCCCCCAACTGGTAACAAGCGAGAAACTCGTATATCATCCCTGAGCTCCGATTTTTCCATCATGCTAATCTCTGACATCACCTACTAAGGAAATTACCTCGATAACAGCCTTTTCGACAGTCATGCAACAACAAAACATTATTTATAAAAAGCTATCTATTAATATGGTTTTTGAACGCTATCATTTGTTTACAAGCGTGATCGCTGTAATAGTTACTTAGTTTATGGTTGATGCAGTTTGTTGACCATTAGCCAATCTGCGTTTCTCGGTGAGTTCAAAGCACATGAAAGCATCCAATTGGGATTTACGACTTCACTTCACTGGTAATTACCACCTGCCCACTTGAAAATGAACGCAGCATTAGGTCTGAGAACGTAATCAAATAATATAATACACATGTAGGTTTCAAAACTATGTGATTTGTCAGGAAGTTAGGATTCAATTTGTAATTAAAATGACAAGGAGTGACATAACACATGATGCCCCAGCCAATTATATTATCCCCCTACAGATTGTCTGTAACATGTTATACAACCAGTGGGTCTAATCCTGAATGCTGATCGGTTAAAAACGGTATTCCAGCAGGTGTCTATTCCACAAGTTACCACCGGCTAAATCTATGACGTTAAACTGCCTATTTACTCTGTTCCATCTGCCTGCTTAGTCCAATGTCTCATCAGCCCAGCCAGGCAATTTATAAACGTGATCTCCACTATATCTCACATTTCATTTAGACTAACATTTAGTTTTCAACAGCGGAGATTTGAATAAACGTTGCTGTCTGTCTCTCCGACATTTGCAACATTGTTTCAATATTCAAATTTGATCTCCAGCTGTACCATAGTAATGAACTTGTCAGGAGTCCGGACGAGAAGCAGCGTTTTCTCAGCCAGTGGAAATCATGAATCAGCTGGCATCATTTTTATGGATATATACATATTGAAAAAGCTGAAACGAAACGAAGTGCTGCTAGTTTGCAGTATTTTCAGATTCAGTTTGAAGTGATTGTGTTAGTTGTGGCGTTGGATAGCTCTTCTGAACAACAGTGTCTTGTGACGAGAGAGCAGATTTTCTATGCCAGGCAAAATAGCGCCTCATTAGCTCATCGTTATGGGTGTCAAAATAAATGTCACTAGAAAACAGATTAAACAAACGCAAATGCAGCTACTGTTATTTTTCTGGGTGCATTGTTTGACGTGAGTGCAAGTTAGCAGTAGTTGGGTAGCTAGCAAGCAAGAGATACAAAGGAGGTAAAAAAATAAATAAATACGTTGCCAGCCAGTATGGCAATAAATACAGAACAAAAAGACTGAATGACGTCTGGCAACCGAACCTATAGAACGAACGACCAGCCGGCTTGGGTAGCAATCCTAGATTTGTGTCGGGACAATACCTTGTGGAAGGATGAAATACTATGAATAAATTCATCCAAATAACGTTTTTCATTAAAATATGTCAATAATTTTTTTCATTGTAACCCGTTGTCTAGAAGTAATAATGCACTTGAAGCCGGTGTTTGGAGAATATTGTTATGAAACAGACAGGGAGCAAGTCTCGAACCCTCAACCTTCCAGCCCGAAGTCCAGCGCGCAATCGACTGTGCCACAAAACCATGATGGAACGGCAGAGTCGATATCCGCGATTATATATTGGCACGTTTGCCTAACAACACTAATGCCAATAAATCCTCCAAACACCGGCTTCGAGGGTATTATCACTTAAATGTACAATTACTGTTTAATATAATTAACATATTCATTCATAGTTTCTGAATACTTTAGACAAGGTCATTGTAATGTTTTTCATTGTGCCATCCTAAAAGTACAATCTGCGCTTGTAAAAGCTGAGAAATTTGTGAGTATTCATCCACTGCTTACTGACAGGAGGAGATTAGTTTATCTACAATTAAACCTGTCCATCCGTGGTGACACTAATCATGGCACTGCCGGTGGCAGAGGGTCACAGTCATAATGATATGTATGCTCTCGTTTTGAATGGTGCTGAGCTGTGTGGGCGAGCTGCTACTCTATATTCCAGTCACAGCTCGTTTGCATTGAGATGTGTCCCAGCCAGTCCAGAGTGATTAGCTGACCACAGTACTGTGAGTTGCACCCCATTATCATTAAATGGTGCCAGTTATGAAGTCATATACTCCTCTGTGTCCCTGTAATTACTCTCCCACTGTTGTGCTCCAGGCAATTACTGCCTGCTGCCTGAACGCCTCATTGTCCATTAACCACTGGTCACAGACATCACAACAACAACAACAACAACAGAATAGGGAATTACACAAGATTTACAAACATATCATTCTTAGAATTTAGAATAAATGGGAACCTTCATTACTGTAAAAGCCCTGGTTCATTTGACAGTGGTAATCATAGGATAAATGTGAAGCAATTCAGTCAATACTCAATGAGACCAGAGCTCTGGGAGTTTTTTTGGTGAACTGAAAGGGTAAAAGGTGAAACAAAGAATATCATTTTTACATCTGGAATATTATCCATATCATACCCTGTAGAGGGCGATATGTGACTTTAAATGACTCTTCTAGATAAGAAGGAACTGTAAAAGTCAATAACAAATGGAAATATATTTCACAAGAAGTGTTCTAGCAAAACAAAACAGGACACTGTGTTTATGCTGAGGCTGAGCTAAGTGCTCCAACCATGTTACAACTACATTCAAATCCCACCTGGAGTCACTGAATGTATTGATCTCATCATAGTTTTACATGGTTTAGAAATACTGTGGGTCCTTCTTTACCAGATGCGAACACTTTTTAAAATTTCCTCTGAACTGAAATTCTCGGTGTGCTCCCCTGCTGCGGAGCTGTAGTCATCATAGTGGGACTATGGAGACCAGATGAAGTAGAGTACATGCAAAGAAAAATAAACCAAAGCCAATATACAGAAGAGGTTTCACTTGGATTCCCTGGCCAGTCGATATCATGGAAAGAGCAGGTATTCTTAATGTTTTGTACACTCAGTGTACATCAAGTCACCTAATGTGTCTACCTCTACTAGCTGACAGTGACATCTCTTATATTCCTAGTTTTAAATGATGTTTGATAAGCAGTAACATTTTACATTTTAGTCATTTAGCAGACACTCTTATCCAGAGCAACTTAGAGTAGTGAATGCATACATTTCATTTCATGGATTTTTTATTTATATATATATTTTTGTACTAGCACCCCGTGGGAATCAAACCCACAACCCTGGCATTGCACACACCATGCACTACCAACTGAGCCACAGCGAAGGACAAGTAAGCACACAGAAAAACATAGTCCCAACGGGAGATAGCGATGGACAGTGAAGGGTCAGGTTGGCTGATAGGATCAGGCTGAGAGGGGATACCTGTCACAGCAGGTGGCAGTGAGGTATTGAAGGGGGAGGTGGCTGTGCTGATAAAGAGACACAGAAGGTCGATTGTTCCCGCCAAGCTGCTTTTAGCAGGGGGATGCCATTAAGATAAGGAGGATTAGGTCTAGCACAGGGAGAGGGTTGTCCTAGCTGCCACGCTCTGATGGACAGGACAGCAGGAGAGATCGCACTGGGTAAGAGACAGGGTCCAAGAGAAGGTATGCAGAGACGCAGGGTCCAAGAGAGGTTTGCAGATACTCTACTATTCAGCAGCAGCACAGGATGCACACACACAGATGCATTAAACAATCAAAGAAACTAAAGGCTGTATGCCTTTACAGTGTCGCGATATACAGTACAAGGCAAAACAGAATCCTTCCTAGGTTGCAGGAACACATGTTCTTTGAGTTCTCGTTTTCCATGACACAATAAAAATGCTTCTAATCAACTGAGGGGGGATCTACTATAAATGATCAGCCTTTCCAGGATGGGAGGAATATTGTTTTGCCTTCCTACATAAACATCCAGGTACTAGCTTTGATCCATCATCCTATTGAGCCCTGAGTGTCAGAGAATGGTAAGAACACATTGAGAAAAACGGAACCACGGCAAGGTAGCACTCTTTAGCTAGTATTTAGGTGCCGGCGCTACCAAAAGTTTTCCAGGAATGGAGTGCTTATCTGTGTATATTCATTCTAGCTCCTTGGTATCTCAGAAAAGGAAAGGTGATAGCATCTGGGGAGATGCTATCACCTTTCCATGCTAACAGCTTTCCTTTTCTGGAATAACAAGGATCTGCAAGCCCTCTTTAGCTACTTGCATTGTGGATCCTTCCAGCACAGCGTTTACCTCTGAGATTTCACCCTGGTGATTTTGTGTATCTTTTATGTTGTGCACCTGTTATAGAGCGAGATGCGAGACACTTTACTTGACACCCATTGTCACAACACATTATGACACGGTCATAACTATGTCATGACACGGTCACCCATTTATGACACGGTCATAACCATGTCATAATATGGTCATAACACTGTCAGGACACATACATTTAGACCTGTTGTGACATATATTGCATTATTTTATGGCTGGTTATGACACCTACATAAGAGTGTCAAAACCCACAAAACCTACCACTGTAGTTATTTTATGGCTGGATATGACACCAACATAAGAGTGACAAAACCCAAAAACCTACCACACAAGGCAAAACATTCTATTACACCATAGCCTACTTGTCTACAGTATGTTAATGTTATACAACACTTTACTGAAATTGACCATATAAAATTCTCATTGTAATTGCACACAAATGTAGGTAAGACATGCACCTACCCCAATGCTCTGTTGCTGATCACTGGGATGAAATCAGGAGCAGATTTCAGGAGCAGGACAAGACACTCTTTTTTTGACTGATGACTGACATAATGGCATGGACACGATAGGCCAATCTGGCTTCTATGATTACGATGGTCATAATGCTTCATGACTGTGTCATAAAGTGTCTTTTCTGCAAGTTATTTAAAATATGACAAAAAAAAACATGATTGTAAATAATGAATTACAACAACAACTTAAGAAATACATTTTCAAATGAAAGGAAACTTCTTGGCATGGAAAAAAATACATTTGAATAAATGTGGGTTTTGACACTCTTATGTAGGTGTCATAACCAGACATAAAATAATGCAATATATGTCACAACAGGTGTAAATATATGAACAATGTTCAGGCACTGAGCAAATTTCAGGTTTGCTGAGCGCAAACTTGAATGCTGTGAAAAGTCTGTGCAGCTTCCAGCGAGCGTTTATTGTGAACACTGAGGCTGCAGTCGATTTAAGTTAGGTCTACCTGAGTGGCCTGCCATCAGAAACAATGGAGAAAATGCATCCATAACATTTTAACATGGAAATAGCTGTTCTATCATTCAGCCTACAGTAGCAGCCAATGTGTGGTGTTCAATGAAGGCCTACATTCCATAAGACTTTTGAAAAGAACATGCATGGCTTGACATTAACCTGTTTATCCACTTGTCCTTCAGACAAGGAGGTGACTGAAAATTGTGTTGTTTGATGCAAGAAACCCCTTTACAAAATAAAATGCACTATTATTCCAATAGCATTATTACAGAGAATCAGACACAAAGAAGGCTAGTAATGCAGATGTTTTGTGCGCTTGTAAGCAATCACTCCCCCATTGCTGACTACAAATGATCAATAACTGGGCTAATAACTCACTAACTAGCAAAGGATGTGAACAAAATTTGCACACGTGGCTACATGCAGCTCTCGCTTTGATCTCAAAACAAGCTCATCTATTCATTTTTATTTTTTTATTTCACCTTTATTTAACCAGGTAGGCCAGTTGAGAACAAGTTCTCATTTACAACTGTGACCTGGCCAAGATGAAGCAAAGCAGTGCGTCAAAAACAGCAAAACAGAGTTACACATGGGATAAACAAATGTACAGTCAATAACACAATAGAAAAATCTATGTACAGTGTGTGCAGAGAAATAGGCCATAGTGGCGAAATAATTACAATTTAGCATTAACACTGGAGTGATAGATGTGCAGATGATGATGTGCAAGTAGAGATACTGGGTGCAAAAGAGCAAGAAAAATAAATAACAATATGGGGATGAGGTAGTTGGATGGGCTATTTACAGATAGGTTGTGTACAGGTGCAGTGATCGGTAAGCTGCTCTGACAGCTGATGGTTAAAGTTAGTGAGGGAGATATAAGTCTTCAGCTTCAGTGATTTTTGCAATTCGTTCCAGTCATTGGCAGCAGAGAACTGGAAGGAAAGGCGGCCAAAGGAGGTGTTGGCTTTGGGGATGACCAGTGAAATATACCTGCTGGACCGCAGGCTATGGGTGGGTGTTGCTATGGGGACCAGTGAGCTGAGATAAGGCGGGGCTTTACCTAGCAGAGACTTATAGATGATCTGGAGCCAGTGGGTTTGGCGATGAATATATAGCAAGGGCCAGCCAACGAGAGCATACAGGTCACAGTGGTAGGTAGTATATGGGGCTTTGGTGACAAAACGGATGGCACTGTGATAGACTACATCCAATTTGCTGAGTAGAGTGTTGGAGGCTATTTTGTAAATGACATCGCCGAAGTCAAGGATTGGTAGAATAGTCAGTTTTACGAGGGTATGTTTGACAGCATGAGTGAAGGAGGCTTTGTTGCAAAATAGGAAGCCGATTTTAGATTTAATTTTGGATTGGCGATGCTTAATGTGAGTCTGGAAGGAGAGTTTACAGTCTAACCAGACACCTAGGTATTTGTAGATGTCCACATATTCTAAGTCAGAACCGTCCAGAGTAGTGATGCCAGTCGGGCGGGCAGGTGCGGGCAGCAATCGGTTGAAGAGCATGCATTTAATTTTACTAGCACTTAAGAGCAGTTGGAGGCCACGAAAGGAGTGTTGTATGGCATTGAAGCTCATTTGGAGGTTCGTTAACACGGTGTCCAAAGAAGGGCCAGATGTATACAGAATGGTGTCATCTGTGTAGAGGTGGATCAGAGAATCACCAGCAGCAAGAGCGACATCATTGATATATAAAGTGAAAAGAGTCGGCCTGAGAATTGAACCCCGTGGCACCCCCATAGAGACTGCCAGAGATCCGGACAACAGGCCCTCCGATTTGACACACTGAACTCTATCTGAGAAGTAGTTGGTGAACCAGGCGAGGCAGTCATTTGAGAAACCAAGGCTATTGAGTCTGCCGATAAGAATGCGGTGATTGAGTCACAATGGGTGGCTTGTGGATTCCGAAGAGTCAGGCGCAGGAGACAGAAAGGTTCCGTTAATGAATTTAATAAAAATATCCACACGGAAAATATGCAAGGTATGGAGTGCAAGGTGTGCAAAAGTAACGCACCACCCTTAAAAGAACGTAACCAGGGACGCAGCCCAAAAGGAATAGCGTAACTCCAAAATATACAGAACCACATGAAAAAACACCCTGACAAACGAACAATCCCGCACAAACAACAAACCTAACTAACTAGCCTAAATACCCCTCCCCACGAACAACTAACACAAAACAGGTGCGCAACTAACCTAGGCCTAACTAACAGAACGTGAAACATAAATCGATGGCAGCTAGTAGGCCGGCGACGACGACCGCCGAGCGCCGCCCGGGCGAGGAGGGGCACCACCTTCCGTAGGTGTCGTGACAGATTGACAGAGTCGAAAGCCTTTGCCAGGTCGATGAAGATGGCTGCACAATACTGTCTTTTATCGATGGCGGTTATGATATCGTTTAGGACCTTGATCGTGGCTGAGGTGCACCCATAACCAGCTCCAAAACCAGATTGCATAGTGGAGAAGGTACGGTGGGATTCCAGATTGTCGGTGATCTGTTTGTTAACTTGGCTTTCGAAAACTTTAGAAAGGCAGGGCAGGATGGATATAGGTCTGTAACAGTTTGGGTCTAGAGTATCTCCCCTTTTGAAGAGGGGGATGACCGTGACAGCTTTCCAATCTTTAGGGATCTCAGACGATACAAAAGAGAGGTTGAACAGGCTAGTAATAGGGGTTGCAACAATTTTGGTGGATAATTTTAGAAAGAGAGAGTCCAGATTGTCTAGCCCAGCTGATTTGTAGGGGTCCAGATTTTGCAGCTCTTTCAGAACATCAGCTATCTGGATTTGGGTGAAGTGGGCAGGTTGCTGCGGGGGGTGCAGAGCTGTTAGCCAGGGTTGGGTAGCCAGGTGGAAAGCATGGCCGGCCATAGAAAAGTGCTTATTGAAATTCTCGATTATCGTAGATTTATTGGTGGTGACAGTGTTTCCTAGCCTCAGTGCAGTGGGTAACCCAGAGATGGCGCTAGTGGGGCACCTATCTAGGATATATAAACAGGTACATTATGAGTGTCTGATTAGGATGTCGTGACCTGTAACATGTATTACCGGAGTAAAGGATTGTGCTTGCATTTTATAAAACTCTCCAACGTGAGTTATTCACATAGACATAATAATACCTGCTTACAAGCAAAAACTCAAACAGGAAGTACCAGTGACATGCTCACTATGGAAGTGGTCAGATGAAGTGGATGCTAAGCTACAGGGCTATTTCGCTAGCACAGACTGCAATATGTTCCGGGAGTCATCCGATGGCATTGAGGAGTTCACCACATCAGTCACCGGCTTCATTAATAAATGCATTGACAATGTTTTCCCTACAGTGACCATACGTAGATATCCCAAACAGAAGCCATTGATTACAGGCAACATCTGCACTGAGCTAAGGCTAGAGCTGCCTCTTTTAATGAGTGGGACAGTAATTCGGAGGTTTACAATAAATCCTGCTACGCCCTCCGACGAACCATTAAACAGGTAAAGAGTGAATCCAGGACTAAGATCGATTCCTACTACACTTGCTCTGATGCTTGTCGGATGTGGTAGGGTTTACATACTATAATTGATTACAAAGGCAAACCCAGCCGCGAGCTGCCTAGTGACGCGAGCCTACCAGACAAGCTAAATGCCTTTTATGCTCGCTTCGGGGCAAGCAACACTGAACCATGCATGAGCGCACCAGCTATTCCGGACGACTGTGTGATCACGCTCTCCGTAGCCAATGTGAGTAAGACCTTTAAACAGGTTGACATTCAGACGGATTATCAGGACACATACTCAGAGCATGCGGTGACCAGCTGGCAAGTGTCTTGTGCCCAAGAACGCCAAGGTAACCATGAAATGCTTTGAAATGCTTTTGGCTCACATTAGCACCATTATCCCAAACAGCCTTGACCCACACCAATTTGCATACCGCCCCAACAGATCCACAGATGACACAATCTCTATTGCACTCCACACTGCCCTTTCCCACCTGGTCAAAAGGAACATCTACGCGAGAATGCTGTTCATTGACTATAGCTCAGAGTTCAACACCATAGTGCCCACAAAGCTCATCACTCAGTTAATGATCCTGGGATTAAACAACCTCCCCCTGAAACTGGATCGTGGACCTCCTGACAGGCCGTCCCCAGGTGGTGAGGGTAGACAACAACACATCCACCATGCTGACCCTCAACATGGGGGCACCTCAGGGGTGCGTGCTTAGTCCCCTCCTATACTCCCTGTTCACCCACGACTGTGTGGCCGTGCACAACTCCAACACCATGATGACGAGACAGCCTATAGGGAGGAGGTCAGAGACCTGGCAGTGTGGTGCCAGTACAACAGCCTCTCCTTCAACGTCAGCAAGATGAAGGATTTGATCGTGGACAACAAGAGACAGAGGGTCAAGCACACCCCCATTCACATCGACAAGGCTGTAGTGGAGTGGGTCGAGAGCTTCAAATTCCTGTGTCCACATCATAAGGACCTAACAAACACACCAATACAGTCGTGAAGAGGGCACGACAATGCCTCTTCCCTCTCAGGAGGCTCTAAAGATTTGGCATGGGCCCTCAGATTTTCAAAAAGTTATACAGCTGCATTATTGACAGCATTTTGACTGGCTGCATCACTGCTTGGTATGGCAAAAGCTTAGCATCCAACCGCAAGTCGTTCCAGAGGATAGGGCGTACGGCCCAATACATCCCTGCCATCCAGGACCGCTATACCAGGCAGTGTCAGAGGAAGGCCCTAAAAATTGTCAAAGACTCCAGCTACCCAAGTCATAGACTGTTCTCTCTGCTGCAGCACCAAGTCTGGAACCAAAAGGATCCTGAACAGCTCTTACCCCCAAGCCATTAGAATGCTGAACAGTTAATCAAATGGTTACCCAGACTGCTTGGATTGACCCCCTTTTTGTTTTCACTAACTCTATGTACACTCAACCACACATACTACACTTACACTCCAACACACACACACACACACACACACACACGCACACGCACACGCACACGCACACACACGCTCACACATAGACACACTCTTTCACACTCTTCACATACACTGCTGCCACTGCTTATTATCTGTCCTGATTGCCTAGTCGACTTTTACCCCTACCTAAATGTACATATTACCTCAATCACCTCGTACCCCAGCACATTGACTCGGTACCGGTACTCCCTGTACATAACCTTTTCTTTTTTTTTCTTACTTATTAACTTTGCATTGTTGGGAAAGGGCTCATAAGTAAGCATTTCACAGTAAAGAGTTTTCAGTGCATGTGACAAATAAAAATTTGATTTGAGGTTGACCTTGGGACAGGGACTCTCGTCATCTCTCAATGTCCCCCTGAGGACGAATGCTGGCATAATAGTACAGAAAGCCGAACTTAATCTTATAATTGCTCTGACACATTATACACTGAATAATAAAAAAGCCATTACACCATTGATATTGCAATAGAACACTCAAGCACTCTTCTTTTTATTCATCAGCTGACCCCCTGGATTCTGTTTAATGGCATAGTTATAGCAGTTTTCTCCACTCGAATACAAAAGACACACAGAAACAGAAATGCTTGCAGAGCACAGGCAAATACAAAAATATATACACACGCACGCACGCACGCACGCACGCACACACACACACACACACACACACACACACACACACATGCACACACATGCACATACAAGCACAGTCACACTTAGCCAAACATTATCCTTGCTACTCATGAGGACTATTCTCGGTATTCACAAATTGCTGGTGATAAAGTAGTTATGGGTTTCTCCTCAGGGAGAGAGGCATTAAAGACTGCTCAGTGCTCAGATAGCTTGTATAAAAGGAAAGACAACCTAACAGGCAACAGGCAATGTATGTTAATGTACAACAACCCATACAGATACTCAATAATTAAGTAAATCATAACCAGGAGAGAGCTGTTGAGAAAGCCTGGAGAGACCAAGATGAGGAGGAGAAATCATATCAGTTAGTCTTGGGCCTGGAGAGATGTCTTGACCAGGACCTGTTACAAGGGTCTATCTTGACAAAAACTTTGCTGGTTACTACTTTATTGAGGAAAAAGGTACTTACTATGATGTGATATGCAAATGTCTCACCTAGCTATTTTAAGATTAATGTACTAACTGTAAGTGGCTCTGGATAAGAGCTTCTGCTAAATAACTAAAATGCAAATGTTAATGTATTGTGAGTTGACAAACCTGCAGAGCCCTGTGTCTTGGGGTCTAACCCTAAGAAGTTCTGGAAAATGGTTAAAGACCTGGAGAATAAACCCTCCTCCTCACAGCTGCCCATGTCCCTTAAAGTTGATGATGTGGTTGTTACCGACAAGAAGCACATGGCTGAGCTCTTTAATCACCACTTCATTAAGTCAGGATTTGACTCAGCTATGCCTCATTGCCCGTCCAACATTTCCTCATCTCCCACCCCTTCCAATGCGACTATCCCCGGTGCTTCTCCCTTTTTCACCTGCCCCGCAACAAAGTTTCTCCCTGCAGGCAATCACTGAGTCCGAGGTGCTAAAGGAGCTCCTGTCACTTTGGCAAGAAGGATCAGGAGACAGACGCAGGAATACGTCATATTTTTTTTTTACTTAGCCCAAATTACGGCGTGCCATGTGAAGGCACGGGGACGAAGACCAAACAAACACGTAACAAAAACACAGGGTTGAAACCCAAACAAAAGAGCGAGGAGTACCTTGAATAAATAACACACACGCACAATGATTAACACACGGGATGAGACCCGTAATCGCAATGAAAGTTCCAGAGGGATCCGTGTCAGTACCCCCCCCTCTGACGCACTGCACCAGCAGCGCAATGACACCGGCCTCGAGGATGATCACAGGAACGCAGTGCGGGTCGATCAGGACCCGATGCAGTTACCGAAGTTGCATCATCGTCGGACGGGCCAGTTGCTGCTGCTGCAGTTGAGGCGGTGTCGGACGGACCAGTAGCAGTGGCGTCGGATGGACCGGTTGTGGCGGCGTCGGACGGGCCAGTTGTAGCTGCTGAAATTGCGTCGTCAGACGGACCCGTTGTGGTGACGTCGGACGACCCGGTTGCAGCTGCCGAAGTTGCGGAGGCGCCGGACAGACCAGTCGCAGCGTTGTCGGACAGGCCATTCCCGCTGTCTCCCTTCTTAGGGATAGCCCCCTTTTCTCCCCAATTTTTGCCTAAAAGACATACCCAAATCTAACTGCCTGTAGCTCAGGCCCTGAAGCAAGGATATGCATATTCTTGGTACCATTTGAATATGAAACACTTTGAAGCTTGTGGAAATGTGAATTGAATGTAGGAGAATATACCACAATAGATCTGGAAAAAAACTACCAGATTTTTTTCTACCACCATCTTTTGAAATGCAAGACAAAGGTCCCAGTTCTAGCCATCACTCTGGTTGTAATTCCCAATAGTGTCCACAAGATGGCAGCAGTGTATGTGCAAAGTTTCAGATGGATAACTTGAATGAGTGAACTACAAGAATTTTAGTGTGAAGTCCCCAGGTACATTTGGGCAAATCGTGAAGGAGACATTCGCATTCATATTACATTTTTCTGCAAGAATATCGTCAAATCTGTATACTTGGACTTTGATTTAGCTTTCCAAGTATTAGTAGCCATATTATAAGGTCAACATTTGCAAAACAACCAGTTTTCCTAACTTCATAACTCTGAATATTTGTATAATATTTTCCAAAACGAAAAGGCATCCTGTCGTACAAGGTTAGTAGCTACATTTTACAACATATACATGATACTCCCGTAAAGCCCAGCTCATTGGCTATCTAGCTAGCTTTGTTTGACCTCTATTGGTGCTTATTTGACAAAGATACAGTCGTTCAAGTGATGACCGCCTGTGTCGTCGGCGTGCCATGAAGGCCTCGCTCTCTGACAAAATATGGTGTCCTATAGGATATACTACACCCCTAACGATATAGTGAAGTCTTGTTACGTTCTAGAATCTCTGAGGAATACATATGAACATGATTTGACTCGTTGAAACAACGTTTAGGGTGAGATTTTCATAGATTCATTTCTATGCAAATTGAAAGAGTGGAAATACAAAATCGATCGTGCATGCTACAGGGAACTTTTTAGGATATGAAAAAGGATTTTATCTAACAAAACTATACTTCATGTTATCTCTGGGACCCTTTGGATATAAATCAGAGCAAGATTTCAGAATGTAAGTACACATTTCACCTTCAGAGGTGAATTTATCAAACCTATCGCGGTGAAAAAAGTGTTTTGTTGTTTTGTTGAGCTCTCATCAAACAATAGCATGGAATTTTATCGCAGTAATAGCTACTGTAAATTGGACAATGCAGTTATATTAATAAGAATTTAAGCTTTCAGCCGATATAAGACACTTGTATGTATCGACATTTGTTGTTTCTCTAAAATCTGCGATGCTGACACATAGCGCTGCATGATTTACAACTGTCCCGTTGACAGGACGCCGCTCCCTAATTAATGGTCAATTATTCTGTCACGTTGGTACATATGATTTGGGAGACAGGCACATGTCACGACTTCCACCGAAGTCGTTTCCTCTCCTTGTTCGGGCGGTGTTCGGCGGTCGGCGTCACCGGTCTTCTAGCCACCGTCGATCCATTTTTCATTTTCCATTTGTTTTGTCTTGTTTTCTTACACACCTGGTTTCCATTTCCCTCATTAATTATTGTGTATTTAACCTTCTGCTCCCCCCATGTCCTTGTGTGGAATTGTTTGTTTGTAAGTGCTTGTACTCTATGTTACTGGTGCGTGTCGGGTTTTGTACCCATGTAGGTTCTTTTTGCATTGCCGTGGGTTTTGTATTACACTGCTCCGGCTATTACCTATTTCTGCTCTCCTGCGTCTGACTTCACTGCCACCAGTTGCGCAACCCTTACAGAATTCCACACCTGTATATGGAGTCAGCAGGAGCAGGTGCCCCTGGTAGAGGGGTCGAGGAGCGCGTCCTGGAGCAAAAGGCGATGATCCACCATCTCGGCGCCGCCATGGACCGCGTTGTCCAAATCATGGACCGCTGGGAGAGACAGGGAGTTCCTCCAGCGCCTCCCCCAGCACATCAGGGGCCTCCACTACTCACTCCCCCTGCACACGGTTCCAGTGGGATTTGCCTCACCCTCCCCGGGGAGTACGATGGGGCGGCTGCCCGCTGCCAGGGGTTCCTACTGCAGTTGAATTTATACCTGGCAACCGTCCACCCGGCTCCTTCGGGCCGTGAGAGGGTGTCCGCCCTCGTCTCATGCCTCTTGGGGAAAGCCCTGGAGTGGGCCAATGCCGTGTGGGTGGAAGGAAGGAGATGCGGTGTTGGACCACTTTGAGGAGTTCACCCGTCGTTTCCGGGCCGTCTTCGACCACCCGCCCGAGGGCAGAGCAGCGGGTGAACGTCTTTTCCACCTACGGCAGACGACGAGGAGTGCACAGGAGTTCACTTTGGACTTTCGGACCCTGGCCTCCGGAGCATGATGGAACGACAGGGACCCGATCGACCACTATTGCTGCAGTTTGCGCGAGAACGTCCGACGAGAGTTGGCCTGCAGGGACACCACCCTTACCTTCGACCAGCTGGTGGACCTGTCCATTCGGCTGGATAACCTGCTGGCTACCCGCGGACGTCCAGATTGGACGTCCGCTCCGATTCCTATGGAGTTGGGAGGTGCTGCGCTCAGGGACACCGGAGGAGGTTCCATCTCGTACACCATCTGTGGCCGTAAAGGTCACACTGCCGGTCGGTGCCGGGTTGGTTCCTCTGGGGGTCGAGGCAGCAGGCAGGGCACTCTGGCGTCACACGAGGTGAGAAAGCACCATTCTCACCCAGAGCCCTCTGTTACACACGTTTTTGTTCGTCACTTTTCCTGAGTTTTCCCTGCATTCCCAGCATAAGGCGCTAATCGATTCAGGTGCGGCTGGGAATTTTATTGACAGTGCATTTGCCCATTGTTTAGGGATCCCCATTGTTCCTGTGGCTACACACTTCCCAGTTCACGCCTTAGATAGTCGACCACTAGGGTCAGGGTTGGTTAGGGAGGCCACCGCTCCTCTGGGCATGGTGATGCAGGGGGGTCACACGGAGAGAATAAATCTCTTTCTCATTGACTCTCCTGCATTTCCCGTGGTGCTAGGCCTACCCTGGTTAGCTTGTCATGACCCCACTGTTGCATGGCTACGGAGGGCTATCACGGGGTGGTCGCAAGAGTGTTCGGGGAGGTGTTTAGGGATTTCCGTAGGTCGGTGAAAAGTCCAGACCAGGTCTCCACCGTGCACCTTCCCCCCGAATATGCCGATTTGGCTCTCGCCTTCTCCAAAAAGAAGGTGACTCAATTACCACCCCATCGACAGGGTGATTGTGCAATAAATCTCCTGGTAGACGCTGCACTTCCCAGGAGTCATGTGTATCCTCTGTCACAGGCGGAGACGGTGGCTATGGAAACATATGTCTCCGAATCCTCCACTTCCCCCACCTCCTCGAGTTTCTTTTTTGTGAAGAAGAAGGAGGGAGGTCTGCGCCCGTCTACTGATTATCGAGGTCTTAATCAGATAACTGTGAGGTACAGTTACCGCTACCTCTTATCGCCACGGCGATTGAGTTAACCTGTTATGGATAGGGGGCAGTATTTTCACGGCCGGATAAAAAACGTACCCGATTTAATCTGATTATTAGAATATGCATATAATTATTAGCTTTGGATAGAAAACACTCCAAAGTTTCTAAAACTGTTTGAATGGTGTCTGTGAGTATAACAGAACTCATTTGGCAGGCCAAAACCTGAGAGGATTCTGTACAGGAAGTGCCCTCTCTGACCATTCCTTGGGCTTCTTGACTCTCTTGAAAACTGAGGATCTCTGCTGTAACGTGACACTTCCTACGGCTCCAATAGGCTCTCAGAAGGTGGGAAAAAGCTGAATGGTGGCTTTGCAGCCCCTGGCTGAAAAACATTAGCGCATTTTGATAGTGGTCGATCAGAGTACAATGAGACTGAGGCGCGTGCACGAGGCGACCCCATGTTTTTATTCTTTCGTCTTTGAACGAAAAAAACGACTCCCGGTCGGAATATTATCGCTTTTATACGAGAAAAATTGCATAAAAATTGATTTTAAACAGCGGTTGACATGCTTCGAAGTACGGTAATGGAATATTTAGAATGTTTTTGTCACGAAACGCGTCGGGCACGTAACCCTTCGTCACCCTTGGATAGTGTCTTGAACGCACGAACAAAACGCCGCTATTTGGATTTAACTATGGATTATTTTGAACCAAACCAACATTTGTTATTGAAGTAGAAGTCCTGGGAGTGCATTCTGACGAAGATCAACAAAGGTAATCCAATTTTTCTTATAGTAAATCTGAGTTTGGTGAGGGTCAAACTTGGTGGGTGTCAAAATAGCTAGCCTGTGATGGCGAGCTATCTACTCAGAATATTGCAAAATGTGCTTTCACCGAAAAGCTATTTTAAAATCGGACACCTCGATTGCATAAAGGAGTTCTGTATCTATAATTCTTAAAATAATTGTTATGTTTTTTGTGAACGTTTATCGTGAGTAATTTAGTAAATTCACCGGAAGTGTTCGGTGGGAATGCTAGTTCTGAACGTCACATGCTAATGTAAAAAGCTGGTTTTTGATATAAATATGAACTTGATTGAACAAAACATGCATGTATTGTATAACATAATGTCCTAGAGTTGTCATCTGATGAAGATCATCAAAGGTTAGTGCTGCATTTAGCTGTGGTTTTGTTTTTTGTGACATTATATGCTAGCTTGAAAAATGGGTGTCTGATTATTTCTGGCTGGGTACTCTGCTGACATAATCTAATGTTTTGCTTTCGCTGTAACGCCTTTTTGAAATCGGACAGTATGGTTAGATAAAGGAGAGTCTTGTCTTTAAAATGGTGTAAAATAGTCATATGTTTGAAAAATTGAAGTTTTTGGATTTTTGAGGAATTTGTAATTCGCGCCACGCCTATCATTGGATATTGGAGCAGGTGTTCCGCTAGCGGAACGTCTAGATGTAAGGTTAAAATGCACGGGGCGCGCTTCTTCACCAAACTTGATCTCAGGTGTGCTTACAACCTGGTGCGTATCCGGGAGGGAGACGAGTGGAAGACGGCATTCAGTACAACCTCAGGTCATTATGAGTACCTCGTCATGCCGTACGGGTTGATGAATGCTCCATCAGTCTTCCAAGCCTTTGTAGACAAGATTTTCAGGGACCTGCACGGGCAGGGTGTAGTGGTGTATATTGATGACATTCTGATATCCCCCGCTACACGCGTCAAGCATGTGTCCCTGGTGCGCAAGGTGCTTGGTCGACTGTTGGAGCATGACCTGTACGCCAAGGCAGAGAAATGTCTGTTCTTCCAACAGTCCATCTCCTTCCTAGGGTACCGCATTTCCACCTCAGGGGTGGAGATGGAGAGGGACCGCATCTCAGCCGTGCGTAATTGGCCGACTCCCACCATGGTAAAGGAGGTGCAGCGGTTTCTAGGGTTTGCCAATTACTACCGGAGGTTTATCCGGGGTTTTGGTCAGGTAGCAGCTCCCATTACCTTACTGCTGAAGGGGGGACCGGTACGTTTGCAGTGGTCGGCTGAGGTGGACAGGGCTTTTAGTCACCTGAGGGCTCTGTTTACCTCGGCTCCCGTGCTGGCCCATCCGGATCCCTCTTTGGCATTCATAGTGGAGGTGGACACGTCTGAGGCTGGGATAGGAGCCGTGCTCTCTCAGCGCTTGGGAATGCCACCGAAGCTCGAAACTACGACGTGGGGGACCGGGAGCTGTTGGCTGTCATCAAGGCTTTGAAGGCGTGGAGACATTGGCTTGAGGGGGCTAAACACCCTTTTCTCATTTGGACTGACCACCGCAATCTGGAGTACATCCGGAAGACGAGGAGACTGAACTTTCGCCAGGCAAGGTGGGCCATGTTTTTCACCAGTTTTGTTTTCACCCTTTCTTACAGACCAGGTTCCCAGAACTGTAAGGCAGACGCACTGTCCCGGCTGTATGACACAGAGGAGCGGCCCATGGATCCCACCCTCACACTCCCGGCCTCCTGCCTGGTAGCGCCGGTAGTGTGGGAGCTGGACGCGGACATTGAGCAGGCGTTGCGTGCAGAGCCCGCTCCCCTCCAGTGTCCCGCTGGGCATCTGTACGTTCCATCCGTGACCAGCTGATCTATTGGGCCCACACGTTACCCTCCTCTGGTCATCCAGGCATCGGCCGGACAGTGCGCTGTTTGAGTGGGAAGTACTGGTGGTCTACTTTGGCTAAGGACGTGAGGGTGTATGTTTCCTCCTGCTCGGTGTGCGCCCAGTGTAAGGCTCCTAGGCACCTGCCCAGAGGTAAGCTACACCCCTTGCCTGTTCCACAGCGGCCATGGTCACACCTGTCGATCGATTTCCTGATCGATCTTCCCCCATCACAGGGAAACACCACGATCCTGGTCGTTGTGGATCGTTTCTCTAAGTCCTGCCATCTCCTCCCGCTGCCCGGTCCCCCTACAGCCCTACAGACTGCGGAGGCCTTGTTTACGCACGTCTTCTGGCACTACGGGGTGCCTGAGGACATACTGTCTGATCGAGCTCCCCCAGTTCACTTCGAGGGTCTGGAGGGCGTTCATGGAATGTCTGGGGGTCTCAGTCAGCCTTTCCTCAGGTTTTCACCCCGAGAGTAATGGGCAGGTGGAGAGAGTAAACCAGGATGTGGGTAGGTTTCTGAGGTCTTATTGCCAGGACCGGCCGGGGGAGTGGGCAGCGTTCGTGCCCTGGGCAGAGATGGTTCAGAACTCACTCCGCCACTCCTCCACTAACCTCTCCCCCTTCCAGTGCGTACTGGGGTATCAGCTGGTTCTGGCTCCATGGCATCAGTCAGACCGAGGTTCCTGCGGTGGATGACTGGTTCCAGCACGCGGAGGAAACATGGGACGCCGCCCATGTTCACCTTCAGCGCGCCGTGCTGCACCAGAAAGCCGGCGCAGACCGTCACCGCAGTGAGGCCCCGGTGTTCGCACCGGGGGACCTGGTCTGGCTTCAGAACTCTGCCGGAAGCTGGATCCGCAGTTTGTGGGGCCATTTAAAGTCCTGAGGAGACTGAACGAGGTGAGTTACAGGCTACAACTTCCCCCAGATTACCGTATTAACCCCTCGTTCCTTGTGTCTCTCTTCAGGCCGGTGGTGGCTGGCCCGCTCCAGGAGTCTGAGGTGCGGAAGGTTCCTCCGCCCCCTCTGGACATTGAGGGGGCCCTGGCGTACTCCATTCGATCCATACTGGATTCGAGACGTCGGGCGAGGGGCCTTCAGTACCTCGTGGACTGGGAGGGGTACGGTCCGGAGGAGAGATGCTGGGTTCCGGTGGAGGACGTGTTGGACCCTTCAATGCTGCAGGAGTTCCACCGTCTCCGTCCGGATCGCCCTGCACCTCGCCCTCCAGGTTGTCCCTAAGGCCGGTGTCGGCGCACTGCTGGAGCCGCACGTCGGGGGGGGGGTACTGTCACGACTTCCACCGAAGTCGTTTCCTCTCCTTGTTCGGGCGGTGTTTGGTGGTCGGCGTCACCGGTCTTCTAGCCATCGTCGATCCATTTTTCGTTTTCCATTTGTTTTGTCTTGCTTTCTTACACACCTGGTTTCCATTTCCCTCATTAATTGTTGTGTATTTAACCCTCTGCTCCCCCCATGTCCTTGTGTGGAATTGTTTGTTTGTAAGTGCTTGTACTCTATGTTACTGGTGCGCGTCGGGTTTTGTACCCATGTAGGTTCTTTTTGTATTGCCGTGGGTTTTGTATTAAACTGCTCCGGCTATTACCTATTTCTGCTCTCCTGCGTCTGACTTCACTGCCACCAGTTCTGCAACCCTTACAGCACAGGAATGTGTAATAGGGTTTTTATTTAGCCCAAATTACTGTGTGCTGTGTAAAGGCACAGGGACGAAGACCAAACAAACACATAACAAAAACACAAGGTTGAAACCCAAACAAAAGAGCGAGGAGTACATTGAATAAATAACACACTCGCACAATGATTAACACATGGGATGAGACCCATAATCATCTGCGCAATCCACAAGGGCACGAAAGCTCAAAACACACAGCACGGGCACTCACACGCACCAACGGACATTGTACAATAACCAACAACACCATGGTGAACAAAGGGCACATATATACAAATACAATCAGTGGGAATTGGGGCAAGGTGTGCGCAATGAAAGTTCCAGAGGGATCAGTGACAGCTCCTGAAACTTGACCCCAAAAAAACATCTGGGTCAGATGGTTTAGACCCTTTCTTCTTTAAGATTGCTGCCCCTATAATCCCCAAGCCTATCTCTGACCTTTTTATCCTGTCTTTCATTTCTGGGGAGGTTCCCATTGCTTGGAAGGCAGCCACAGTTTGTCATTTAATGAAAGGGGGGGGGGATCAAGCTGATCCTAATTGTTATAGGCCTATTTCTATTTTTCCCTGTTCATCAAAAGTGTTAGAAAAATGTGTCATATATCAACTGACTGGCTTTCTTCATGTCTATAGTATTCTCTCTGGTATGCAGTCTGATTTCCGCACAGGTTATGGGTATCTCAATGCAACCTTAAAGGTCCTCAATGATGTCACCATTGCCCTTGATTTTAAGCAATGTTGTGCTGCTATTTTTATTGACTTGGCAAAAACTTTTGATCCGGTAGACCATTCCATCCTTGTGGGCCAGCTAAGAAGTATTGGTGTCTTTGAGGGGTCTTTGGCCTGTCTTGCTAACTATCTCTCTGAAAGAGAGCAGTGTATAAAGTCAGAAAATCTGCTGTCTCAGCCACTGCCTGTCACCAAGGGAGTACCCCAAGGCTCAATCCTAGGCCCCACACTCTTCTCAATTTACATCTAAAACATAGCTCAGGCAGTATAAAGCTCTCTCAACCATTTATATGCCGATGATAGAGTCTTATACTCAGCTGGCCCCTCCCCGGATTTTGTGTTAAATGCTCTACAACAAAGCTTTCTTAGTGTCCAACAAGCTTTCTCTACCCTTAACCTTGTTCTGAACACCTCCAAAACAAAGGTCATGTGGTTTGGTAAGAAGAATACCCCTCTCCCCACAGGTGTGATTACTACCTCTGAGGGTTTAGAGCTTCAGGTAGTCACCTCATACAAGTACTTGGGAGTATGGCCAGATGGTAAACTGTCCTTCTCTCAGCACATATCAAAGCGCAGGCTAAAGTTAAATCTAGGCCTGGTTTCCTCTATCGTAATCGTTCCTCTTTCACCCCAGCTTCCAAATTAACCCTGATTCAGATGACCATCCTACCCTGCTAGATTACGGAGACATCATTTATAGATCGGCAGGTAAGGGTGCTCTCGAACAGCTAGATGTTCTTTACCATTCGGCCATCAGATTTGCCACCAATGCTCCTTATAGGACACATCACTGCACTCTATACTCCTCTGTAAACTAATAATCTCTGTATACCTGTCGCAAGACCCACTGGTTGATGCTTATTTATAAAACCCTCTTAGGCCTCACTCCCCCCTATCTGAGATATCTACTGCAGCCCTCATCCTCCACATACAACACCTGTTCTGCCAGTCACATTCTGTTAAAGGTCCCGAAAGCACACACATCCCTGGGTCACTCGTCTTTTCAGCTCGCTGCAGCTAACGTCTAGAACAAGCTGCAACAAACACTCATACTGGACAGTTTTATCTCAGTCTCTTCATTCAAAGACTCAATCATGGACACTCTTACTGACAGTTGTGGCTGCTTTACGTGATGTATTGTTGTCTCTACCTTCTTGCCCTTTGTGCTGTTGTTTGTGCCCAATAATATTTGTACCATGTTTTGTGCTGCTACCATGTTGTGTTGCTACCATGTTGTTATCATGTTGTGTTGCTACCATGCTGTGTTGTCATGTGTTGCTGCCTTGCTATGTTATTGTCTTAGGTCGCTCTTTATGTAGTGTTGTGTTGTCTCTCTTGTCGTGATGTGTGTTTTGTCCTACATTTATAATTAATGAATTTATTTTTAATCCCAGCCCCTGTCCCCGCAGGATGCCTTTTGCCTTTTGGTAGGCCGTTATTGTAAATAAGAATGTGTTCTTATCTGACTTGCCTAGTTAAATAAAGGTTAAATAAAAAAATGGATAAATAAAAATAGGAAGCGTTAGATAACCAGGCAGTAAATCTGTACAGGGAGAACATTGAGGTTAGTCACAGCAAAGCCAGAACATCAGGGGGGAACATCAGCTCATGAATCTACAGCCTACTACGACCTTAACAGCCAGTCTGTAGGGACAGCTAACTAACCCAGACCCGACCTACAGAGACAGTGTTTGAAAAGCCATTGGATTGAATGTATTTTCTTTGATGTGGGATGGTATCTTAGTGACAGCATGACTAAATGGGATTCACATCTAAAATAATGCTTATTCTAAAGTTATGCAATGATAAACTCATATATGGTGTGTTAGCTGGGGACATTCAGAGAGCAATAATCCTTTAGAATTCTACAGGGATATATTAATAAATCACAGAAAATGGGAAATATGCAACTGCTAACTACAACCATTTTCATAGTGTGGCGTACCTCAGGTTAGCCACCAGGGGGAGACTCGAAGTCTACATCCCGCCGCGATGGCTCCCTCTGCTGGACGTGCCAGGTTCTCGACGGGCTCTCCGGCCAGGACTAATTGAGGCTTATTGGGGTTGGTGTGTAATAAAGGGGCTGATTGCTCACCAGCGGGACGACTCCCATAAAGCTGCCAGGAGGGCAGCACACGAGCCCGGAGCCCAGAAGACGGTATCCCGGAGGACACCTCCTGAAGGAGGCCTATTATTTTCTCTTTGTTTATTATTTAAATAAACACCCTTGAAACCGAGCTAATACAATTCTGTCCTTGTCTGATCTGTGTAAGCGTCTTGACAAAACCCCCTGGTCTGCCACAAGTGGTGGAGAATTCGGGCATTCTGATAACGTGGGCAGATCAGGGTTGATGTTAACCAAGCATCAGCATGGACGAGTTGATAGCTCAGTTCGTCCGGGCCCAACAGCACAACAGGCGGTTCAGGAACAAACGCTGGAGGACCCGCGGCTACAAAATGTCCGCCTTGTTGAGGAAATCAGGAAGCTACTGAATTGCATCCAAATCAGTTTTAAATCAAGCTAACGGAGGACGACGACATCGAAACATACCTCTGCACATTTGAGCGGACTGCGCTACGGGAAGGATGGCCAAGGCCAAAGTGGGCAAGTTTGCTGGCCCCGTACCTGTCCGGGTATGCCCAAAAGGCGTATTGTGACCTTAATAACAAACAGGTGGCTAACTAAGATGGTCTCAAATGGGAGATACTCAGCCGCTACAGGTACAGCCTGGTCCATTGGGCCCAGCTGGTTCACGACTGGAGGTTTGTGGCCAATGCCTCCACCCGAGCCCAGATAAGCGACCTACTGCACATCACCAGAGCATGGCTCCTAACCGACATATCCAACCTCTCCATCATAGCTTCTTACGGGAGTTACCCCACAACATGACGAGGGCAGCGAGTCTATGTGCACCCCAGACCTTGGAAGACCTCCCGGGAGCAGTGAAGATGCATTACAACATAGAGGCCCTGCTGAAGGGGAGCCGGGCCGATTCGTGGACCCGTCTGAGGGGGCGGAAGGACACCCCCACCGCCGTATAACCCGAACCAACTACATCACCTCTTGTTGGGCGCACCACAAACCACCTGCACCCATGGTCCCAATGAAAGTCGACAAACATGACACTGAAGCTTTATTGGACTCTGAGAATGTGGTTACGCTCATCGTCATGAGCCTGATGACCCAGGGGACCAAACGTGGTGGGGAGATGTCCGTTTCCTGTGTCCACAGTGACACCGAGCAGTATCCGACCGTACAGGCCAACATCGTGACACCACAAGGGAGCTGCCAGATGATGGTGGGTGCCATACCGGAGTTGCCGGTACCCCTCCTCATGGGACCAGATTGTCCCCTGTTCATGGCACTGTGGAGGCATGAGCTGAGGAAAAAGGTAAGAGCTGGCAGTAGACGAGAGCGAGGACGACCTGTCGCCTGCGCGGCCCGGATGCAAGCGGTTGACCAACCCGTATCTACTGGTCCGGAGTCAGAGTCTGAGGGGGCGCCGGAACCCAACCCCCCTGGTGAACAACTGGAGGAGCCCATCCTCCCCCTCATTGATTTCGAGGGACCAGCCAAGATGCCCGCCATGGGCCAACTGAGGGTACAGTTCGGGACTCCACAGTGGGAGGATCCAAACTTGAAAGCCGCTGCAGGCCAAGTGATAGCAATGGATAGCCAGCTACTTCCGGGGTTGACTGGCGAGACCCCCATTTCCAAATCAAGAATAACCTTTTGTATCATGTGTCGCGCCAACAGGGGGAACTTCGAGAGGTACTGTTGCTGCCCCGACGGTATGTGGGAACCGTTCTTCAGCTGGCCCACACCCATCTGTTGGGGGCGCACCTTGGAATGTAGAAGATCCGGGAACGGCTCACCGCCCTGTTCCACTTGCCCGGGAAGAGGAGGGTCGTGGAAGACTATTGTCACAGCTGTCCAGTGTCAAATCACTGCCCCTAAAGCACACTTCCAAAACCCACTGGTCCCCCTACCGATCATCGGGGTGCTCTTTGAATCGCATCGCCATGGACATAGTAGGACCCCTGGTAAAAATGGAACGAGGACAACGGTACATCCTGGTAATAGTAGATTATGCCGCCCGGTATCCTGAGGCCATTCCCCTACGGGCGGCAGTCTCCAAGGGAATCACCCGGGAGCTGTTCCACGTCTTTAGCCTGGTGGGCATCCCGAACAAGATCCTGACCGACCAAGGTACCGAGTTTATGTCCCGACTAATGAAAGATTTGTGTGATCTCCTACAGATTATGCATATCCGGACCTCCGTCTTTTACCTGCAGGCAGATGGGCTCATCGAGTGGTTCAATAAAACACTCAAACAAATGCTGCGGAAAGTCCACGGGCAGGACGGGAAGAACTGGGACCAGCTACTACCCCACCTTATGTTCTCGGTCCGAGAAGTGCCCAGTCATCCACCGGGTTTTCCCCTTTTGAACTCCTCTATGGGAGGAGGCCACCCGTACTACTGGACCTCGCCACGGAGGTGTGGGAAGCCCAACCAACCCCCTTACGCAGTGTGGTAGAACACATGGAGACGATGGGGGAGTGGATGGCAGCCATATGGCCAGTGGTAAGGGAACATATGGAGAAGGCCCAACGCACCCAAGCCCAGGTCTACAATCGGGGAACCCAGCTCTGAGAAATCCAGGTGGGAGACAAGGTGCTGGTCTTAATCCCCACGGCAGAGAGTAAGTTCCTGGCAACGTGGCATGGGCCGTACAAGGTGCTAGAGAAGTTGGAACCCATCAATCACCGCGTACGGCAGCAGGGGAGACAGAAACCCCAACAGATTTACCATGTGAACCTGTTGAAGAGGTGGCACAAGAGGACAGCCTTGGCCGTGTTATGGTCGGGACCCAAGATGCCAATGGTACCAGTGGTGGCCCTGAGCAATGAGGACCTCGACATGGCCCAGAAGCAAACGCTCCGGGAGCTCGTCAATCAGAACACTGCAGTGTTCCCCGTGAAGCCGGGCCACACGACCCTCATTGAACACCACGTCCGCACCCGGCCCGGGGAAACGGTATAAAAGAGGCCATATCGGATCCCAGAGGCCCGAAGAAAGGCTGTGAAACAGGAAGTGGAGGCTATGCTGAGGATGGGTGTCATCGAAGAGTCCCACAGCGCCTGATGCAGCCCCATCATGTTGGTGCCCAAACCGGACAGTAGCCTGCACTTCTGTAATGACTTCTGTGGCATGAACGATATCAGCTTGGTCGACGCCTACCCCATGCCGAGGGTGGACGAGCTCATCAACCAATTGGGAATGGCCCGGTACATCAGCACCCTCAACCTGACCAAAGGATATTGGCAGGTACCGTTGGCAGCCTTCTCCTGGGAGAAGACACCGGACAGCTATCATCAGTACCGGGTGCTCCCATTCGGTCTCCACGGATCCCCGCCCACATTCCAGCACCTTACGGACCGAGTCCTCTGACCCCATCAACAGTACGCAGCGGCCTATTTGGATGATATCATCATCCACAGCCAAGGTTGGGAAGAGCAACTGACACGACTCCAGGCGGTGATGGACGCGCTCAGGCAAGCCAGTTTGACAGCAAACCCCAAGAAATGCAAGTTAGTGTTCGAGGAGGTGGAGTACCTGGGGTATTTGATTGGATGGGGAAACGGAAAGAGAGGAAGGCCCACACAGTACGTGACTGGCCCATTCCACGCACCAAGACACAGGTCAAGTCCTTCCTGGAACTGGCAGGAAACTACAGCCGGTTTATCCCCAACTTTGCGGCTATAGCCTCCCCCTTTACCGATCTAACCAGGGCTCGCCTCCCGAAAACAGTGACATGGACGGGTGAGACCGAAGCGGCATTCAGGCGCCTGAAGGAAGCACTGTGCTCCCATCTGATTCTCGTAATGCCCGATTTCCAAGTACCGATGTTGGTCCAGACAGACGCATGGGACACAGTACTAGGGACATCCTGTCCCAGGTACATGATGGGAAGGAGCACCCCAGCATGTACATAAGCCGAATGCTGATACCCAGAGAAAAAAAATACTTGATTGTCGAGAAAGAGTGTCTAGCGGTGAAGTGGGCGCTAGACACTTTCAAGTATTACCTGTTGGGCACCCACTTCAACCTGGTCACAGACCATGCTCCTCTGGCCATCCAGACCAGGGACACAAACAGTCGGGTCACCAGGTGGTTCTTCAACGCCTCTCTTTTTCTGTTGCGCACAGGTCAGGGGCGAAGCATGGGAACGCGGATGCCCTATCGAGAAGGGAGACATACGTCACACTGACGACAGCCCCCTCATGTTAGCCACCAGGGGGAGACTCGTCGAGGCCTGGTGACAGACGGACGTGCCAGGTCTCGACGGGCTCTCCGGCCAGGACTAATTGGGGCTTATTGTGGTTGGTGAGTAATCAAGGAGCTGATTGCTCACCAGCTGGACGAGTCTCATAAAGCTGTCAGAAGGGCAGCACACAGGAGTGGGGGCTGGAGAAGAGAGTTTACTCCTGTGTAGTCGTGCTCAGTACCAGAGATAACGGAGGGAGCTCGGTTTTGTTCCCAACAGGATACAGCAAGACCCTGAAGCCCAGAAGACGGTATCCCGGAGGAGACCTGCTGAAGGAGGCCTATTATTTCCTCTTTGTTTATTATTTAAATAAACACCCTTGAAACCGAGCTAATACAATTCTGTCCGTGTCCGATCTGTGTAAATGTCTTGACCAAACCCCCTGGTCTGCCACAATAGGCTTCTAAAATATGTGTTCCAGGAAGAAACAAAACAATTCCAGGAAATTAAATGGAATATTCAATAAAAAATACATGCATTTTTGTTACCATGTTACTTTAATAGGAAGAGAACATGATGAAAAAACAGTTATAATACATGTGCAGAATGGAGGACATTTTATAAAATGTAATAAAAAATGAATCATTTTAATTTGTTATATTAAAGAGGCACTTAAATGTCCAGTATGTTCTTGGTAAAAACAACAACTGTAGTTAATACTATCACCCAGGTGACCCTATCTTTCCTTTTCCCTACAGAGAACTGTCTGCATTTGAGAATTGAGAATTCTGGTGCAGCAGGATTTAGCAAACTCAAGCAAAAGCACAAGTTGAGTTCATTCCTAATAGCCTAATTAAAAAGCTTTCAAAACTAGTTTTTCAAAGCTTCTAATCATTGAGACAGGGAAGTATTAACTTATGGCCAGGGCGAGCACAAACGTACACTGCCTTATACACTTTACAGAGCAAATAAATCTATAATGATTGAATTTGAGCTCCTGCACTTGAATACAATTAGGCACGCTTTTGCCAAGCAGTCTCTGCTCCGTATACAGGTGGATGACAGAGAACATCAGGCAATCAGCCATATAAGGAATAATAAGCATGACAAGCCATGTCTGGTAAACCCTAAGACAACTATCAATATATAATATAGCACATATCAAGCAGCTGCAAGTTGGCTACTGAAAAACAAAGGCCACAACTCCATGAACACTTCATTTCAAGTGAACTATTCAAATGTGTTTTGGGCGTGCCAAACAGCCAGACATTATACCTGGAACTACTGTCCCTATTAAATTAGCAGTGACACAAATGTACACTGTATTGTTTAACTGAGTTACTGTATGCACTACTAGCCACCTAGCAATTTTATAAAGTTGGTTTTAGCTAGCCCAGATAGGTTCCCAATCTCCCAACCTCATAACTAGTGACCAATAAGCCATTTCAGGATATCAATCAAGTTAGAGTAGCTAGCTTGTCTAACTATCTTAGCTGGCATGCTGGCAAGGTTGGTAGCCTTTAGAAAAGCAAGCAATTACTAAATGTACTGAATAAGACTAACATTCCTTTCAATCTTTGACCCAGATTTCAGCAGAGATGCAGAGAAGCATATTTAGTTTCTTGAAAAATTACCATCAGTCACAAGGACACAGACAGCTCAAGAGGTATGCTTAAGATATGCAGAAAAATAGAATTAAGCATAATAACGTGTAGCATTGTCACGACTTCCGCCGAAGTCGGTCCCTCTCCTTGTTCGGGCGGTGTTCGGCGGTCGACGTCACCGGTCTTCTAGCCATCGCCGCTCCACCTTTCATTTTCCATTTGTTTTGTCTTGGTTTTCCGCACACCTGGTTCACATTCCCTCATCTGACTTATTGTATATTACCCTCTGTTCCCCCCATGTCTGTGTGTGGAATTGTTTGTTTGTTACGTGTGGTTCGCATCAGGCTGGTTTGCGCTGGGTATGTGCTTCATTTTTTTCACGCTCAATAGTTTCCTGTGTGTATCAAGAATGGTCCACCACCCAAAGGACATCCAGCCAACTTGACACAACTGTGGGAAGCATTGGAGTCAACATGGGCCAGCATCTCTGTGGAACGCTTTCATCACTTTGTAGAGTCCATGCCCTGATTAATTGAGGCTGTTCTGAGGGCAAAACTCAAATATTATGAAGGTGTTCCTAATATTTGTTATACTCAGTGTAGTTCTGCTGTATCAAGGTCACTGCCTGTTAAAGGGGCAATCCTCAGTTTTTACATACATTTTTGGACTTAAATGAATGGTAGGTACCTATTGATTCTTGAAGAATATAACATAAATGCCTCATGAGTTTAGTTCAACTGTCGTCGCCCATCAGAACCCCAAATATAAGCTTATTTTACTCCAACGTTTGTGAGCAAAGTAAATTTAAACAACCACTGTTTAGCCTAAAAACATTGTTTAGACTGTTATTTTCATATCATGGATGGTCAGCCCTTGCATCCATAGCGTAGTCTATGGATTTGAGAGTGGTTGCATTCCTCCAGCTCCATACCTCAGCTTTTTACTGAAACTATGGCGGGGAGTTCACTTTGTTAATTTTCAATTAAGGACTGTTGCTTTAAACACTTTCAATAGAGTAATAGTGTTATTATATGGTGCAATCCTCTAGTGAATGAGTTAATTTTGTGCCATTAATATCAAGCAAAGCTTCTGAAGTCGAGAACAAAATTCTTAGTATTGCAAAAAGAATGATGATATTGAAAGTAAAACATAAACCCAAAAGTATTGACAGCAAAATCAAATATTGCAAGGAAATAATTGTTTATTTTATTTTAATGATGTGTTTTTGTAAGGGATGCTCTCTGCCTCTCCCTCGCTCCCTCTCTCGTTCTTTCTCCATCTCTTTCTCTCCCTCTCCCTCTCTCTCTCCCTCTCCCTCTCCCTCTCTCTCCCTCTCCCTCTCCCTCTCACTCACTCCCATGAGCTGCAAACTGGACCAGATAGTATCTCTCAAGCATCCAGCGCCACAGCGTCATTTCTTCACACACCAGCTCTGGGTGACAGCTCAGTAGGGGTGTTTGGGAAAACAGCTTGCTGTGCGAGACGTCTCAGGGAATTCTACCGTCTAGATACAGGTAAGGAGCACTGCCTCACAGGCACTCCCTTGCTACATACCTTTGCACACATTTAACCACGACAGGTACATAAACAGATATACATTTATAGCTGCTATAGTTTCAAATTTTCATAAGATTTAAACTCATTTGTATGATCTTAGCTGGTAATTTTATTTAATGTAAAAATGTATACTAATTTTGCTACCAGTCAGATAACACTTTTCTATTCTATCGTACATGAATACTGTATCATGCATGCTGCCTACTTTATGGATTGTTTTGAGCATGAACGCTACATGTGTGCATCCTACAAATACCCCCAAAGCCACCTGAAATGTCTTAACAAACTAGACAACAACAACAACAACAAAACATTTTACATTTTCTTTGTCACTATACAGATACACTATATATACACAGGTATATGAACACCCCTTAAAATGAGTGGATTTGGCTATTTCAGCCACACCCGTTGCTGACAGATGTATACAATCGAGCACAAAGCCATGCAATCTCCATAGACAAACAATGCCAGTAGAATGGCCTCACTGAAGAGCTCAGTGACTTTCAACGTGGTACCGTCATAGGATGCCACCTTTCCAACAAGCCAGTTCATCAAATTTCTGCCCTGCTAGAGCTGCCCCGGTCAACTGTAAGTGCTGTTATTGGGGAGTGGAAAAGTCTAGGAGCAACAACAGCTCAGCCGTGAAGTGGTAGGCCACACAAGCTCACAGAGCTGAAGCGCATAGCGCGTAAAAATTGTCTGTCCTTGCTTGCAACACTCACTACCGAGTTCCAAACTGCCTCTGGAAGCAACGTCAGCACAAGAACTGTTTGTCGGGAGCTTCATGAAATTGGTTTACATGGCCGAACAGCCGCACACAAGCCTAAGATCACCATGCGCAATGCCAAGCGTTGGCTGGAGTGGTGTATAGCTCGCCGCCATTGGACTCTTGAGCAGTGGAAATGCGTTTTCTGGAGTGTTGAATCACGCTTCACCGTCTTGCAGTCCGACAGACGAATCTTGGTTTGGCAGATGACAGGAGAACGCTAACTACCCAAATGCATAGTGCCAACTGTAAAGTTTGGTGTAGGAGGAATAATGGTCTGGGGCTGTTTTTCATGGTTCGGACTAGGCCCTTTAGTTCCACTGAAGGGAAATCTTAACGCTACAGCATACAATGACATTCTAGACGATTCTGTGCTTTCAACTTTGTGGCAACAGTTTGGGGAAGGCCCTTTCCTCTTTCAGGAGGAACGCCGACTGCGAGCCAGGCCTAATCGCCCAACATCAGTGTCCGACCTCACTAATGCTCTTGTGGCTGAATGGAAGCAAGTCCCTGCAGAAATGTTCTAACATCGAGTGGAAAGCCTTCCCAGAAGAGTGGAGGCTGTTATAGCAGCAAAGGGGGGACCAACTCCATATTAATGACCATGACTTTGGAATGAGATGTTCCACGAGCATGTGTCCACATTTTTTTGGTCATGTAGTGTATAAACAAAACATAGGCTCAGAGTTCAGAAACATTGAGTAAGTTCATACTGTTGACCTGACACACAGGCAGGCACTAATCCCTGGCACCGAGTTGAGAAGTTCAGAGACGTGGCTGTAGTACCAGTCACCAAACATGTAATCCCATCTAACGAGAAAAGGTGCTTAGAGCAAAGAAAGTCTAAATCCATGACATTTTCCACCCAAAGGTTTTCGTTTTGATGTCTAGTTATACACCATAACATTGCATCATTGCTCTAATTCACAAATACACTTTTAAAGGTTACTAAATCTCATCTATTCCCCCAAGACATTTGAGGGTATAACCTATACTGAACAAAAATATAAACGCAACATGCAAAGTGTTGGTCCCATGTTTCATGAGCTGAAATAAAAGATTCCAGAAATGTTCCATACGCACAAAAAGCGTATTTCTCTCCACTTTTGTGTACAAATTTCTTTACATTCCTGTTAGTGAGCATTTCTCCTTTGCCATAATCCATCCACCTGACAGGTGTGGCATATCAAGAAGCTGATTAAACAGCATGACCGTTACAAATCAAACCCAATCAAACTTTATTTGTCACATGCGCCGAATACAACAAGTGTAGACCTTACCGTGAAATGCTTACTTACAAGCCCTTAACCAACAGTGCAGTTCAAGAAGAGTTAAGAAAATATTTACCAAGTAGACTAAAATAAAAAGTAACACAATAATAATAATGAGGCTACATACAGGGGGTACCGGTACCGAGTCAGTGTGCTGGGGTACAGGTTAGTTGAGGTAATTTGTACATGTAGGTAGGGGTGAAGTGACTGCATAGATAATAAACAGCGAGTAGCAGCAGTGTACAAAAGGGAGGGGGGGGGGGGACGGTGTCAATGTAAATTGTCCGGTGGCAATTTTATTAATTGCTCAGCAGTCTTATGGCTTGGAGATAGAAGCTGTTGAGGAGCCGTTTGGTCCTAGACTTGGCACTCTGGTACCGCTTGCTGTGAGGTAGCAGAGAAAACAGTCTATGACTTGGGTGACTGGGCTTTCCTCTGACATGCCTATTATATAGGTCCTGGATGGCAGGAAGCTTGGCCCCAGCGATGTACTGGGCCGTTCGCACTACCCTCTGTAGTGCCTTACGGTCAGATGCCAAGCAGGTGCAATACCAGGCGGTGATGTAACCGGTCAGGATGCGCTCGATGGTGCAGCTGTAGAACCTTTTGAGGATCTGGGGACCCATGCCAAATCTTTCCAGTCTCCTGAGGGGGAAAAGGTTTTGTCGTGCCCTCTTCACAACTGTCTTGGTATGTTTGGACTATGATAGTTTGTTGGTGATGTGGACACCATGGATCTTGAAACTCTCGACCCGCTCTACTACAGCCCCGTTGATGTTAATGGGGGCCTGTTCGGCCCACCTTTTCCTGTAGTACACGATCAGCTCCTTTGTCTTGCTCACATTGAGGGAGAGGTTATTGTCCTGGCACCACACTGACAGTTCTCTGACCTCCTCCCTATAGGCTGTCTCATCGTTGTCGGTGATCAGGCCTACCACTGTTGTGTTAGCAAACTTAATGATGGTGTTGGAGTCGTGTTTGGCCACGCAGTCGTGGGTGAACAAGGAATACAGGAGGGGACTAAGTACACACTCCTGAGGGTCCCCAATGTTGAGGATCAGGCGTGGCAGACGTGTTGTTGCCTACCCTTACCACCTGGGGGTGGCCCGTCAGGAAGTCCAGGATCCAGTTGCAGAGGGAGATGTTTTGTCCCAGATTCCTTAGCTTAGTGATAAGCTTTGTGGGCACTATGGTGTTGAACGCTGAGCTGTAGTCAAAGAACAGCATTCCCACATAGGTGTTCCTTTTGTCCAGGTGAGAAAGGGCAGTGTGGAGTACGATTGAGATTGCGTCATCTGTGGATCTGTTGGGGCGGTATTCAAATTGGAGTGGGTCTAGGGTATCCGGGAGGATGCTGTTGATGTGAGCCATGACCAGCCTTTCAAAGCACTGACGTCAGTGTCACGGGGCGGTAATCATTTAGGCAGGTTACCGTCGCTTCCTTGGGCACAGGGACTATGGTGGTCTGCTTGAAACATGTATTACAGACTCGGTCAGGGAGAGGTTGAAAATGTCATTGAAGACACTTGACAGTTGGTCTGCGCATGCTTTGAGTACACAGGTGCATCTTGTGCTGGGGACAATAAAAGGCCACTATAAAATGTGTAGTTTTGTCACATAACACAATGCCACAGATGTCTCAAGTTTTGAGGGGGTGTGCAATTGGAATGCCTACCAGAGCTGTTGCCAGAGAATTTAATATTAATTTCTCTACCATATGCCGCTTTCCATGTTGTGTTTGAGAATTTGACAGTATGTCCAGGCGTCCTCACCTTCTTCACAACCACAGAACATGTATGGCATCGTGTGGGCTAGCGATTTGCTGATGTCAACGTTGTGAACAGAGTGCCGCATGGTAGCGGTGGGGTTATGGTATGGGCAGGCATAAGCTACGGACAACAAACACAATTGCATTTTATTAATGACAATTTGAATGCACAAAATACTGTGAAGAGATCCTGAGGCTCATTGCGAGGCCCATGTTTTCAAGGTATCTGTGACCAACAGATGCATATCTGTATTCCCAGTCATGTGATATCCATAAATTAGCGCCTAATGAATTTATTTAAATTGACGGATTTCCTCAGCTGAAATGTAACTCAGTAAAATCAATGAAATTGTTGCACGTTGCATTTATATTTTTGTTCAGCATATATCAACGGAATTTAATACATAAATGACCACAACCCTTAGTAAGAAAACTGAAGATGACAGTGCAATCATATCACTATTAGATATCAAATTTGCAATATCTAATTATCAAAATAAGGAATTCATTGTATAGTCTATCTGAGGGGTGAAAGCAGATTTTGGCTCGGATATAGGCCTACCATAGCAACCTGGTCTTGTTGACTACAGAGATATGTAGCTCTGACATTGAGACAGACAGCTTTTGCGAATACATTCGAGATGGGCAGTAAAGACCTGCAGCTCCTTCAACCTCCAACAGCAGTGCCAGACGTGCCCATGAGTATTCATCAGGAGAAGCTAATGGGGCACAGCGACATGAACCTCTGATTTAGAGCCCTGCCTCCTGTCACTCCTAACAGAAGAGCAGCTAGAGAAAGTGTGCAACAGGCTGGTATGGGAGGAGGAACAGGTGTTGATGAGTGAAAAGATGCAAAGTGATGCTGAAAGGTATGAGTCATTGGGATTTGTTCCCCAGAAATGCTCATTTGCAATATTGTGTTCAGATAAAACATTATGATGAGTAGGAAATATTGTGCTGGAGGTGTACAGCCAGCTGTAGAATTATGAAGGGCCACATTACCCCTATTGAGTTAGGCCTACACATATTTTTTTTGTACTAAAAGCACAAATGCATAATTTAATTCAAAATTCTTTAAGATATGAGTGGGTGAAGAAACCCACGTTATATTTAACATTACGCCTAATATGACCACTTGTAAGGCTAAAAACGTATCCAAAGTCAAATGAGCAAATATTATGTCCCAAACTAAGAATTTTCTCAAAATAGCGAAGTGGCAAAGCCGAGCTCACAATTTGTTCTGCGCATCGTTGTCAGCGGTGTCTGGGTCATATCACCGAAACAGTCAAGGGAACAACATGGTCAAATCGGACACTACAATAATTTATTTCCAGTTGCGCAGTAGGCCCAATGGAAGGGTGTGATTCATTAGGCTATTAGCCTATAAATACGCTTTATCGTAGAAAGGAGACACATTTTCATACGAAGAAGAGATAAGTTGAAGGTTCAACTATGTTTTCTCTCACTCGGTTTAGGTCACTTGGACGACTGGCAAAGCACTGCATCACTTTACACAGCCCACTCACAAACGGGTACGCAGGCTCACTGCCTGTACCCCGTCCCCGTTACTCTGCACGCTAATTTTCCAGAGAGCCCGGAGAGGTGAGAATGGGAAAATCCGAAAGCCAAATGGATATCATGGAAAAATCAACCAAACCAGTGAAGCGCCGTTGGACTGTTGTGGAGATCGGGCTATCTGTGCTGTTGTTGCTGGTCAGCTGTGCCCTAACTGGACTGATAGTCCTCTACACTTCGGCTTTGAGAGGTAGGCTCAACCCAATGACCGAGGACTATTCCCCTAATCAATTGCTAAATGTCATGCCATTTGTAAAGTAAAGTGCGTAATGTCCTGAATTGGTCTGTGACCCTCTGATTTTCTCCACTAATAGTAATGCAATTTACATTTTAACGGCTATGTCAACTTGTGGAGGTCATATGGTTTGACTATAGTTGGGCATTGGGCATTGGGCAGTAGAAATACAAATAGAATTGGACCTCCACTAATTACACTCACATCTTACTGTGATATTTATCAGGTTTTCATGTTATGATTCCTCTAGTTGGAAAGCACAAAGCCAAGCAGTATCTGAAAAACTTTATGAGCATCTTGTGACAACTATCCCAGAGTGTTTTGTAAAGTATATTGAGGGATAAGTAGAAGACCAATTTTCTAATCAGAATCAAATGTCCATTATTGAGGTGGGAAAAGCATTCCAGCCTATTGTAACAGTAAGTGCTCTGATCAAGCATTTTCCGCATTTATTTTCTCTCCAATGCAGAGCAATCTAATAGATCTGGTGTGTCGAGGAGCTCAGTCACTGAGGGTGAGTCTTACATTTGAGTCATTTAGCAGATGCTCTTATCCAGAGCGACTTACAGTAGTGAATGCATACATTTCATACATTCTTTTCTCCGTACTGGTCCCCCATGGGAATTGAACCCACAAACCTGGCATTGCAAACACCATGCTCTACCAACTGAGCTACACGGGACTTCAGTTGAAATACGTGATTATATCCATGTTATAGGATACGCTACGATGTAAACTGGCCAGAGGATGTTCCCCTTCTAATTCCCTCGGACAAAAGTGAGAGAATAGTCATCGCTGACAGAGCCATTTCAGAGAGACCAGACAGACAGACAGTATCAAGCCATGACTTTGCCAAAGAAATCTGAAGGGTCCTTAATGCTGCTGTTAATGAATTCATACTCTTTGCCAGGAATGACGATAGTTGTTTTCTATTAAACGTTCCTCTTATATCCATTCACTGTGTCATGTTTTCAGGGCAGCAGTATCGTTCTGGCCCCAGCAATGTTTGCACAACTCCTGAGTGTGTTACTGCAGGTGAGCATTCCACCTTCATACGGGGTTGGTCTTCCTCCCAAAACAAACTCATCACTCAATATTATGTCAACATCACAGACAACTGCGTCACAAGTTTCCCTTAACTGCTATGTAGTCCCATATTCCCCTCTCTTGACTCATCTGACTGTGGCCCCACAGCTGCTCGTCTTCTGCAGAACATGGATGCAACAGTGGAGGCGTGTCAGAACTTCTACCAGTATGCCTGTGGGGGCTGGCTGGAGCGCCATGTCATCCCAGAGACCAGCTCCCGCCACAGCGTCTTCGACATCCTCAGAGACAAGCTGGAGATCGTGCTTAAAGGTCCAGTTCAGCCATTTTTTTATTTTTTATCTCAATGTCAAATCATTTCTGGGTAACACTGAAGTATCTTACTGTGATAGTTTTCAATTAAAATGGTCAAAAAGAAACAAAAATAGCAAAAGGCGATATTTCAAGCAAGAATATTGCTAGGAGTGGTCTGAGTGTGGAGGGGAAAACTGAAAATGAGCTGTTATTGGCAGAGAGGTTTGAAACTCTCTTTCTTATTGGTCTATTAACTAATTTACCGCATGGGGATGTCACCATGGAAGGCCAAAACTCCATCCCACCAAAACAGGCAGACATTTCAGGTGGTCTTTTCAAACAGCTCTTACACCAAAAAGGCATGATCATAACCTCATAGTGTGGACATATATATATATATATATATATATAACACAGGAAAACAATGGGCCTTTAAAGGTCAGTCAACAACATGTTTCCATAGTAACCTCAGGGTCAGCCATTATGTGATAAAAGTGATCCATGGTCAGCTACTGTCTTGTATGCAGGATTACACTGTGTTATCAACTTGCTGTGTTAGATAAAATCAATGGATAAAATTAGGTCAATCTTTGCGATGCTGTCGGTTATCTTCTCACAGGAGTTTTTGAGACTGAGAGTGATCAGGACCGTGATGCCTTCAAGAAGGCCAAAACTCTCTACAGCTCCTGCATGAATGAGAGTGAGTAGGATTTCTCACGTCTAAACTCATACCAACTCGACAGCAGTTAACACTGTTACAGCTCTTTGGTCTCGTCAGAATTAGTTGCATACTCTGTAATAGTAATCAACAGTAAGTATGTAAGATTGACGCACAGTGCGTTCGTAAAGGTGTCACTGTGTTGTCTGTGTTGTCTGCTGTAGCTCTGATAGAGCAGCTCGACTCCAAGCCTCTCGTGCGTCTCATCGATAGCATAGGAGATTGGCCTGTTGCCTCAGAGGACTGGAACAGCGCTACAGGTACTGATAACGCACACACACACACACACACACACACACACACACACACACACACACACACACACCAGCTGAAATGATGAGTGATATGAGTGTGAGTGACGTGTGACATGCTCGTCCAGCCTGCCCCTCCTCCCGGCTCTCAGGTGTTGTGATGGGGGGGGGGGGGTTGAGTGGGCAGCAGAACAGCAGAGCAGTCCTCAATCAGGACTGTGACCGATTCTTAAAATAGACCACTGTGATCTGCGCCAAACCTCCTGACTGCCGCCAGTATAATTAAATGTAATCAACGACGGTGGCTCAAACAAAATTAACCACGCGTAAGTGCATCTGGTGCGTTTTCACAAACAGATATATGACTGTAAATTGTGCGGCAGTGGCCATCTACAGCGCTGTGGCTTCAGAAAGTATTCACCCTCCCTGACGTTTTGAACATTTAGTTGTGTTACAGTCTGAATTTAAAATTGATTAAATGTAGACTTTGTGTCACTGATCTACAAACAGTACCCCATAAATGCAATTGAACAAATTAATAAAATATGAAAAGCTGAAATGTCTTGAGTTAATAAGTATTCAACCCCTTTGTTATGACAAGCCTAGATAAGTTCAGGAGTAAAAATATGCTTAACAAGTCACATAATAGGTTGCATGGACTTACTCTGTGTGCAATAATAGTGTTTAACTTGATTTTTGAATGGCTACCTCATCTCTGTAATCCACACATACAAGTATCTGTAAGGTCCCTCAGTTGAGCAGTGAATTTCAAACACAGATTCAACCACAAAGCCCAGGGAGGTTTTCCAATGCCTCACAAAGAAGGGCACCTATTGGTAGATGGGTAAAAATAAAAAAAAGCAGACATTGAATATCACTTTGAGCATGGTCAAATGATTAATTACACTTTGGATGGTGTATCAATACACCCAGTCACTACAAAGTTACAGGTGTCCTTCCTAACTCAGTTGCCGGAGAGGAAGGAAACCGCTCAGGGATTTCACCATGAGGCCAATGGTGAGTGTAAAACAGTTACATAGTTTAATGGCTGTGATAGGAGAAAAAAACGGAGGATGGATCAACAACATTGAAGTTATTCCACAATACTAACCTAATTAACAGAGTGAAAAGGAAGCCTGTAAAGAATTAAAATATTCCAAAACATGCATCCTGTTTGCAACAACTCAACAAAATGTGGCAATGCAATTAACTTTTGGTCCTGAATACAAAGTATAGTGTTTGGGGCAAGTCCAATACAACACAAAATTGAGAACCACTCTCCATATTTTCAAGCATAGTGGCGTCTGCATCATTTTATGGGTGTGCTTGAAATCGTTAAGGACTGGGGGAGTTTTTCATGATAAAAAGTAAACGGAATAGAGCTAAGCACAGGCAAAATCGCAGAGAGAACCTGGTTCAGTCTGCTTTCCACCAGACACTGGGAGATGAATTCACCTTTCAGCAGGACAATAACTTTAAACACAAGGCCAAATCTACACTGGAGTTGCTTACCAAGAAGACAGTGAATGTTCCTGAGTGACGAGTTACAGTTTTGACTTAAATCTACTTGAAAATTTGTCTAGCAATGATTTTGAAAAGAATAATGAGTAAATGTTGCACAATCCAGGTATGGAAAGCTCTTAGAGACTTACCCAGAAAGACTCACAGCTGTAATTGCTGCCAAAGGTGCTTCTGCAAAGTATTGACTCAGGGGTGTGAATACTTATGGAAATTAGATATTTAATACAAAAAAAGTGTAAACATTTCTAAAAACATGTTTTCACTTTGTCATTATGGGGTATTGTGTGTAGATGGGTGAGAATTTGTATTTATTTTATCCATTTTGAATTCAGGCTGTAACACAACAAAATGTGGAATAAATCAAGGGATATGAATACTTTCTGAAGGCTCTGTGTACTTGGCTCTGTGAGAGGTAGTCAGTGTACTCTCTGCAAGCCAGATGATTAATGTTATATTAAATGGCCTTGTGTATAATTGTTTCACGTTATTATCCCAGAACAGGCCTGGAGCCTGGAGGACACTCTAGCCACCCTCAACTCTCGTTACCACAAAAAGGTTATTCTGGACATGTATGTGTGGACGGATGACCGCGATTCCCGGCGCCACATTATCTACGTAAGGACAGTGTCTGAATACACAATGTTCCCAAAGTTCACTGTTTTATTTGTCAATCTTCACCAATACTGATTTGGTGATAGAAAGCTGACATGTCTGTTTATATTTTACAGATTGACCAGCCAGCACTGGGAATGCCATCCAGAGATTATTACTTCAACGATGGAAACTACAAAAGGGTACTTTCATCAACAGCGTGTTTAATAATGTTATATTGATGTCATTGCAGGTCAACTTTGCAGTTATGTGTCGTATGGCTCTTTAGGTGCGAGAGGCCTACTTGCAGTACATGGTTTCCATGGCGAGGATTGCCCGCGAGGACAGGAACTTGACCCAGGAAGATGACCGTGTGGTGGAGGAAATGGTGCAGGTGCTGGATCTAGAGACAGATATTGCCAATGTGAGTGCCAACCTGCCACAATAGGAACCAGAGCTGTGACAGAAATGAAAAAGAGACTTCAATGAATTAGTCTACAGCAAGAAACATCTAATAGAGACTCATGAAATCAACTACACTCTACTTTATGTTGTCCGCATGTTAAAAACTTGATGAATATCATGAATAGATCAATATTACTGCTAAATACAGTTTGTCACCTCAAATTATAATACATCAGACATTACTGTACACCTATACTTTCTGTGCTGTCGTGTCATAGGCCACATCCCCTGCAGAGGAACGTCAGGATGTCACGATTCTCTACAATAAGATGACCCTTAGTAAGCTGCAGGAGTCCTTTAATCTCAACGTAAGTGCTTCCACTCCAGTGATTTCAAGTGGATGAGACTTGAGTCTGATGGCTTTGTCTATTTATAGTACACTGTACTATATGTACAGTGCATTCTGAAAGTATTTAGACCCCTTCCCCTTTTCCACATTTTGTTACGTTACAGCCTTGTTCTAAAATGGATTAAATTATTGTTTTCCCTCATCAATCTACACACAATACCCCATAATGACAAAGCAAAAACAGGTTTTTAGAAATGTTTGCAAATTTATACAAAATAAAAAACAGAAATACCTTATTTACATAAGTATTCAGACCCTTTGCTATGAGACTCGAAATTGAGCTCAGGTGCATCCTGTTTCCATAGATCATCCTTGAGATGTTTCTACAACTTGATTGTAGTCAGCCTGTGGTAAATTCAATCTATTGGACATGATTTGGAAAGGCACATACATGTCTGTATAAGGTCCCACAGTTGACAGTGCATGTCAGAGCAAAAACCAAGCTATGAGGTCAAAGGAATTGTCCGTAGAGCTCCGTGACCGGATTGTGTCGAGGCACAGATCTGGGGAAGGGTACCAAAGAAATTCTGCAGCATTGAAGGTCCCCAAGATTACTGTGGCCTCCATCTTTCTTAAATGGAAGATGTTTGGAACCACCAAGACTCTTCCTAGAGCTGGCCGTCCGGCCAAACTGAGCAATCGGAGAAGAAGGGCCTTGGTCAGGGAGGTGACCAAGAACCCGATGATCACTCTGACAGAGCTCAAGAGTTCCTCTGTGGAGATGCGAGAACCTTCTAGAAGGACAACCATCTCTGCAGCACTCCACCAATCAGGCCTTTATGGTAGAGTGGCCAGAAGGAAGCCACCCCTTAGCTTTGAGTTTGCCAGAAGGCACCTAAAGGACTCAGACCATGAGAAACAAGATTATCTGGTCTGATGAAACCAAGATTGTACTCTGTGGCCTGAAAGCCAAGCCTCACATCTGGATGAAACCTGGCACCATCCCTACGGTGAAGTATGGTGGTGACAGCAACATGCTGTTGGGATGTTTTGCAGTGGCAGGGACTGGGAGACTAGTCAGGATTGAGGGAAAGATGAACGGAGCAAAGTACAGAGAGATCCTTGATGAAAACCTGCTCCAGAGCGCACAGGACCTCAGACTGGGGCGAAGGTTCACCGTTCCAACAGGACAATGACCCTAAGTCCTTGAATGGCCCAGCCAGAGCCTGGTCTTAAACCCGATCAAACATCTTTGGAGAGACCTGAAAATAACTGTGCAGCGAAGTTCCCCATCCAACCTGACAGAGCTTGAGAGGATCTTCAGAGAAGAATGGGAGAAACTCACCAAATACAGGTGTGCCAAGCTTGTAGCGTCATACCCAAGAAGACTCAAGGCTGTAATCGCTGCCACAGCTGCTTCAACAAAGTACTGCATACTCCTGAGTGGTGCAGCGGTCTCAGGCACTGCATCTCAGTCCTAAAGGCATCACTACAGACCCTGGTTCAATCCCAGGCTGTATCACAACAGGCCATGATCGGGTGTCCCATAGGGCGGCACACAATTGGCCCAGCGTCTTCCAGGTTAGGGGAGGGTTTTGCCGGGGTAGGCCGTCACTGTTAAATAAGAATTTGTTCTTAACTGCAGACACATTTCCGTTGAATACATTCAGTTGGACAACTGACTAGGTATCCCCCATTCTCTTTCCCTAACTGGCTTGCATAGTTAAATATAGGTTAAAAAAATATATAATTAAGTAAAGGGCCTGAATAATTACAGTTGAAGTCGGAAGTTTACATACACTTAGGTTGGCGTGATTAAAACTCGTTTTTCAACCACTCCACAAATTTCTTGTTAGCAAACTATAGTTTTGGTAAGTTGGTTAGGACATCTACTGTGTGCATGACACAAGTAATTTTTCCAACAATTGTTTACAGACTGATTATTTGACTTATAATTAACTGTATCACAATTCCAGTGGGTCACAAGTTTACATACACTAAGTTGACTGTGCCTTTAAATAGTTGGAAAGTTCCAGAAAATTATGTCATGGCTTTAGAAGCTTCTGATAGGCTAATTAACCTAATTTGAGTCAATTGGAGGTGTATCTGTGGATGTATGTCAAGGCCTACCTTCAAACTCAGTGCCTCTTTGCTTGACATCATGGGAAAATCAAAAGAAATCAGCCAAGACCTCAGAAAAAAAATTGTAGACCTCCACAAGTCTGATTGATCCTTGGGAGCAATTTCCAAATGCCTGAAGGTACCACGTTCATCTGTACAAACAATAGCACGCAAGTATAAACACCATGGGACCACGCAGCCATCATACCGCTCAGAAAGGAGACGCGTTCTGTCTCCTAGAGATGAATGTACTTTGGTGTGAAAAGTGCAATTCAATCCCAGAACAACAGCAAAGAACCTTGTGGAACCTGGAAACAGGAACAAAAGTATCTATATCCACAGTAAAACGAGTCCTATATCGACATAACCTGAAAGGCCACTCAGCAAAGAAGAAGCCACTGCTCCAAAACCGCCATAAAAAAGCCATACTACGGTTTGCAACTGCACATGGGGACAAAGATCGTACTTTTTTGGAAAAATGTCCTCTGGTCTGATGAAACAAAAATAGAACTGTTTGGTCATAATGACCATTATTATGTTTGGAGGAAAAGGGGGAAGCCTGCAAGCCGAAGAACACCATCCCAACCGTGAAGCACGGGGGTGGCAGCATCATGTTGTGGGGGTGCTTTGCTGCAGGAGGGACTGGTGCACTTCACAAAATAGATGGCATCAAGAGGCTTGCAAGCCTCCCCCTTTTGATTATTTTACAGTGACGGCCTACCCCGGCCATAACCCTCCCCTAACCGTGTGCCGGGGCAGGAGGTAGCCTAGTGGTTAGAGCATTGGACCAGTAACCATAAGGTTGCAAGATCGAATCCCAGAGCTGACAAGGTACAAATCTGTCGTTCTGCCCCTGAACAAGGCAGTTAACCCACTGTTCCTAGGCCATTATTGAAAATAAGAATTTGTTCTTAACTGGCATGCCTAGTTAAATAAATACAAAATGAGGAAGGAAAATTATGTGGAAATATTGATGCAACATCTCAAGACATCAGTCAGGAAGTTAAAGCTTGGTCGCAAATGGGTTATCCAAATGGACAATGACCCCAAGCATACTTCCACAGTTGTGGCAAAATGGCTTAAGGATAACAAAGTCAAGGTATTGGAGTGGTCATCACAAAGCCCTGACCTCAATCCTATAGAAAATTTGTGGACAGAACTGAAAAAGCGTGTGTGAGCAAGGAGGCCTACAGATCTGACTCAGTTACACCAGCTTTGTCAGGAGGAATGGGCCAAAATTCACACAACTTATTGTGGGAAGCTTGTGGAAGGCTCCCCGAAACAATTTGACCCAAGTTAGACAATTCTAAAGGCAATGCTACCAATTACTAATTGAGTGTATGTACAGTCGTGGCCAAAAGTTTTGAGAATGACACAAATATTAATTTTCACAAAGTCTGCTGCCTCAGTTTGTATGATGGCAATTTGCATATACTCCAGAATGTTATGAAGAGTGATCAGATGAATTGCAATTAATTGCAAAGTCCCTCTTTGCCATGCAAATGAATTGAATCCCCCAAAAACTTTTCCATTGCATTTCAGCCCTGCCACAAAAGGAGCAGCTGACATCATGTCAGTGATTCTCTCGTTAACACAGGTGTGAGTGTTGACGAGGACAAGGCTGGAGATCACTCTGTCATGCTGATTGAGTTCCAATAACAATAACAGACTGGAAGCTTCAAAAGGAGGGTGGTGCTTGGAATCATTGTTCTTCCTCTGTCAACCATGGTTACCTGCAAGGAAACACATGCCGTCATCATTGCTTTGCACAAAAAGGGCTTCACAGGCAAGGATATTGCTGCCTGTAAGACTGCACCTAAATCAACCATTTATCGGATCATCAAGAACTTCAAGGAGAGCGGTTCAATTGTTGTGAAGAAGGCTTCAGGGCGCCCAAGAAAGTCCAGCAAGCCCAAGGACCTTCTCCTAAAGTTGATTCAGCTGTGGGATCGGGCCACCACCAGTACAGAGCTTGCTCAGGAATGGCAGCAGGCAGGTGTGAGTGCATCTGCACGCACAGTGAGGCGAAGACCTTAGGAGGATGGCCTGGTGTCAAGAAGGGCAGCAAAGAAGCCACTTCTCTCCAGGAAAAACATCAGGGACAGACTGATATTCTGCAAAAGGTAAATGGATTGGACTACTGAGGACTCGGGTAAAGTCATTTTCTCTGATGAATCCCCTTTCCGATTGTTTGGGGCACCCAGAAAAAAGCTTGTCCGGAGAAGACAAGGTGAGCGCTACCATCAGTCCTGTTTCATGCCAACAGTAAAGCATCCTGAGACCATTCATGTGTGGGGTTGCTTCTCAGCCAAGGGAGTGGGCTCACTCACAATTTTGCCTATGAACACAGCCATGAATAAAGAATAGTACCAACACATCCTCCGAGAGCAACTTCTCCCAACCATCCAGGAACAGTTTGGTGATGAACAATGCCCTTTCCAGCATGATGGAGCACATTGTCATAAGGAAAAAGTGATAACTAAGTGGCTCGGGGAACAAAACATCGATATTTTGGGTCCATGGCCAGGAAACTCCCCAGACCTTAATCCCATTGAGAACTTGTGATCAATCCTCAAGAGGCGGGTGGACAAACAAAAACCCACAAATTCTGACAAACTCCAAGCATTGATTATCCAATAATGGGCTGCCATCAGTCAGGATGTGGCCCAGAAGTTAATTGACAGCATGCCAGGGCAGATTGCAGAGGTCTTGAAAAAGAAGGGTCAACACTGCAAATATTGACTCTTTGCATCAACTTCATGTAATTGTCAATAAAAGCCTTTGACACTTATGAAATGCTTGTAATTATACTTCAGTATTCCATAGTAACACCTGACAAAAATATCTAAAGACACTGAAGCAGCAAACTTTGTGAAAATGTATATTTGTGTCATTCTCAAAACTTTTGGCCACGACTGTATACTTCTGACCCACTGGGAATGTGATGAAAGAAATAAAAGCTGAAATAAATATTTCTCTCTACTATTATTCTGACATTTCACATTCTTAAAATAAAGTGGTGATCCTAACTGACCTAAGACTGGGAATGTTTACTAGGATTAAATGTCAGGAATTGTGAAAAACTGAGTTTAAATGTATTTGGCTAAGGTGTATGTAAACTTCCAACTTCAACTGTATGTAAATGTGATATTTCAGTTTTTTTATACATTTGTCATTATAGGGTATTGTGTGAAGATTGATGAGGGGAAAAAACAATTAAATCCATTTTAGAATAAGGCTGTAGCGTAACTAACAAGCCAAGGGGTCTGAATACTTCCCGAATGCACTGTATGTACTTGTAGCTTGCAGAAGAAGGCTCAGCCTGATAATAATAGCAACAAATATACATTTCTGACAGGGTTTCAACTGGACAAGGTTTGTGCGTGGAGTGTTGTCCAGCGTGGCTGTGGACCTACAGCGAGAGGAGGAGGTGGTGGTCTACAGCTCTCCCTACCTGGAGAAGATGAACGACGTGCTCTCCAAACACACTGTCAGGTCAGACTCTGCCCAATGGCAGCTGTTCATGTAGAACAATGGTAGGATCATGAGAAGCCCATGGTTCAAATGTGCTTCTATCAGTATAGTATCTACTGTGAATTATCATGCGAGCCAAGGTGGTCACATCATCTTGGGCTGTGTGTGTCATGTAGATACATTGCTTGAGCGATTGAGGGACATTATTGGTGAAATATGTCCATGTTTTTCTCCTCCAGAACCATGCAGAACTACCTTACCTGGCAGCTCGTCATGGAGAGAGTCAGCAGCCTGAGTCGCCGCTTCAAAGATGCCAGAGCACACTATAGAAAGGTGAGACAGATATATGAGCACACTTAGGAGCACACTTCGAAACAAGCACATTGAAAAGCAAATTCATGTGTAAACATGTGGCAAATTAGACGGTCTGTGTGTGTGTCAGGCACTGTACGGGACCACCGTGGAAGAGGCACGGTGGAGAGACTGTGTGCGTTACGTCCAGGGCAGTATGGAGAACGCAGTGGGTGCTCTGTATGTGCGAGAGACCTTTGCTGGTGAGAGTAAACGCATGGTGAGTCACTCCTGTTGACGAGACGCAGGCAAAACAGGGACAATCCCTCTCCAGCTTATTATATCACTGTCACTAAAGCAGTTTAGGCTGCACTTTTAACATGAGTGCCCATTTGTGTCCATGTGAGTTGTTATGGGTGTGTATATGTTGATTTATTAACTCTTTGTGTGGACAGGTCAGTGACCTCATCAGTAAGATCCAGGAAGCGTACGTGGAGACACTTGAGGAGCTGAACTGGATGGATGACCAGTCTAAGGAGAAGGCAAGAGAGAAGGTACAAACAAAGCGGTGCAAACAAACACACCATGTACATCAGCATTTTGAATGTGTAAAACAAAGAACTTAGCAGCTGACTGTTCTACTGCTCTATGTTCTCAGGCCATGGCCATTAAGGAGCATATTGGCTATCCTGACCACATTCTGGAAGAGGGCAATCTGAAGCTTGACCAGGAGTATGCCCATGTATGTGTGACCTGGCCAAAGTACTGTGATACATCTTCCTGTTCAAAGAGAAATGGATGTGGAATTTGTTGTCTATATTGATTCTGATGATCTGGTCTCTCTCTGCAGCTGAACTTCAGTGAGGAGAACTACTTTGAGAACGTCCTTGAGAACCTGCAGGCTGAAGCACACAAGACTTTGAAGAAGCTGAGAGAGCCAGTCGACCCAGACATGTAAGATACATCCATTTAGCCTCACATTAGTGTAGACTCACCCCCCACTGGGCACAGACGTCAATTCAACGTCTATTCCACGTTGGTTCAACGCCATTTCATTGAAATTATGTAGAAACAACGTTGATTCAACCGGGTGTGTGCCCACTGGGACGTGAACACGGGGCACACATTCCCTCTCAAACGATGGGATCTTTATTCTAATAGTTTTTTTTTTTCTAGGTGGATCATTGGCGCTGCTGTTGTCAATGCTTTCTACTCGCCAAACAGAAACCAGATAGGTAAGATGACAACAGCCAAACACAATGGCTGCAACTTTTGTCACCCATCCAAACTTAGCTATCGTCAGCCAATCATGACTTAAAGAAAAATCCCTTACTAGAAAAATAAACAAGTTCTGAAGACACCATAATTATTTGATGAATTCAGAAGCATGTAGAGAATAAAAACAAAAACATGCATCCTGTTTGCAACAAGGCACTAAAGCAATACTACAAACGTGGCAAAGCAAATCACTTTTTGTTATGTTTGGGGCAAATCCAATACAAATCCAATACAACACATTACTGAGTACCATTCTCCATATTTTCAAGCATAGTGGTGGCTGCATCATGTTATGGGTATGTTTGCAATCATTAAGGACTGGGGAGTTTTTCAGGATAAAAAAGAAACGGAATGGAGCTATGCACAGGCAAAATCCTATAAGAAAACCTGCTTCAGTCTGCTTTCGACCAGAGACTGGGAGATGAATTCACCTTTCAGCAGAACAATATCCTAAAAAACAAGTCCAAATCTACACTGGAGTTACTTACCAAGAAGACAGTGAATGTTCCTGAGTGACCGAGTTGCAATTTTTACTTAAACCTGCTTGAAAATCTATGGCAAGACCTGAAAATGGCTGTCTTAGCAATGATCAAAAGCCAACTTGAAAGAGTGCTTAACCAATTGTGCTATTTTGTGTGTTTTTTTCAAATTGTTTGTAACTTATTTTGTCCATAATGTTGATAGTTCCGTCTCTTATGACCGAAAAGAGCTTCTGGATATCAGAACAGCGAGTACTCACCTCGAACTGGACAAATATTTTTTCTTAAATGAGTCTTGACGCTCCCGGACAAGGGGCAAATCCTTGTCATTCGCATGAAGAAAATAAGGAGATACAGGGGGCGCAGACCAGGGTGCCTTGTGAGAATTCGTCAGGGAGTGGGTAACCCGCCTCTACCATCCATTCTACTGGCCAATGTGCAATCACTGGAGAATAAACTGGATGAGCTCAGTGTGAGACTATCCTACCAACGGGACATTAAAAACTGTAATATCTTGTGTTTCACCGAGTTGTGGCTGAATGATGACCCGGATAATATACAGTTGCTGGGTCTCCTGTGCATCGGCAGGACAGAACAGCTACATCCGGTAAGACGAGGGGTGGGGGTGTGTCTATTTGTCAATATGTCACATATGTCTAATATTAAGGTAGTCTCAAGGTAAGGCTCGCCTGAGGTAGTGTACCTGATGATAATCTGTAGACCACACTATCTACCAATAGAGTTTTCAACTATACTTTTTGAAGCCGTCTATTTAGCACCACAAACCGATGCTGGCACTAAGACCGCACTCAATGAGCTGTATAAGGCCATAAGCAAACAAGAAAATGCTCATCCAGAAGCGACGCTCCTAGTGGCCGAGGACTTTAATGCAGGGAAACTGAAATCCATTTTACCTAATTTCTACAAGCATGTCACTTGTGCAACCAGAGGAAAAAAAACTGTAGACCACCTTTACTCCACACACAGAGACGAGACGCGTATAAAGCTCTCCCTCGCCCACCATTTGGAAAATCTGACCATAATTCTATCCTCCTGATTCCTGCTTATAAGCAAAAACTAAAGCAGTAAGTACAAGGGACTCGCTCAATGCGGAAGTGGTCAGATGACCCGGATGCCATGCTACAGGACTGTTTTGCTAGCACAGACTGGAATATGTTCCGGGATTCATCCAATGGCATTGAGGACTATACAACCACCTCAGTCACCGGCTTCATCAATAAGTGCATCAACAATGTCGTCCCCACAGTGACCATACGTACATATCCCAACCAGAAGCCATTGTTTACAGTCAACATCCGCACAGAGCCAAAGACTAAAGCTGCCGCTTTCAATCGGGGCGGGACACTAATCCCGAAGCTGATAAGAAATCCCGCTATGCCCTCAGACGAACCATCAAACAGGCAAAGCTTCAACACAGGACTAAGATTAAATCCTACTACACCAGCTCTGACGTTTGTCGGAAGTGGCAGGGCTTGCAAACTATTACGGACTACAAAGGGAATCCCAGCCGCGAGCTGCCCAGTGACGCAAGCCTACCAGATGGGCTAAATGCCTTTTATGCTCACTTCAAGGCCAGCAACACTGAAGCATGCATGAGAGCACCAGCTGTTTCGGATGACCGTGTGATCACGCTCTCCGTAGCCGATGTAAGCAAGACCTTTAAATAGGTCAATATTCACAAGGCCGTGGGGCCAGACAGATCACCAAGACGTGTGCTCAGAGCATGCGCAGACCAACTGGCAAGTGTCTTCACTGACATTTTCAACCTCTCCCTGACCGAGTCTGTAATACCTACATGTTTCTAACAGACCACCATAGGCCCTGTGCCCAAGAAAGCGACGGTAACCTGCCTAAATGATTATCGCCCCGTAGCACTGGTCATGGCTCACATCAACACCCACTCAAATTTGCATAACGCCCCAAGAGATCCACCAATGACGCAATCTCAATCGCACTCCGCACTGCCTTTTCTCACCTGGACAAAAGGAACACCTATGTGAGAAGGCTGTTATTTGACTACAGCTCAGCGTTCAACACCATAGTGCCAACAAAGCTCATCACTAAGCTGAGGACCCTGGGACTAAACACTTCCCTCTGCAACTGGATCCTGGACTTCCTGACGGGCCTGCCCCAGGTGGTAAGGGTAGGTAATAACATATCTGCCACGCTGATCAACACGGGGGCCCCTCAGGGGTGTGTGCTTAGTCCCCTCTTGTACGCCCCAAGCATGACTCCAACACCATCATTAAGTTTGCTGATGACACAACAGTGGTAGGCCTGACCACCAACAACAATGAGACAGCCTATAGGGAGGAGGTCAGAGACCTGGCAGTGTGGTGCTAGGACAACAACCTCTCCCTCAACGTGAGCAAGACAAAGGAGATGGACGACAGGAAAAAGAGGGCCGAACACGCCCCCATTCACATCGACTGGGCTGTAGTGGAGTGGGTCGAGAGTTTCAAGTTCCTTGGTGTCCACATCATAAACAAACTATCATGGTCCAAACACACCAAGAAAGTCATGAAGAGAGCACAACAATGCCTATTCCCCCTCAGGAAACTAAAAAGGTTTGGCATGGGTCCTCAGATCCTCAAAGTTTTACGGCTGCACCATTGAGAGCGTACTGACCGGTTACATCACCGCCAGGTATGGCAACTCCTCAGCATCTGACCGTAAGGCTCTACAGAGGGTAGTGCATGTGGCCCAGTACATCACTGGGGCCAAGCTTCCTGCCATCCAGGACCTATATACTAGGCATGTCAGAGGAAGGCCCAAAAGATTGTCAAAGACTCCAGTCACCCTAGTCATAGACTGTTCTCTCTGCTACCGCACGGCAAGTGTTACCAGAGTGCCAAGTCAAGGTCTTAAAGGCTCGTTAGCAGCTTCTACCCTCAAGCCTTGACTGCTGAACAATTAATCAAATGGCCACCCGTACTATTTACATTGACCCACCCCCTATGTTTTTACACTGCTGCCACTACCTGTTTATTATCTACGCATAGTCACTTTACCCCTACCTACATGTACAAATTACCTTGACTAACCTGTACCCCTGCACATTTATTCGGTACTGCTACCCCCTTTATATAGCCTCATTATTGATATTTAATTGTTACTTTAAAAAAAAGTTTTTAACTTTAGTTAATTTACTAAATATTTTCTTAACTCTATTTTCTTAAAACTGCATTGTTGGTTAAGGGCTTGTAGGTAAACATTTCACAGTAAGGTCTACGCCTGTTACCAACTGTGGTAAATTCAATTGATTGGACATGATTTGGAAAGGCACACACCTGTCTACATAAAGTACCCACAGTTGACAGAGCATGTCAGAGCAAAAACCAAGCCATGAGGTCGAAGGAATTGTCCGTTGAGCTTCGAGACAGGATTGTGTCGAGGCACAGATCTGGGGAAGGGTACCAAAACAATTCTGCAGCATTGAAGGTCCCCGAGATTACAGTGGCCTCCATCTTTCTTAAATGGAAGAAGTTTGGAACCACCAAGACTCTTCCTAGAGCTGGCCGTCAGGCCAAACTGAGCAATCGGAGAAGAAAGGCCTTGGTCAGGGAGGTGACCAAAAACCCGATGATCACTCTGACAGAGCTCCAGAGTTCCTCTGTGGAGATGCGAGAACCTTCTAGAAGGACAACCATCTCTGCAGCAATCCACCAATCAGGCCTTTATGGTAGCAGCCAGACAGAAGCCACTTTTCAGTAAAAGGCACATGACAGCCCGCTTGGAGTTTGACAAAAGGCACCTAAAGACTCTCAGACCATAAGAAACAAGATTCTCTAGTCTGATGAAACCAAGATTGAATTCATCACATCTGGAGGAAATCTCACCCTTCGGTGAAGCATATTTGGACTTTTAACGGGAGCTGACAGACAGACCACCCGGTGACTATATGGTTTGGCTCTGATATGAGTGCTGGTCTGTATGTATGAGCCTGCTCTGCTGCATGCCCTGGTGCTCTCCCTTATTAACGAAAAAACACATGAATTTCACATGTGAACACGTGATCTCATGTGATTTAATATGAGGTTGATGTGATAACGTGACAACGTGTGAAGCAACATGTGATAACATAAAACTACACATGTGACAATGTGTTAGCTCATGTGAAAACATGATCTCATGTCAAATTAATGTGAAATAAATGTGACAACATGGGGAGTCAAAATGTCAACATGTGATAACATGAATATCATACTATTACAGCTAATTTAAGGTGTTAATGTGAAAGGACAGTATGATGCTATATCAGCTGCGGTCGGTGACCTTTAAGAGGAAGGAGGAGCGTTTTTATGAGCATGGCCTTATTTCTATTATAGCGTATTGGATGACTGTCATTCATATTCCATTCACCCAGCTCAATGTAACATCGATAGGTTTAGGTTGCTACATGATACTCAAACTTTCCCTGTACCCATCATGAGGTTGCTACAACCTAGCCTATGAATGAAAGTTTACAACATAGGTGCACAGGTCAAGAAGTAATCAAGGTGACAGACCGTGACACATTCAATACCACCTTGCACAGTCTTGCCTGCATCTAGCTGATCTAGGGTGTAATAATTAGTCCCAACAGTTGCAAACAAAGTTTCTATTGGACAAATTTAGGTATGTTTATTCCCATTTTGTACCGTTTGTTTCCGTTTAAGAAACGTTTTTCGACATAATCGGCGGAATGAATACACCCCTGATCACACACAAACATAGTTCACTTTCACAGCAGCCACATACAAACAGTTCACTTTCACAGCAGCCACATACAAACAGTTCACTTTCACAGCAGCCACATACAAACAGTTCACTTTCACAGCAGCCACATACAAACAGTTCACTTTCACAGCAGCCACACACAAACACAGTTCACTTTCACAGCAGCCACACACAAACAGCATGATCATTTTGCTCGTTGTAGAATTCTTTCTCTCATCTACGCCCTCTCCTCCTCTCACCTTTTTTCTTCACTTGTGGACATCAGTGCACAACACATCAGCTATCTGTGACCAAGTGAAAAAACCTTTCTAACCCAACCCTTCATATCATAACCGCTAACTGCTACACACAGCCTACCTACAGTGCCGTAGCTACTAGAACTAACGCGTTAGTAAACCCCGCAACAATCATGCAGTACAGTGTACAGTCAGCAAGTAGTTTAGCAGTTACACCGGCAGGTCCGGTGTCAATAAATCAATAAAACCAAAAGCTTACCTTGACTTGGAAGAGTTCCAGTGTTGGATAGGCATAGCCAGCTAGCTAACATAGCATCCCTATCTTTTTGAGCCAGGTGTTTGAGTAGGCTAAACTAGCTAGCTGCATTCGCTAGCTAAGTAAAAGTGAAAGTGAACAAAAAATACAACAAAATATAGCTATCTCTCTGGGTCTCTCTCTTGCTTCTTCATTTTTTAAGAATTTAATTTGTTCAAAACTGTACAACTATTGCCTTTCTCTCTTTGAGTCAACTACTCACCACATGTTAAGCACTGTAGTGCTTGCTAGCTGTAGTTTATGCTTTCAGTACTAGATTAATTCTCTGATCCTTTGATTGGGTGGTCAACATGTCAATTCATGCTGCAAGAGTTCTGATAGGTTGGAGGACATCCACTGGAAGTTGTCATAATAACTGTGTAAGTCAATGGAACGGGGTGAAAACCATGAGCCTCCTAGATTTCAAATTGTAGTCAATGTACCCAGAGGAGGACGGAAACTAGCTGTCCTCTGGCTATACCATGGCGTTACCCTACAGAGTGCTGTTGAGGCTACTGTAGACCTTAATTGTAAAACTGTGTTTTAATCAATTATTTGGTGATGTGAATACAGTTGCAGTCAGACGTTTACATACACCTTAGCCAAATACTTTTAAACTCAGTTTTTCACAATTCCTGACCTTTAATCCTAGTAACAATTCCCTGTCCTAGGTCAGTTAGGATCACCACTTTATTTTAAGAATGTGAAATGTCAGAATAATAGTAGAGAGAATGATTTCTTTCATCTTCTATTTCTTTCATCACATTCCCAGTGGGTCAGAAGTTTACATACACTCAATTAGTATTTGGTAGCATTTCCTTTTAAATTATTTAACTTAGTTCAAACGGTTTGGGTAGCCTTCCACAAGCTTCCCACAATAAGTTGGGGGAATTTTGGCCCATTCCTCCTGACAAAGCTGGTGTAACTGAGTCAGGTTTGTAGGCCTCCTTGCTTGCACACGCTTTTTCAGTTCTGCCCACAAATTTTCTATGGGATTGAGGTCGGGGCTTTGTGATGGCCACTCCAATACCTTGACTTTTTGTCCTTAATCCATTTTGCCACAACTTTGGAAGTATGCTTGGGGTCATTGTCCATTTGGAAGACCCATTTGCGACCAAGCTTTAACTTCCTGACTGATGTCTTGCTTCAATATATCAACATAATTTTCCGTCCTCATGATGCCATCTATTTTGTGAAGTGCACCCGTTCCTCCTGCAGCAAAGCACCCCAACAACATGGGATGGTATTCTTCGGCTTCCAAGCCTCCCCCTTTTTCCTCCAAAGATAACGGTGGTCATTATGGCAAAACAGTTCTATTTTTGTTTCATCAGACCAGAGGACATTTCTCCAAAAAGTACAATCTTTGTCCCAATTTGCAGTTGCAAACCGTAGTCTGGCTTTTTTATGGCGGTTTTGGAGCAGTGGCTTCTTCCTTGCTGAGTGGCCTTTCAAGTTGTGTCGATATAGGACTTGTTTTACTGTGGATATAGATACTTTTGTACCTGTTTCCTCCAGCATCTTCACAAGGTCCTTTGCTGTTGTTCTGGGATTGATTTGCACTTTTCGCACCAAAGTACGTTCATCTCTAGGAGACAGAACGCGTCTCCTCCTGAGGGGTATGACGGCTGCGTGGTCCCATGGTGTTTATACTTGCGTACTATTGTTTGTACAGATGAACATGGTACCTTCAGGCGTTTGGAAATTGCTCCCAGGGTTGTACCATACTTGTGGAGGTCTACAATTTGTTTTCTGAGGTCTTGGCTGATTGCTTTTGATTTTCCCATGATGTCAAACAAAGTGGCACTGAGTTTGAAGGTAGGCCTTGAAATACATCCACAGGTACACCTCCAATTGACTCAAAGGATGTCAATTAGCCTATCAGAAGTTTCTAAAGCATGACATCATTTTCTGGAATTTTCCAACTGTTTAAAGGCACAGTCAACTTAGTGTATGTATACTTCTGACCCACTGGAATTGTGATACTTTAAACAATTGTTGGAAAAATTACTTGTGTCATGCACAAAACCGACTTGCCAAAACTATAGTTTGTTAACAAGAAATTTGTGGAGTGGTTGAAAAATGAGTTTTAATGACTCCAACCTAAGTGTATGTAAACTTCCGACTTCAACTGTATATTTAGTATAGTTTTATAGAATTTTTAAAAACTTTTTCATGTTTCACAATTTTTATGAAATTCACTGAGGAGGATAGTCCTCCCCTTTCTCCTCTGAATAACCTCCACTGTGCTGTATGCTGATTACTTTAGAATCAACCGCACTTGGGTTTTGAACTCACAACCTTTTGGTTGCTAGCTAACTGAAGTTCCTGCAGCACCACCAATTCTGTAGACATAATGGAGATCGGCTATACATTTATTGCCGAAGAATACAGTATTGCACTTTGCCTAAAGTGGCAGGAAAAATAAGTAATTTTTACAAAAACTTGAATGTGTTGTTCCTATAAAATGACAGTATGCTGCTGTATTCTGATTTCAAGAACTGTAAAATATTGTTTAAGTTTGTAGTGTGACAACAATTGGAACAAAGCCTTAAATGGGATTTAAACTCATAACATCTCAGCAACCTCTAATGTCCTGCTTCAGTGCAGCTAAAGCGTAAAATCTGTGAGCATGGAAGAGATATGGGCCACAGACTTATTGGCAAGAATGCATTTCTGCACTTTGCTAAAAGCTGGCAAGAAGCAAGTAAATAATTATCCAATTATCACCACCAACATAATATTAACATAAAACTAGCAGTGCTCAAGGACTTAGAGAATACATTAACTCTTTGGAGATTTGAACAATGGGAGTGCATTGATATTTCTGCCGTGCCACTAGGTTCATTGCTTGGAAAATATATTAACACACTCTCACAGAATTATGGTATGGTTAGGGTACACTACAGTGTTGTTCCCTGGGGTACAAAAAGGTCAACGTTAAAAACTGAACGACTAAAAAACACCATAAGGAAAAGCAAAGCTGAAAAAGATTTAAATATGTCCACAGTTTCGGCCCCCTCAGGTTCTCTGGCAGGCTATTCCAGAGGCTGGGGGGATAATAACTTAAAGCTGCCTCTGCAGGCTTTGGGATAGTTAAAAGGTCAAAAAGGTCAGTAGGACCTGCAGGACCTACTGGGTACATAACATAAAAGCATGTCTGACATGTATTGGGGTGCACAATCGTGGATTGATTTAAACACCAATAGAATAATCTTAAAATGTATTCTAAATCTCTCAGACAGCCAGAGCAGAGACCTTAAAACCGGTATAATGTGTGTTCTCCGTCTGGTCTTGGTCCGTACCCGTGCTGCAACATTCTGTATGTGTTGCAGTTGACCGATGGGTCGACCAGACAGTAGAGCGTTACAGTTGTCAAGCCTTGTAATAAAAGCATAGAGGAGTTTCTCTGTATCAGCCTGAGAGAGAGAAACAGCCGCACCTTGGCAATGTTCCTCAAGTTGTAAAAAGCTGACTCTTCTGTTGACAACATGCACATCACTTGCTGATTGGCAGCATACTGTAACAGAGGCAGCCAATCAGAAGATTGCAGGTGGTTTGGAGGTTTGGCATTCAGCTAACTATTTTTGGTCTCCCATGAGTGGGAATGCCATCCCAGTTAATGTGTTCTGTTGTATTCTAGTCACCATGTCATTGTAATACTCGCTTCCCTACAGACCATCAGTGTGATGTATTAGTGATGTATTAACTACACTAAGTGATGTATTAATGTAGTGATGTATTAACTACACTAAGTTACTGTGAATTTCACAATAACCTACTTGCAAATAGCTGACAGCAAGTTATTGAAAATTAAACATTAACTTCTTGTGAATCAGCTGCTATTAAGCTACTGGGAAATTCACAGTGCAGCTCTTAATTGTCTCTAGCTCTTACAAAAAGGTGCTCAACCTTGATCAACACAACAATAAAACCAATTAAACTGGCACAACATTCCAGTTGGTAGAGCATGGCGCTGTGGATTCCATTTCCAAGGTGAACCAGTACGAAAAAAATAAGTATGCACTCAGTAAGTCACTCTGAATAAGAGCATCTCCTAAATTACTAAAATGTAAACATTCCAACCAACAGTTGGCAGCCTAGTGGTTAAGGACGTTGGCCAGTAACTGAAAGGTTGCTGACCCGGTGAAAAAATCTGATGTCCCCTTTAGCAAGGCACTTACAGTGCATTCAGACCCTTTGACTTTCACATTGTTACATTACAGCCTAATTCTAAAATGTATTAAATAGTTTTCTTCCCTCATCAATCTACACACAATACCCCATAATGACCACGCAAAAACAGGTTTTTAGAAATGTTAGCACATTTATTACAAATTCAAACAAAAATATTGAATTTACCTAAGTATTCAGGCCCTTTACTCAGTATTTTGTTGAAGCACCTTTGTTAGCGATTACATCCTTGAGTCTTCTTGGGTATGACGCTACAAACTTAGCACACCTGTATTTGGGGAGTTTCTCCCATTCTCTGCAGATCCTCTCAAGCTCTGTCAGGTTAGATGGGGAGCGCCGCACAGCCATTTTCAGGTCTCTCCAGATATGTTCGACCGGGTTCAAGTCTGGCCTCTGGCTGTGTGGTTAGTGTCGTTGTCCTGTTGGAAGGTGAATCTTTGCCCCCAGTCTGGGGTCCTGAGAGCTCTGGAACAGGTTTTCATCAAGGATCTCCCTGTACTTTGCCCCGTTCATCTTTCCCTCGATCCTGACTATTCTCCCAGTTCCTGCCGCTGAAAAACATCCCCACAGCATGACGCTGCCACCACCATGCTTCACCGAAGGGATGGTGCCAGAAGTGAGGCTTGGCATTCAGGCCAAAAATAATCTTGTTTCTCATGGTCTGAGAGTCCTTTAGGTGCCTTTTGGCAAACTCCAAGTGGGCTGTCATGTGCCTTTTACTGAGGAGTGGCTTCCGTCTGGCCACTCTACCATAAAGGCCTGATTGGTGGATTGTTGCAGAGATGGTTGTCCTTCTGGAATGTTCCTCCCATCTCCACAGAGAAACTCTGGAGCTCTGTCAGTGGCCATCGGGTTCTTGGTCACCTCCCTGACCAAGGTCCTTCTCCCCTGATTGCTCAGTTTGGCCGGGCAGCCAGCTTGAGGAAGAGTCTTGGTGGTTCCAAACGCCTTTCATTTAAGAATGATGGAGGCCACTGTGTTCTTGGGGACCTTCAATGCTGCAGAAATATTTTGGTACCCTTCCCCAGATCTGTGCCCTGTGCCTCCACACAATCCTATCTCGGAACTCTATAGACAATTCCTTCGACCTCATGGCTTGGTTTTTGCTCTGACTGTCAACTGTGGGACCTTATATAGACTGGTGTGTTCCTTTCTAAATCATGTCCAATCAATTGAATTTACAACAGGTGGACTCCAATCAAGTGGTAGAAACATCTCATAACAAAGGGTCTGAATACTTTTGTCAATAAGGTATTTCTGTTTTTCATTTTTTATTTGCAAAAATTGCTAAAAACCTGTTTTCGCTTTGTCATTATGGGGTATTGTGTGTAGATTGATGAGGAAAATATTTTATTTAATCCATTTTAGAATAAGGCTGTAACATATCAAAATGGAAAAAGGGAAGGGGTCTGAATACTTTCCGAATGCATTGTAAGTCGATCTGGATAAGAGTGTCTGCTAAAAATGTACATATTTTAGACCATACTCCCAAATATACTAATGAGCCTCCACAGCACATTTCCCCCTCCTACATTTCAAAGTACAGTATAGTCACGTTCACATGCTAGTCGAAGCTAGGAAACTCTGAAATGTCCGACTTGCTAATTCATTGAACATGGCACGTGATTAACTACAACCATTTAGCAATTTGGAGATTTCAGAGTTTCCTAGGTCCGACTAGCATTTGAGCGCAGCATAATGCTGCGTTCGTAACCAAGTGGGAATTTGGGAATTTACCACAAACGACTGGGAAAAATCCACTTGAACGACCCTCCAACTGGTAATTACTAGTGGGGAAACTCGTCTATCATCTTGAGCTCCCACTACTCCCCCATGCTGAACTTTGACGTCACCTAAGGAAATTACATTTTATAACAGCATTTTCGGCAGTTAAATGCAACAACAAAACATTAATAAAAAGCAACCCATTAATATGTTTTTTGAGCACTATAATTTGTTTCCAAGCATGATAGCTGTACTTTTAGTTTATGGTTTACGCAGCTTGTTGGCCATTAGCCGATCACCTTTACTCAACGAGTTCAAAGCATGTGAGCGCATCCAACTGGTATTTACGACTTCACAACTGGTAAATTCCCACCTCCCATATAGTTACGAATGCAGCATTAAATGGAATATAGTATTATATAGAAAGAGGAGTGGGAGGCCTCAGTGCACAACTGAGGAAGAGGACAAGTACATTAGAGTGTCTAGTTTGAGAAATAGATGCCGCACAAGTCTTCAACTGGCAGCTTCGTTAAATAGTACCAGAACACTAGTCTCAACGTCAACAGTGAAGAGGCGACTCCGGGATGCTGGCCTTCTAGGCAGAGTTGCAAAGAAAAAGCCATATCTCAGACTGGCCAATAAAAAGAAAAGATTAATATGGGCAAAATAACAAAGACACTGGACAGAGGAACTCTGCCAAGAAGTCCATTATCCCGGAGTCGCCTCTTCACTGTTGACGTTGAGACTGGTGTTTTGCGGGTACTATTTAATGATGCTGCCATCATTGATTACATTTACTTATTTTAGCTATTTGAGAGTTTTCTGTATAGTTGTTAAATGTTGGTGGGGTATATTATTCTGTTTAATGTTACTCCTGAATCACTATGATAAATATAATAGTTTTTCTTGAGTGTATTTTTAACAAAACTGAGATGTACTTTGAAGTCTAAAGTGTAGGAATACAGGTGAAATCAGTTATTGACACAGACATTCTGGTGTAGCAGGATGATCAGAATGCAGTGAATCTAGAGGTTCTGAGTTCAAGGTAAGGACATGAGGAATAATAATTACTGTTTAAATAAACATACGCACTGTAGTCGAAAATGTTAGTTTAAAGCACTGTGTGTGTATCATAACAACACATTTTTGTTTTCAGGGTTAAAAGCAGTGTGTGTGTATCATAACAACAAATTTTGGTTTTCAGGGCATCACCTGTGAAATCTCGTGAATTTTATTCCAAGTGAAAGGTTATGCGATCACGTGAAAATCCATGTGAAACTTAGTGTGAAAATCCACATCATCACGTGAATTGTTCCAAAAACACATGGTTTCACTTGATTTCACATGTGCAAAATGTGATTTTCCACATGTGAAATCATGTAGTTTTTCCATAAGGGCTGGCTCACTTCCACTCTCACCTCATTGAGAATAATGACTGGCGGTAATCCTTTCTGCTGTTGATAGTTTCAGGCTCCAGTGCACACAAACTTTGCGGGCTAAAAAAGATGGACTTGGCTTGGGGCGCCAGCAACAATGAATGCAACTCAGACAATGCTGCTAACACATGGACTGGTAATGTGCAATGATGATTAGTCAGATGTGAAGAATTTTGTTTCATTCGCTTGATATAAAAGGTTGCATGATATGGAAATCTTCAATGAATCATTGTTTATTATCAGTGCGCTGGAGAGGTTCCAACAAACTTGAAGTGCCATAGTGAACGTCTGTCAGGAGGTCCCACGGGGCAGTGATTAAGCTTATTTATAATTAATTCATCATTCATGTTTTCTTCATTCATGTGACCGACCAATACTGGGTCATGCATGTGACAGACCAATACCTCACAAGGCTTCTTCTCTAAGATGAGACCTTGAAACTGAGATATCTTTCATTCTCAAAACAAGGGTCTTGGCGTTCTGCCAAATTGCAGATACTGATAGTGAAGGTTCGTTCAATCGATCACTTGCATGAACACAGAAAACGGTTATTAGAAAAGCACAAACATAGAACACGGAAATTGTTAAATAGAAAAGCGCCAACATAAAATGTTCCATCACATTCCATCCTCTTATCTCTTGTGTGATAATAATCATTACATTTTAATGTAAGCATTTAGACTTTAGCTTCTATATCAAAATAGTCTATACTCCTATTAAAGTAAGGGAAATCAACACAGAAAAAACACAGATCATTTCAAACCCTTCATTCTGGGTTATACAATGTAATTAGTATGGTAATACTATAATCATAATAAAGGTTATACTTCTATTAACGGGAGTGAATTTATCAAGAATACACACACATGCACAGCATGTTAAAAACCACAATTTAGACAAACTAAGAAAGAAAAAACATGCTGCAGCCTATTGGGCAATTTGAGATCCACAACTTCCAACCAAGTTGCAGGCGTCCACTCTGGTTGTGGGTAATTATTCTTAGCAACAGTGGCAATGTATTCGGTGAGACCAGTCACATTAGAAGAGTGATCTAGGACAAAAGTACAACATTCATCGCCAATGATTGCACAAATACCCCTTGACCTGCCAAAAGATAGTCAAGAGCCTCTGTTTAGCAAAGCCAATTTAAGCAATTCTTTTAGCATTTCCAATTCCAAGTCTCTAGAGATCTCCTGAATCTGGTCTAGGGCACATGCATAGTGACTTTCACTCGGAAGAGAGAGAATACATGTTATAACAGTTTCACACCAACCTTTAAAAGGAATGAGATTGGGGCAAGGTTAGCCCAAGCTACAATCTAGTGGCTCTCCTCACAATTTAGGGGCATAGCTCTGTCTCTAGAAGCCTCGCCTTTCCAAATCATAATTATAACTATTGATAAATTATCCAACTCAAATTTAGAATGACGGTCCTTAGTGCTTCACGTTGGTTCTATCATTTTAATTTAAGACCCTCAACTTAGCACAAACCAATACTGGCATACAGTATATTTATCTTATTTTTCTAACATTAACGTTTCTCATCACGGCCCCAATTTGTGGTAATGACAGATTGGTATCTCAATGCATTCTTAGTCTAAATGACTATCAAATTCGCAGTGTGCAGACCTCCACAATCAACGTGATTGCCTAAATCCATTACATGCACGGTTGACCACCCCCCCCCCCCCCCCCCCTCCCTCCCAGCCGGCACTCATCCTTCTGCCGTTTTCTTCATGTTCTTCTTCAGATAGTGTTTCAGTTTGTCCTCCTAATGGCACATGTTCAAAGTGGATGGCCCTTGATAATGTCTCTCACCTGAGCCGCCACTGTCCTTTACAGTCCATTATGTCTTTGTCCATTTTTCGACCAGTACACCAGCAGTATGATAGAAGTTTGGATGGGAACTCTCTCCATGCTCACTCCACATGGACTTATGTCGCACTCCTGAGAGAAAAGGCAGTTGATAGCGTCGGCTGGATGCTGTGTACAGGGTGCTGGCTCGGATTCAGGTCTCACGGTAGAAGTGGTGAAGGACAGTACTGAACGCCATTGTCGCCATTGCTTCAGCCGGTTAGGGGGGTTGAGGTTCACACTGTTCTTGGTAAAATGATCCCTTCCATGTGTAACCGATGTGAAATGGCTAGTTAGTTAGCGGTGGTGCGCGCTAATAGCGTTTCAATCGGTGACGTCACTCGCTCTGAGACTTGAAGTAGGGTTTCCCCTTGCGTTGCAAGGGCCGTGGCTTTTGTGGCGCGATGGGTAACGATGCTTCGTGGGTGTCAGTTGTTGATGTGTGCAAGGGTCCCTGGTTCGAGCCCAGGTTGGGGCGAAGAGAGGGACGGAACCTACACTGTTACATTGATGCAGTTGACCCGGATCATTGGTTGCTGCGGAAAAGGAGGAGGTCAAAGGGGGGGTGAGTGTAACCGATGTGAAATGGCTAGTTAGTTAGCGGTGGTGTGCGCTAATAGCGTTTCAATCGGTGACGTCACTCGCTCTGAGACTTGAAGTAGGGTTTCCCCTTGCGTTGCAAGGGCCGCGGCTTTTGTGGCGCGATGGGTAACGATGCTTCGTGGGGTGTCAGTTGTTGATGTGTGCAAGGGTCCCTGGTTCGAGCCCGGGTTGGGGCGAAGAGAGGGACGGAACCTACACTGTTACATCTAGATACCACCGCCATAACCTCAAGAGAGGAGAGACCAGAACAACAGTTTAGTTTAGGGCATTTCTGATTTAGGAAATCCAGACAAATTATTTACTGTATGACAAATTATTATTACTACCAATACTCTTAATAACAACACAGTTGAAAATATTTTTTTCTCAAATTGGCTTATACTCCCCTATCATCTTGGCGATCTCACCGCAGAGTTACAAGAGGGCGTATCCTTAGGGAGAAATCACGACCATCCAGCAGACCCAATCTCGTGAGATCTGTTATTGAAGCAAGACAAAAACAAAGAAAACAAAACAACAACAGCAATACAAATATATCACTCGAGGTGGAGAAAACTTAACCTCTATGGGCTAGGCGTCCCACCTACTCAACAGCCAGTGTAATCCCGTGGCGCGATATTCAAATACCTAAAAAATGCAAAAACTTCAATTTTTCAAACATATGACTATTTTACACCATTTTAAAGACAAGACTCACTGTCCGATTTCAAAAAGGCTTTACAACGAAAGCAAAACATTAGATTATGTCAGCAGAGTACCCAGCCAGAAATAATCAGACACCCATTTTTCAAGCTAGCATATAATGTCACATAAACCCAAACCACAGCTAAATGCAGCACTAACCTTTGATGATCTTCATCAGATGACAACCCTAGGACATTATGTTATACAATACATGCATGTTTTGTTCAATCAAGTTCATATTTATATCAAAAACCAGCTTTTTACATTAGCATGTGACTAGCATGTGACTAGCATTCCCACCGAACACTGCCGGTGAATTTACTAAATTACTCACGATAAACGTTCACAAAAAACATAACAATTATTTTAAGAATTATAGATACAGAACTCCTCTATGCACTCGCTATGTCCGATTTTAAAATAGCTTTTCGGTGAAAGCACATTTTGCAATATTCTCAGTAGATAGCCTGGCATCACAGGGCTAGCTATTTAGACACCCAGCAAGTTTAGCACTCACCAAAGTCAGATTTACTATAAGAAAAATGTTATTACCTTTGCTGTTCTTCGTCAGAATGCACTCCCAGGACTTCTACTTCAATAACAAATGTTGGTTTGGTCCCAAATAATCCATTGTTATATCCAAATAGCGGCGTTTTGTTTGTGCGTTCAAGACACTATCCGAAAGGGTAAATAAGGGTGACGAGCATGGCGCATTTCGTGACAAAAAAATTCTAAATATTCCATTACCGTACTTCGAAGCATGTCAACCGCTGTTTAAAATCAATTTTTATGCCATTTTTCTCGTAAAAAAGCGATAATATTCCGACCCGGAAAGCGTGTAAACGTACAAAGAGAGAGAAAATAAAAACATCTCGTGCCCTCGTGCACGAGCCTGAGTCTCAGAGTTCTCTGACCGGCCACTATCCAAACGCGATAATGTGTTTCAGCCTGGGGCTGCCTCGATATCTTACTCGTGGTCCGAATCACACATAGGACTATTGATAAATTATAAACTTTTTCTTAATTATTCGAGTTTACATAGCCCATTTAAATCTCACTCAATGTCTCTAGTCTTTATAGTGAGGGTGATCAGGTCTCACCAGGAAGTCAGAACAGAGGTCCGAGGTCAGTCAGCCCTATTAAGTGAGTGTTTGTTTCCCTGTACCTCAGACATTATTTAAAGATATTTCAAACGTTTTGTGTATCAGGTTTACATTCAGTACATTTCTTATGAAGATAATTTACATGTGTGCAACCAAAACTCTGTCAATAGAAACTTCAGAAATGTCATTTGTGTACAGCATCCTTTCTAACCTGTGAGTAGGTGGGTTGTGTGTGAGTGCTGGCGTGTGTGTGGCAAAAATCATTGGGAAAAAACAAACAAAAAATGGCCAGGCCTAACTTAATTTGGGAGCTCCCTTAACAGCTGGATCCGGGTAGCTTTAACTGCTCTCCCAAGGCACTTGCCTTAGGAAGCCTTTCAAAGGGAGAGATACATAATCATAAAAAAAACTTGGTAGTGGACATTCCATCAGTCTTATACATAATTATACTTCAGATGATGCAGTGTCCCATCAAGCTGAATAGGCACCTTCTAAAGTAAACAATCCCAGAGCCCCTCTCTTGTAATCTTGTCATTTTGACCTGTTGCATTAACATACAATTCTGTACAAACTGTCCCTGGGACATAAAACTAGTCAAAATATGAAATCCACTAGGACCTTCAAAAAGTTAGTGCTGACTTATCAGCTCAATATTCGGTACTAAAACATTTACTTAGATCTACTTCATTCTGGTCACAGTTCCACGCAATGGAAAAATATTGTTTTAGATGACATTACCTTCTTAAAATCACTGGTGCTACCCAAACTATAGAATTGTCAAAAACTTGCTTATTCAATTATTCATACCTCTGTCCCAAATTTCCCCACTGTCTTTCATACAGCCTGTTTGAGTTCAGTGTGTACTGGCAGCTATCTATTGTATCACAGGAAGCTATATCTCTAACCCAAACAACAGATAACACAAACACGAGAGCAGTGGACCAAGCCTTGAAGAGTGAGCGGCCTCTAATTTAATATCATTCCCAATGCTCGATCCCCCTTTCTTACTTCTTCAAATTACTAAGATATTCCATTATTGGAGTGCAATTTGAAAGCCAATTACCATTCACTTTGTTACTTTCACTAGTCTCCATATCATTTTCCTTCAACTAGGACTCCCTTCCCAATAGGAAGTCCTCTTAACCTCTCTGGGGTATGTGGGGCGCTAGCAAAATAGGAGAGCGCCAAATTCAAAACAACAAAAATCTCATAATTCAAATTTCTCACACATACAAGTATTATACACCATTTTAAAGATAAACTTCTCGTTAATCCAACCACAGTGTCCGATTTCAAAAAGGCTTTATGGCGAAAGCATGCCATTAGATTATGTTAGGACAGCACCTAGACAAGAAAAACCACACAGCCATTTTCCAAGCAAGGAGAGGCGTCACAAAAACCAGAAATACAGCTAAAATTACTAACCTTTGATGATCTAAATCAGATGGCACTCATAGGACTTCATGTTACACAATACATGTATGTTTTGCTCGATAAAGTTAATATTTATATCCAAAAACCCCATTTTACATTGGAGTGTAATGTTCAGAAATATTTTTCCTCCAAAACATCCGGTGAATGAGCACATCAATTTACAGAAATACTCATCATAAACATGGATAAAATATACAACTGTTATGCATAGAATTAAAGATACACTTCTCCTTAATGCAACCGCTATGTCAGATTTCAAAAAAGCGTTACGGCGAAAGCACACTTTGCAATAATCTGAGTACAGCGCTCAGTCACAAGCCATACAGATACCCGCCATGTTGTGGAGTCAACAAAAGTCAGAAATAGCATTATAAATATTCACTTACCTTTGATGATCTTCATCGGAATGCACTCCCAGGAATCCCAGTTCCACAATAAATGTTTGTTTTGTTTCGATAAAGTCCATATTTATGTCCAAATACCTCTTTTTTGTTCGCGCGTTCAGTTCACTATTGCAAATGCAGAAGGCGCATGCACTAAGTCCAGACAAAAAGTCAAAAAAGTTGCATTACAGTTTGTAGAAACATGTCAAACGATGTATAGAATCAATCTTTAGGATGTTTTTATCATAAATCTTCAATAATATTCCAACCGGACAATTCCTTGGTCTTCAGAAATGAAAAGGAACTCAGCTCGCTCTCACGGCTGCGCGTGTGACTGAGCTCATGGCATTTTTCCAGACACCTGGTTCAAATAGCTCTTATTCTCTCCCCATTCACAGTAGAAGCCTGAAACAACGTTCTAAAGACTGTTGACATCTAGTGGAAGCCTTAGGAAGTGCAATATGACCCCACAGACACTGTATATTGGATAGGCAATCACTTGAAAAACTACAAACCTCAGATTTCCCACTTCCTGGTTGGATTTTTCTCAGGTTTTCGCCTGCCATATGAGTTCTGTTATACTCACAGACATCATTCAAACAGTTTTAGAAACTTCAGAGTGTTTTCTATCCAAATCTTCTAATAATATGCATATCCTAGCTTCTTGGCCTGAGTAGCAGGCAGTTTACTCTGGGCACGCTTTTCATCCGGACGTGAAAATACTGCCCCCTACCCCAAAGAAGTTAATCTACTATTACCAATATACTCGATCACTCTCAAACAACATTCTGCTTTTCCCCCATTGCAAGGTTTAAAACAAAACAAACATGATAACTTTATCCATATTGGAAGGCATTGTTTTCATTTTAGTCTACCCTAACAATGTTACTCTATATATTTATTTTACATTTCTGATGGATATTCACTTTCTGCTTCACACTTATTAAATGTCTATTATTTTAAGATTAACATGTAATGCTTTGGAGGGATCAATATGTATTAACTGAGCTGGCACTGTCTATCAGTCCCCTGTAGATGGCATGGTGCTCTGTCCATAATAAGTCCCTACCTAGCAAGTTAAATGGTTGAGTAGGTGAATACAGAAAATCATTGGGTCTATTTAACAGGGTATGGGATTTATTTCAAAATGTATTACCAGGGTGGAGGAAATCATATAAGCATTTATAGTTTTATTGGTTAGGTTTAAGTCAAGTCCCGTACAATGCTTTAACCGTATCTTTATCAAATGATCCATAAAGGGACCACTGAACATTTCTCCAAATTTTTTACACCACTTAAGCATGTTGATGTGTGGGTGTGCAAGTTGTATATTATTATTATTTTTATTGTTATTTCATCAGATTTCTAGTAACCCATTATACTCAATATTATGTTACTTTATCTCTAGTAACCCATTACACGTGTGTTACATCACAAATTCCTCCTCTACACCAGTGTTCTATTCATACAAGGGTTTGAATATTCACTCCAGTGTTATATTTAACAGCATATTTTTGAATAGTCCTTTCATATCTCCACATACATAATAACGTTATACAATCAAACTCCAGTGATGAGTCATGTTATCCTCATGTAATCTAAAGGCATGTTACCCTCAGAGACATGTTATCCTTGTTACTAATGAGACGTGTAATCATGTTATCCTCTGAGACATGTTATCCTCGTTACTAATCGTGACATGTTATCCTCCACCTGTAGATCCAACGGGTGGTGGTGGACAGAACCCTAGATAACGTTACAGACTGAAAAACTCAATTCACAGAACTGGTTGGGACATTCATTCACCTTTTTCACACGTGAGCTAGTCCCCTGACAGCTCTCATTCACTCAGTAATTTACAGTTAAATTTCAGTCTCTTATTATCAGAATTTCAATCATAATAGTAATAATGTCAATCAATTTATTATTCAAATTTCAAACCTCCAAATTTCAATCAGTTTAATATGCCATATCTCACAATCACACAACTTTCACATCCACATTCACTGAGTACTATTCCTAAACACACTCTAATCTCCCTTATTACCCATGTGCATCTTCAACAATTCTCTTGTCATTTGCTATTCCCCATATGTATATCCTGTACATACAGTGGAAGTCAGAAGTTTACATACACCTTAGGCAAATACATTTAAACTCAGTTTTTCACAATTCCTGACATTTAATCCGAGTAAAACTTCCCTGTCTTAGGTCAGTTAGGATCACCACTTTATTTTAAGAATGTGAAATGTCAGAATAATAGTAGAGAGAATGATTTATTTCAGCTTCTATTTCTTTCATCACATTCCCAGTGGGTCAGAAGTAAACATACACTCAATTAGTATTTGGTAGCATTGACTTTAAATTGTTTAACTTGGGTCAAACGTTTCGGGTAGCCTTCCACAAGCTTCCCAAAATAAGGGGTGAATTTTGTCCCATTCCTCCTGACAGAGCTGGTGTAACAGTCAGGTTTATAGGCCTCCTTGCTCGCACATGATTTTTCAGTTCTACCCACACATTTTCTATAGGCTTGAGTTCAGGGCTTTGTGATGGCCACTCCAATACCTTGACTTTGTTGTCCTTAAGCCATTTTGCCACAACTTTGGAAGAATGCTTGGGGTCATTGTCCATTTGGAAGACCCATTTGCGACCAAGCTTTAACTTCCTGACAGATGTCTTGAGATGTTGCTTCAATATATCCACATAATTTTCTTACCTCATGATGCCATCTATTTTGTGAAGTGCACCAGTCCCTCCTGCAGCAAAGCACCCCCACAACATGATGCTGCCACCCCTGTGCTTCACGGTTGGGATGGTGTTCTTCGGCTTGCAAGCTTCCCCCTTTTCCTCCAAACATAATAATGGTAATTATGTCCAAACAGTTCTATTTTTGTTTAATTAGACCAGAGGACATTTCTCCAAAAAGTACAATCTTTGTCCCCATGTGCAGTTGCAAACCATAGTCTGGCTTCTGACCCACTGTAATTGTGATACAGTGAATTATAAGTGAAATAATCTGTCTGTAAACAATTGTTTGAAAAATTACTTGTGTCATGCACAAAGTAGATGCCAAAACTATAGTTTGTTAACAAGAAATTTGTGGAGTGTTTGAAAAACGAGTTTTAATGATTCCAACCTAAGTGTATGTAAACTTCCGACTTCAACTGTAGATATTTATTATAAATGCCTGTAGATAGCTGTCAGCAAGGCTTTCCATGGTACCGTTACTTCCTCACTCTAGTCTTCTCGTTAGACTAGTGAATAGCCTTCTCTCTAATAACAATATGGGTACCTTTTTATGCGTTGGTCGCCTTCATTTTATATCATTTATTTTTTATACTGATTCGTTTAAATTGACTTACTAAAATCAGTTGCCGTCCCACAATTGTTCACGGATGATGTCTCTTGTGGTCAGACAGGAATTTCCCTCATGCTTCATAGAATGCCCCCCACTCCCCACTGGAAAGCTTGGCAGGCAGAATGAATAATCCTGTTGGTGACTTCAATTTTTTGTGGAAATTCTTACACAGGGACACTCAAAGTCAATCATAAATTAATCATTGTTTATTATCAGCGCGCTGAAGAGGTTCCAACAAACTTGATTCACCATAGTGAACGTCTGTTAGGAGCTCTCACAGGCAGTCTCATTAGTTCTCTTATATACTGCAGACAAGTCATATTTGCATGATTTAGCTTATTTATAATTAATTCATCCAACCAATACTGGGTCATGCATGTGACAGATCAATACCTCACGAGGCTTCTTTAAGCTGAGACCTTGAAACTGAGATACAGTGGCTTACGAAAGTATTCACCCCCCTTGGCATTTTTCCTATTTTGTTGCCTTACAACCTGGAATTAAAATGGATAGGCCATTCCAAGACATTTAAATGTTTCCCCTTAAACCCCATGAGTGTTGCTTTAGCAGTATGCTTAAGGTCATTGTCCTGCTGGAAGGTGAACCTCCGTCCCAGTCCCAAATCTCTGGAAGACGCTAACATTTCCCTGTATTTAGCACCATCCATCATTCCTTCAATTCTGACCAGTTTCCCAGTCCCTGCTGATGAAAAACATCCCCACAGCATGATGCTGCCACCACCATGCTTCACTGTGGGGATTGTATTCTCGGGGTGATGAGAGGTGTTGGGTTTGTGCCAGACATAGGGTTTTCCTTGGTGGCCAAAAAGCTCAATTTTAGTCTCATCTGACCAGAGTACCTTCTTCCATATGTTTGGGGAGTCTCCCACATGCCTTTTGGCAAGCTTTTTTTCTGGCCACTCTTCCCTAAAGCCCAGCTCTGTGGAGTGTACAGCTTAAAGTGGTCCTATGGACAGATACTCCAATCTCTGCTGTGGAGCTTTGCAGCTCCTACAAGGTTATCTTTGGTCTCTTTGTTGCCTCTCTGATTAATTCCCTCCTTGCCTGGTCCGTGAGTTTTGGTGGGCGGCCCTGTCTTGGCAGGTTTGTTGTGGTGCCATGTACTTTCCATTTTTTTAATAATGGATTTAATGGTGCTCTGTGGGATGTTCAAAGTTGCGGATATTTTTTTTGACCCCAACCCTGATCTGTACTTCTCCATAACTTTGTCCCTGACCTGTTTGGAGAGCTCCATGGTCTTCATGGTGCCGCTTGCTTGGTGGTGCCCCTTGCTTAGTGATGTTGCAGACTCTGGGGCCTTTCAGAACAGGTGTGTATGTGTACATATATATATATATATATATATATACATATACACACATATACACACACACACACACACACATATATACACACACACACACACACACATATATATACACACACACACACACACACTGAGATCATGTGACAGATCATGTGACAGACTGCACACAGGTGGACTTTATTTAACTAATTATGTGACTTCTGAAGGTAATTGGTTGCACCAGATCTTATTTAGGGGCTTCATAGCAAAGGGGGTGAATACATATGCACCCACCACTTTTCCGTGTTTTATTTTTTTAAACAAGTTATTTTTTTCATTTCACTTCACCAATTTGAACTATTTTGTGTATGTCCATTACATGAAATCCAAATAAAAATACATTTAAGTTACAGGTTGTAATGCAACAAAATAGGAAAAACACTAAGGGGTGAATACTTTTGCAAGGCACTGTATCTTTCGTTCTCAAAATAAGGGTCTGGGCGTACTGCCAAATTGCAGATACTGATCGTGAGGGTTCGTTCAATCAGTCACTTGCATGAAAACAGTTATTAGAAAAGCACAAACATATAACACAGAAATTGGTAAAAAGAAAAGCACCAACATTAAAGTTTCCATCACAACGATTATAGACGGTCTTAGTTCATTTGGCCCGATCTATTCCTTTGTACGTTTCTCTCTGTCCTTTTTCCTAGTATTCCCTGCCGGTATCCTGCAGCCTCCTTTCTTCAGTAAGCAGCAGCTCCAGGCCCTGAACTTTGGTGGAATAGGGATGGTTATTGGACATGAGATCACCCACGGGTTTGATGACAATGGTGAGGCAGTCCTCATATTTACAGTCACTGTCCATGTCTGTGTCCAATGTGTTGCACAATCATTTTTAGTATAGAGTATTAATTCATGGGAAAATGTCAAGCGATTGCATCACAATTAATTCCACATATCTTTCAAAACAGGCCGTAATTTTGACAAGGATGGTAACATGCTTAACTGGTGGAGTAATTATTCTGCTGAGCACTTTAAGGACCAGTCACAGTGCATGGTGCAACAATATGGCAACTTCAACTGGAAGCTTGCAGGAGGACAAAATGTGAGTTTCTCAATGTAGCTGAAGCATGGGCAAAATGTTAAATGTATTTGGGTATAATGACTAAAACTTCATTTTAGCTATAAAAGATTATAGAAGCTGCTCGATAAATTTTTTGGAAGAACCTCGACTGAGTGTTTACCATTTAGCTGTCAGTGTGTTAAATACGTCCTGCAGTGATTTTTGAATTTTTTTCCAATATTTTAAGTATAAATATACTAATGTACATACACTTAAGACCACCTAAATCAGGTGTTAAATGAGGTGAAAAGGAGACTGGAGTAGGACTTTAATGACTGTCTCTGTGTTACCCCAGGTCAGTGGAATTAGTACTTTGGGGGAGAACATCGCAGACAACGGAGGTGTTCGGCAAGCTTACAAGGTGCTACACCAAATTATGTCACCCTGACAAAACGCATTCAACCCCCATAAAACACAATGAACCTCTTCATACCAAAAACAAAAAAATCTCTGACTAAATACTATCTAATTATATTTTATATTTGTATGTTTTTTTGTGTGTTTGTGGTCAGGCCTACATGAAGTGGGTGGAGAGAGAAGGAGAAGAGCTTCGTTTACCTGGTCTGGACATGGACCACAAGCAACTTTTTTTTCTTAACTTTGCCCAAGTGAGTAAGCTCCCATTTTAATAAATTGAGTAGTCTAAAGCAGGCTTCCCCTACAGGGGTGGGCAACTCCAGTCCTCAAGGGCCTGATTGGTGTCACAGTTTTTCCCCAGCTAACTCACCTGACTACAATAATCACCTAATCATGATCTTCAGTTTAGAACGCAATTTTATTAATCAGCTGTGTTTGCTAGCATGGAGAAACAGTGTGACACCAATCAGGAGTTGCCCACCCCTGTGCCTAGCACTACACAGCTGATTAAAATAATCAAAGTTTGATGATGAGTTGGTTATTTGAATCAGCTGTGTAGTGCTAACCAAGGTTGGGAAACCCTGGTCTAAAGTAGGCCACTGTTTCTCAACCTTTATTACCCCAGGGACCTAAAAGCTAAATTAGTGTCCTTCCTCCACTGCTGTCCACAGACCACTGAGAAACACTGGTCTAGAGACCACTGAGAACAAAAACCCAAAGAGATTATATTTTCCTAAATACTTGGTTTTCAAGAGATAAACAATTGGACCAAGGAGTTTAAAACTACACCAGATCATGACTTTATATCAAGCGACCTACCTAGGGGTACAGAATTTTTTATTTTTTAAAGATCCCCGCGGTGCCAGGGAAAACAAGGCAAGAGCAAAGCCAGACTAGTGTTTTATAGTCCTTATCCAAAACCAGGTCAAAAGCCAATGTCTGCATAACAGCCAAACAAAATCCCTACTGGGATTGTTCAGATGGGCTGTCGAAAGGCACTTTGGAAAAAAGACTTTTCTCAGGCATATCATTATCATTTAATGGTTTACATTTACTGTATATTCAGGCAAAAAATATCAGCACTGGTAAAATGCTAACACATGTAGTAGAGAAAAGAAATGTGCTTTTACTGTATCAAACTTGAATGATTTAATTAGTGATACATCTTTCTCCTCCAGGTATGGTGTGGTGCCTATCGGCCTGAATATGCCAGCCAGTGCATCAAGACTGACTCCCACAGTCCCCTGGAATACAGGTAACGACCAACAGTAAAAATGTAGCGCTTGGCTATTCCAACATAGTGTTTTCTGTCAATCTGTTAACACTCAATTACCTATCTTCTCTCACAGGGTACTTGGCTCCCTACAGAATTTTGGAGCATTCTCAGATGCATTCCAGTGCAAACCAGGTACTCCCATGAATCCTGAGATGAAATGTCGGGTGTGGTAGCCAGTTTGGGCTTTTCGGCTCTACTCTTGTTATTTATTTCTTGACTGGGGCAGCTAAACGAAAGAACATGCTTAACAACCACCTTGTGTTATACTGACGCCAAAGAGGCATCCTGCCTTGGAGTATGTCTGATTGATTTACATGGCAGAAGATAACAGACATTTACACAAGTGTTACGGATTGGATAACTGACCAAACTACACCCTAGTATCACCACTTGAAGCAGACGTAAACTACGATGAGACAGGAAAAACACTTGGAATGCGTATGTACTTATATGGCTACTCAACCTAAAGATGTCTGTGGGTGAACAGTTTTGCTTGTTCTTGTTTACAAGTGGTTTTGTTGTATACATGCATACATCTGAAGCTCCTATGGACCAACGTGGGTGGTCAGTGGATCCATGCATAGTCGGGCAAATGTAGAACGTTCCTAAGACCTTGTAGAATATGTTTGAGCCAAGCTGGCTTTACATGCTTTAACTGACTTTTTAAAGAATTTCCTATATAACTCTGTTCTTTTTGCCAAGTCATTCAGATGGCAAATCCACCACGCTTTTTAAGCCCACATATTTAGTGGCTTTCATTTATGTGCAAGAAGTATCTTTTGGTACTGAGTTGCCTGGTACGATCCTGTCTGATATGGAACATTTGTTTTTTAAGACATTTTGGCACAGGGCAACAGGCAAAAGTGAATAATAAGTCTGACATTACAGTGTGACTATGAAATGAATAAAGGCTCTGTGAAAATGAAGAGCAGCGGTGACCTAGAGATGGACATAACTAGTCTCACTCCTAGGCCAAGGCTTGGCTACGTCACTCTTTGAAATAATTTACCTGAAGACATCAGACTGTTAAACCTTTGCAGCTTTAACCTTGTGAACATTTTGAAAATCTAAAAAAGGATGTTTTTGATATAGCATATATAAAAGTGAGATCTACGAAGATATATGCTTGGCAATAAGCTTAAATACTTGCTAGGCTAGCACTGTTTTGTTTGAGATTCATTTATAGTGATAATGATCTGCCATGGAGTGATCAATGTCTTATTTATATTAGATGCTCAATACTCGATCACAACTGAAAGTGATTTGACTTACTTGACTGACTTATTGTTGTGTTACAGTATGTTTCAGAGACAAACATTTGATCAACAGTGCTCCTGATCTCGGGCTTTGTCCACACAGCACCAGTCAGCATTTGGGACTAGGATATGATCAGAAAGAAACATTTAGAGGAGTTTTTTTCAAAAAGGTGCACAGAAGTCTTTAAGTGTATACAATGCTTTGTGTTTTCCACATAAAATAAAGAACAGAAAACTGTTCCCATCATCCCATAATAGTCATGGGGTTAGCGCCTACCAATAGTCCTGGCATCGCCAGCAGAAAGGAAGAGGGGGGTGATACTTCATATAATGAGGAATGTGCAGCCATGTCCTTTCCTCCATGTCTCCTTCCTCTGTTTAAAAAAATATATATAGAGACAAATACTCTTTACTTTTGGATCCGGATACCCCTTTCCATATTGGGTGTGCAAGAAATAGAGAAATTAAATTAAATATTATATTCCCCCCAAAAAAGGGGTAGGTGTAGCAATTTTTTATGGTCTTGCTCGGATGTCTAAAATACCAATATTTCAGATATCACTACAAGGTGTTCCACAATAGTTTCCAGAACAGGCAAAACATGTTCACAATTTGACGAAGTTGTTTAAAAAAAAAAAAAAGTACATTGTTCATAATTCCTTACCTGTTGTTGTGTATCTTGCCGTGATTGAACATCTAAAAGCTAGAACTTGATTATTGTATGCAACCTTTGAGGCAAAACCCTATAGTCATTGGCATATCCACACAGAGGTGGAACGTAGGTTTGAATAGAGAAGCAGGTGAAGTCCAGGTGAAGGGGCACGTCTTGATCTCTGCCATTGACTAGCGGCCCAGAGAAAGACTGTGTGCTGGTGCGTGTGTGGGGACAGTTGGGAGCCTGGTAACTAATCGCTATAGGGGCCTCTTGGACAGACTGACAGATTGACACTGGGGAAATGGCTTCTCATTAGAGAGTTGCCGGTCAAGGCCAGAACTGTTCTTTTCTACCTTGATTAACAAGTAATGACAGCAGAACTAAAGGGCAGAACAGGAGAGAGCGACTGAGAACCTGACAACATGATCAAACAGATTGCCATGGTGGTGGAACAGAGGGTTTTGAAGCACTGCTGGGGAAAGAAAACACACAGACGTTGTTAAAAGCTCAACACTGTCATTGAGAAAATTCAGGATGCCTTTGTCAATTGAACATGACTGTTATGTCTGATCAGAGGCTGATTTAGTGAATGTTCATGATATATGTATCTTGCCTTTGAAGCTTTATTTACAATCACTTTGCCTGTTTACTTCTTGTAATGGCTTGGATGTTGTACAGTGCCGTGCAGGGGATTCCGATAGCTTTGTTACTGGTGCCTGTTTCACTTGGGATGTGAGTGGTGAAGTAGTTTGTTGCCAATCAAAGCGACTATCCATAGTTGACAAGGAATTAAAATAACCAACAGTGACAATATAAAGATAAAAGCTAGATAAGCTACTTGGGTTGCTTCTGAAATAGCACCCTATTCCCTATATAGTACACTACTTTGTGATGTGCCATTGTATTGTTTGGTTGTCCATTTAAACTAACTGTTAATGGTTTCATCATGCACATAAGATTTAAACAATACCATTTGCACAAAATCAGTTTGAGAATTGTACATACCTCTTACACATTGACACACACAATAGCCTCTTCAACCTGTGATAATATACATTCCCCCACCAGTATTCCTTAGACCACTAGAATCAAATAAATACCCCAACTGCAGCTATCTGCAATTGGATTTGTACTTTTCTTGCATATCTGGTTGATATAACTATAAACCAAAATGGAACACAAATAAAATATTTCTGGAGCAACAATAGGATACCTTGTCAGTGCTCTGTGCTTCTCTGGTATTTACAGGTGAAAGCTCATGCTGCTATATAATTATCTATATAAACAGCTATTTTTGTGACTCAATCTGTTATTAGCGCCGTCAATTGATTGTTTACCTGAGACGTTTCAAGTCACTTTTTTTCAATGTTTTATTGTGATCATTATAAAGAGCTATGGAGCTAAATCCTCACTTCTCAAACTAGTGAGTCATTTTCAAACTTTTATGTTAAATGTTTGTGTACATCAATGTTCTGAATGTGCCGTTTTGTGATAAAAATGCATATTGCATTAGTAATATGCAAATTGTTACTGTATATCTTGGTGTAAAAACAAATGCTATACCTATTGAAGATATTATGTAAATTGATTAAATTAACTTTTATCTAAACATAACAAGTGTTGGGCCTGAGTTCACTGTGGAATCCAAGTTGGATATTTTAACACTGTTTATATTACCTTATATATATATATATATACACTTTTGCCTAGATAAACCCAAGTCGATCTAACGGTGCTATTTCTTCCAGATCAGGTACAAATATTTAATTCATGAGAACTTGACAGCTTGTGTGTGTTCCAGCTCTCCATGTCAAAAATAATATGGTTACTGTAAGGTCGTACAGCCAACACCTGGCAGCTCTGTCCAGATCAGATGACTGAACTCCATGGTTGTATTTCACGACTGTGGAAAGTGTTCACAGATCTCTGCAAAACACTCAACAGAGAAGTCATTGTATTCAATCCCATAAGCCACTAAAACAGAATTTTAATTGGGCACAACACATACATACAAAAAGTATTTCAAACACAGTACATTGTAAAATGTCACAGACCATTGAGCAATTACTATACAAGTCTTCAATGTTAAATGTTATGTGAGGTATCTGATTTAAGGAAAAAGTATCAGGATAATTTATGGGAATGTCTAGCGAGGCATGTGTAAGTCAGCACCAGCCTCAGCACACATACAGCGAGTGTTTAAATTATCTGCTCTGTGACGGAACTGGAGTGACTGGCCACTCAGCAGTAAACAAGCAACTTTATACTATTTAATAACATTATCCACAATCATAAATAAGGATTTACAAGCTAGACAAACATCTAGTAATCTACTATATCGAGAATCAAAATTGATTTGGTTGTAGCGAGTTGGGGTATCCATTATAAGAAACATTGACGCAGATTCAGGTTATAATCATCCTGCTTCACAGTCTGGATTTGCCCCTCTTGATTGGTGGTCGGGGTTCAGCTCTCCTCCCCAAAGTGCACTTGAGTTGTCACAGGTCCAGGGTGTGTTCAGGCGTCATCTGGTACAAACATCATCGTTGCACTGGGAGGAGATGCAGTGAGATACCTAGGTTATACTACTATATGGATAAACCTTCAACAGGGTATTTTACATAGCGCTCTGATAAAGGTTGACTGACTGAAAGCTCAGCCACAATTAAATACATTTGCATATGACTGGAAGTGTGCAAAGACTTTTGCCTCCAGCACCTTCACTAATCAGCTGTGTGTGCGGTAGATTCTGCATGTAATTACATAGCGAAAGGCCGAAAGATGGGTACTCTTTCATAGCTATACTCATTCAAAGCAAAAACAATAGTTCAAAAACGACTCAGGGGGATGAGGATAATTTAAATACATCGGGTAGGAAACCCTGTTCCTGGAGGTACTGCAGGATTTTGTTCCAACTAGGCACCACACCTGAGCTAATTGATCAGTTCAGCACACCTGGTCTTCCCCGTCGGTTAAATCAAAAACATGAAGTGCCTACAGCTCTCAAAGATCGGGGTTTCCTACCCCTGCTGTACATGTACTCAGACAGGTAAGTCAACTGTGAGTGACATAATGAGTATGCACACTGCTCCAAGGTCACAGTAGTAAGATTTCTCGGATATTCTGCTGCCGACAGTAGCTGTTGCAGGACATTTATAACTCACATTCATCAGCATGTAAACGCCCACGCTCTAGAACATCCCTTCAGTTCTAAATACAGTCGAGAGGAAATTGTCAACTCAGTTTGGAGATGTTATTGCGGCCCACACTGTAGGCAGTCAGCGTGCCTGTAGGTGCAAATCCAGGGGAAGACACGTCACGTTTTTCCATAGCTAGTACGTAGTACTGCTATATATACACACGCCATATGTTTTAGACTTCGGCGTAGCTACTGTTTTGTTTTACAGACAGTATTTTCATTTCCTTTGTGCCTTTTGAGTTTTATGTGGGCTGCATTGATGAGGATGTACTGGTCCTTGGGCTTGATTCATTTATGCTGTAGATAAAGGTTCTGTAGTTTGATTTATGCGAGCCAAATATTTTCCTTATTTCTGAATGCCACTCTCTCAGAGATGTGGAAACTCAGGAATAGAGCACTTTTAGCCCATTCTGGAGAAGGGATGAGATTTAATCCGTTTTGCTGTCAAATGAAATGCTACAATGGCTGGATTTACAGCCAACTAGGGCAGCTAAGTGTTGGCGCAAACATTTTAATTTTAATGCGTCATTGAGAACAGGACTTGGCCTTCAGCCACAGGAACACTCTCCTGCCACAGACGTACAACTGACAGCAGGTCTCATAAAAAGGTTCAATGACATTAACTTAATTCAATCTTCCAATAACAGAAACACACAGCTTCTTTGCCATGCAGCACACCTCACAGAAGCTGGCCTGTAGTGTAGAATTCAGGGACCACCTCGCAATGCCCTGTGCACCAAGCCCTGTCCAGGGGAAACCTCGTGGCTTCCTGAGGAAGAGGGTGGAACTATGTCCCTGGGGCACCTGGCAAGGGGCACAGGGGCTCCTGAGTGGTGCAGCGGTCTAAGGCACTGCATCTCAGTGCAAGAGGCGTCACTATAGTACCTGGTTCGAATCCAGGCTGTATCACATCCGGCTGTGATTGGGAGTCCCATAGGAAAGCATACAATTGGCTCAGCATCATCCGGGTTTGGCTGGGGCAGGCAGTCATTGTAAATAAGATTTTGTTCTTAACTGACTTGCCTAGTTAAATATAGGTTAAATGAAATAAAATGCAGGGGACTGAAGTGATTCCCCTGGGAGAAATCGAGCATTTCCAGCTCTGATTCAGACACAGATAGCAGCCTGTGAGTGACACTGTTTACTACCAGACAGGCCAGAGGACCTATGTGGGCATATTAACCCACCCACACTGGGTGAGCTGGAGTCATTTCTCACCATTGACAGATTAAGTTGAAACTTGTTCTCCTGTGATTATCAAACAGCCACATGCCTTTTTAACTCACGCTGTCATGTTTAGCTCATGATAACCATGATAAGATGGCCATCTATGAAATGCATCGCCTTCCGGGCTTACAGACCGCGGCACTGCAATGTAGACGTTGGAGCCTAAAGGCTTATTTCACCCACCTCTTCACCCTTATAAAGAAAACATAAAGCTTGCTGTGTTCCCGAGCTGGTGAGAGGACATCTGCTTGTCCTCAGCAGTCACGGGGAAACACCCATGCCTTGCTGGCTCTAGGCCTGGCACTGTGAAGTGTTAGCAGCACATCGGCCTGCCTGAGGGCAGCCTGCAGAGCCCACATGCTGAGCATCTTAGGCCTGCAGACATCACTAACAATCACCGGGTCACCAGCCACTCAGTATGACTCTTGTTTATTTCTCGAGGCATGTGCTTACAAAAACCCTATTGTGTTGTTGAATGACAAAACGATGGGTGGGTGGACGTAAACGTGACTATTAGGGATGTAATGATTCACCGACACGCATCGGTCCCTGATTCAAAATGTTGAAGATACGACTGCATCAGTCCACAAACTGATCCAAATGTAGCATGCGTCGGTCAGAAAATCGATTTTAAACATTCCGAATTGCCGATTTCCTCAAACGTTTTGCTCATATTAAGTTCTACCTTCCCGAAAACGCCACATCTTTTGTGACAACTTATCCTTCAGTGTCGAACTAAGCAAGTAACTGTGTTGACAGTCACAGATCTACAAGTTGTTTTGCACGCCGAACAACCCCAGGGAATATCAGTAGCGTAGTCGAACTGCGCACTGTGTCCATTCACACACTGACCACTGAGGTAAAATAAGAACTGGAGGATGCGTCCATGATGTCTGTTGTTTTTTCTTATGTTTATATTCGCATAGGTTCAAGGTGGCCAGACCGGGCACTCATCGTTATAGCTCCAATTTGTGTTTATCTGAATGGTGGTTTAAGATAACACATGATTTAGACAGATTATAACACATTAACGATTAAATAACCAAGAAAAGGTAAATGGAGAGTCTGAAGATTTTCTACAGGTTAAAAATATAAACCCTGCCAGTCTGACCTCTCCCTACAACAAATGATCAACAGCTCAACCTAGTCACGGGAACATCCTCGGGAGATGAAACAGCAGCTATGGTATTCTTGGTCTGTCTGTTCTCTTCCTGATTCCATTGGAGCACTGAGAAATCATCAGGTTCTCATGGGAGCCTTTTCAAAACCTCACACTGTAGGGATATGCTGAAAAACCCATTACACCAGCCACAAAGACCATTGTCAAGGTTCAAAGGGGTTTTGAGAAGTAAGAGTGATAATACAGGCTGCCTATCTAAAATTGAAGAAGAGATCTGGGTCATGGAGTGCAGGCAGAACGTGTGTGGCATTGTCAATAAGGAGTATTCGCTGATACACGTGTGGCTGTGTCTGCACACAGCATCAGTGGAAAATCACCATGAGGAACTTGTACGCAGCTTGGAAAAACTCAGCGCGTTCTCAGAGTGCCATGATCAGATCTAAAATGTTCCACTCTGTGCTCTTTCACAACAGCAGTAATCACTAAATCACAATAATATCAATTATTCCAGAACATGGTCTCTCTCAAGAATGTTCTTGTCTTGCCCGTCATTGGTTGGTTGCCAACTTACCTGTGGTCTCTCCCCTGCTTGTACATTGGCTGAGATGTCAAGAGCCTTGGAAATGTCCTCCAATGGTACATAGTCTCCAGGTGAATCCTGGACAAAGTGTAGCAGAACTTTTTCTCCACCTGTATAGTACACGAAACACAGCATGGAAAGGCCTGAGATGCATACCAACAGCCTGAAATACCAGTCTAGTGTGAACTGATGTTATCAAACTGCCATCTGGTGGAGAGTCTATAGTACAGTCACACATAGAACAAGGAGCCGGATGTTTCAGCAGAAGTATAAATCTGAAGCATGTGGTTGGAATTTCCATCCACCACCAAATACTGTTATGAGAGGAAGCCCAGTGGCCAGGAGTGGGAGAAAATGGAGCGAGACTGGGCCGACATTCTGCTCATTTTCTCATCTATGAAACATTTGATCTCAATACAATTTTCTAATCCCAAAAAAAGGATTATGTCACAAACAGAGGACTACGTTTTATAGACTTTACCCTTCCCAAAGTTTCTAAGAATTGCATTGTTTAGAAAGTCTGCAAGGGCGAATTGAGTCATTGCACACGTGTACTTCATAGGCGTTCCCTAATGGAAATATGCAAACGCATGCTAGAACGAACCAATAGGATCTCGCTAGCTCGTGCTTGGTTTTGCCCACCTCCTTGCTTGTTCTGCCTACTATGCTTCATTTGCTCCCTTTGGAAATGACATGTTGTAGTGTATCTTGGGTTAGTTATAAAAATCTTTGGTACAGTACACAAAAGGTGGCCACAGCATTAGATCTATTTATGAAAAAAAATCCCCTGAGGATCTTAACTCATGACACTTACTTTCACACATTGCTATTTTTAATGTATTTAGCTAATATTTGAAAAACATATCTTTCCAGCAATCAATTCTAATCACAACAGCTTTGAGATGTCTTTCCAGACAGGTCAACCCCTGAAAGCTGTATGGTGTATTTCTGACCTATATATGGTTCAGTCTGGCGATTATCTGGAATATACTTCCACCTTTTCTCCCCATGTCTGTGTTTGGACCTACCTTTGGCCACGATGAGCATGCCTCCACTCTGTAAGAGGTCCCCAGTGAAGTTCCCCTGGATCCCTTGAGCTTTGGCCTGGAAGACAGAGCAGAGGACAAATCATGTAAAACACCTTCCAATTCCACTCTGACAGACAGAAGAGGACATATACATGCAGTATCAACTGAACATAACCCCCCTCCCGTGTCAACCATGAATACAGCAATTGGACAAATTGAAATCACAAACGTTACCTTTGTCGTAACCTCTCGTATTTTCTTCCCCAGTGCTGCAGGAACCACACTCAGAGCCGTGTACCTGTTTACAAATGTAAAATTACAAAATGTAAGTTCTATGCCAGAGCTACTTTTCTTCTTGGCACTCCAAGTAGTACACCTAGGGAAGTAAATAGCCCTCAGACAACCTAGCTTACCTTTTGAAGCCCAGGTCCTTGTAGCATTGCTTTTTCTCGTCAATGTAAAGGTCTGCCACAGAAGACAACAGGCGGATTATGCTACGATCGACAAATTCTCAAAACTCTTACTATGGCAGGGCATTTATGGTCGGCTGTGGAATCCAACAGGAGGCAGGTTTATTGCTTTCCTAGTAAAACGGCCATAACTATGTAGCTATGGCTACTTAGGACACACCCACTTGCACTGAGTGTTACAAAAGGAAGCTACATATGTTGTGTAAGGGTGACAAAGCTTCTATTGATTCTAAATGACAAACTGTCATTAAAAAGTTAAATGGTATTCAAAGATCAATATATTTTGATATACCTAAAAAAAAAATGTATATACACTATTTAAGCAAATATTTTATTTGCTTAAATAAAACATTTTTATTGAATTTTTTTTTTTAAGTCAATTGTGTTTGAATACATTTGTGGTTGCTTGAGAAGTCAAAAAGGTTGGGTTGTAGACATCATTGGTGTATTGACACTTACAGCCAACTGTAATGTGACTTTGGACAACTGACTCGGTGCCCGCAATCGAGAATCTGTTTTTTTGCAAAGCATTAATGGTTTTTCTAACCTCCTTTGAAGAATCCTCCCTCCTTAAACTCCTTCAGGCCTGTCTCCTCAGGTCCAATGCCCACTAGGGCGATACCGTGGGCTGTCAGGTCTGGTTCCAGTTTACTGATCTCTGCAGCTGTCCAGCGGCACACCTGGCAGCCAAACCTGCGCAGGAAGAACAGGACCACAGGCTTGTCACGCCATAAAGACTGGAGCTCCACACTCTGCAACAAATGACAGAGAAAAATGACATGTTATGAAAGTTTGAGGGAGGGAGGCAAGGAGGGAGGTTACTTCCCTGAATAGTTATGTTATCTCTCATAGGAGAGTGTTTAAATTGAATGAAGTACATTAGTGGCTCACAAACAATGACTGAGTGGATAATCAATGTAAAATGGTCGGTCAGAACAAAGTAACACTTTCATGTTATGAAACATTGAGAGAGTGAGGGAGGCAGGATAGAAGTAAGCAAGGGAAAGCGGGAGGTATGAAACGTTGAGGGAGGAGGTAGATAGGGAGTGGTTGAGATGGGGAAGATCAATGTTTGTGCTCCCTCTACTGAATTGTATTGATCATTTTGACCCATACCTAGGGGATGCCATTTACAATTTGCTGCAATAATAAGATGGATGAAGACGTAATGGTCAGGTTGTGATTTCAGCAAGGGAGTCATTATACCAATCATTAAAGTGCTGCCTGTGGCTCGCAAAGTAGCTAGTTAGCTGGCTAGGAAATCCGTTCACAACCTTTGTAAACCTGGCACAACCTGATAAAGAGAAAACCGATTTGGCCGAACCAGTAAAAACCTGGGTCTATATCTACTTAGTATTGTAATGAAACAAGGAGGGAGCAGACCTTCTAGCCCGAAGTCCAGCGCGACTGTGCAGCAAAAGCATGCTCGTACGTCAGAGTCGATATCCGCGTTTATAAAGCCAGGGTCGTTACACTATCTTCCAAGTCAGCTAGCTAACGCTAGCTAGGAGCCTAAACCCACCATTCTCACACACACATTGACGTTTCAACACATACGTACCTCTCCAGAAACACTCTTCAACAAGTTCGTTCCAACTGGCTTTAGTTCAATCTTTGCCATTTCCACAGAAGGTATTAAATTGACTGGAGACAATATACGTTAGTAAAAACGACTCTTACTCAACCGACTATATCAGACACGCTGGTTGCACAACGACCACGCCTATTTCCATATTGATATCCAATCACAATCGAGAACAACACCCTGGCGCGATGAACGCACGTGGGCGGGTTTGATAACATAAAGTATACATTTTTATGAGCGGATAAAAAGTAGCCTATATTCCAATTTCCAGTATTGTTGAATAAAGTGAATAGCTGGGATTATATCTAGCTATATATTCAAAGATGATGTAATTTCGCGCAGTTTGTGCATGCGTTTGAAGCACAAAACAGACACATTTTCAAGTTTCAAGTTTTATTACTATATGTACGGGTTTACCCCAGCCTGGTCTCATAAACTAGACGTAACACAGTAAATTTTAATCCGGAACTCTCAAATTAGTATGATATGTTATGTTTGGTTACATAAGACAGAAGGTTACTTAAGGCAGACAGTATGGTGGGTGGGTGTATAATGTGAACGTCTAGCAACCCAATGGTTGCGTGTTTGAATCTCATTCCAGACAACTTTAGGTACTTGCTACTTTGCAACTACTTAGCATGTTAGCCAACCCTAACACCTAACCACTAGCCTAGCAAATGTTAGCCATCTAGCTAAGGTTTGCCTTAGCCACAACAAATTGGAATTTGTAACATATAGTACAGATTGCAATTTGTAACATATTGTAGTAATTCTAATTCGTAGCATATCATACACATTGTAATTGGTAGTATATCATATGAAATGGATGATGGACATCCACAAAATAATACATACCATATGAAATGAAACATAATATACTAATTGAAATATCACGAATTTACATGTATTATGTTATGTCTATCCATGAGTCCAGGTTGCATACAGGTGGAATGAAACGCTTACTTGCAGGTTCCTTCTCGAACAACGCAACAACTAGAAATAATAAAATATAAGAATACGAACATAAAGTAAATGGCCCAGTAGAATATAATAAATATTTTAACATAAATCCAATACAAGAAGCCACCATTTTGTGTCCAATATTTACACGTATTTTGGGGAAGGTGGGATTGGTGGGCAAGTGTTCAAATTGTGCAATATTTAGCAATCATAATAGTCCTGCACAGTAGACAGGTCATAACACCCATAAAACCTAGCGGTCAAACACGGAACTAGTTCCAATCGTTTTTTCAGCATTCATTTTTCACTTTGTGAATTTTACAAACACTTCAAACGAAGTGTTTGTAAAACACTTTGTTTTACAAACTGCTACCGCTTGCAGTGCAGTAGCAGGGAAAACAGTATGACTAGGGTGGCTGGAGTCTTTGACAATTTTTAGGGCCTTCCTCTGACACAGCCTGGTATAGAGGTCCTGGATGGCAGGAAGCTTGGCCCGATGATGTACTGGGCCGTACGCACTACTTTCTGTAGTGCCTTGCGGTCGGAGGCCAAGCAGTTGCCATACCAGGCAGTGATGCAACCCGTCAGGATGCTCTCGATGGTGCAGCTGTAGAACCTTTTGAGGATCTGAGGACCCACGCCAAATATTTTCAGTCTCCTGGGGGGGAAAAGGTGTTGTCGTGCCCTCTTCACGACTGTATTGGTGTGTTTGGACCATGATAGTCTGTTGTTGATGTGGACGTCAAGGACCTTGAAGCTCTCAACCTGCTCCACTACAGCCCTGTCGATGAGAATGGGGGCGTGCTTGGTCCTCCTTTTCCTGTAGTCCACAATCATCTCCTTTGTCTTACTCACGTTGAGGGAGAGGTTGTTGTCCTTGCACCACACGGTCAGGTCTCTGACCTCTTCCCTATAGGCTGTCTCATCGTTGTCGTTGATCAGGCCTACCACTGTTGTGTCGTCAGCAAACTTGGTGTTGGAGTCGTGCCTTGCAGTCATGAGTGAACAGGGAGGACAGGAGGGGGCTGAGCAGGTACCCCTGAGGGGCCCCCGTGTTGAGCATCAGCGTGGCGGATATGTTGTTACCAACCCTTACCACCTGGGGGCGGCCCATCAGGACATCCAGGATCCAGTTGCAGAGGGTGGTGTTTTGTCCCAGGGAAATGAATACAGCATTTTACTTCTTCCGTCTCAGCTAGCTACTGACTACACTTTAACTAGCTAGTTATAGTAGATTAAAACTTGTTATTTAGCCTAGATAATTGTACAGTATGTCGACTTGTGTCCATTTCAGACCTTATGGATTTTAAGGATGAGCATAAGAGCATTAAAAGGGGAGAGGACCCCTAAATCTGTCCATGTGGAGAATTGCAGCTATAGTGAGGGATAATGTTTGGGTTGATGAGTGAAGTAGCATTGGCTCATAGGGCAGAAGCCCATCTCCTGTTTCTGTAGCATGAAGTACACCTCCTGGATATGACGCTAGTCTATCGCAGAGCCTTATCCCCAGTCTATCTCCTTAATGTGGAGTGCCAAGCAGAGATGCATCAGGTCCCATTTTGACAGTCTTTGGGATGACTCAGCCAGGGATTGAACTCACAACCTTCCAGTCTCAGGGCCAACACTAATCACAAGGCCACTGAGTTGTGTAGCAGTTCAGTTAAAGCATCTTAGCACTACAATGTGTTCTGTATAGCTGCCAACGTTCAAGGAAAGAACCACTTAATTATATAATCTTTAACGAGATTACGATGCGAGATAACTCAGTTGTAGAATGTTGTCATGAGAATTAATCAAAGTCTATTGACATTCAGAATGGACTTTGTTTAGACATCTAGCCTGTATTGTAGTTTCGTGACCAGAGACAAATATCGAAAGGCACAGTATTTATTCAGAGTGGTACATGCATTCAGTCTTGATTTATAGGATCCTTCGCAATATATGATTGATATGTCAAGTTGTAAAATCCCAAGTTATCAATTAAAAGTTTATGGAAAAACTGCACTTGTGAAAATGACAGCTTAAGTATTCTACAGGTGCAATGTCATAAAGCTAACTATTCATAGTATATAGCACATTTCTTGCATTGAAGGCATGTGGCACTTAACATCCTGCCTCTTGGCAGGTCTCTATAGGTGACCAGGGGATTCCCTCTACCACATGTGAATGACTCCGTGGAGCTTGTAAGTGTAGCCATGCAGCTTATCTTGGCGGTTCACAATGTTGACCGTGCAGATGTGGAATGCGAGTGGAGGAAGCTAGCCGTGCCCAACCAGGTGCAGTCAGTCGAGGCCCTGTACACAGCCCTCTGTCCCGAGAGCCCACAGAGGAGGATCTTCAGTGGCTAAGAAACCATCTCCGGGGCAGGTTCAGTGGAATGGCGTGTCTCCTTGAACCTGCGCCAGAACAAAAACGCTATCCTCCGTCAGTACTGGACATTGTTAAAAAAAAACAAGGGCACCTGGGGCATGCAGGCATCCTGGCTGGCATGGTGCTGTCAGTGGAGCAGCAGGAGGGTATGCGGCAGGCAACAGTTGGCCAGCGCACCAACCCCAGCTGGCACACCATGAGAGGGAGGTTGACGGCCAGCAATTATGGAGCAGTGGTTAGGGCCAAGCGCGTTACTCCGTCACTGCTAAAAAGGGTCCTCATCACAACCATTGGATGGGGTGTTCTCTGTAAGGTGGGGCACAGATTACAAAGAGGGAATCAAGGCATTCAAAATGGCTACAGGGATGGATGTGCAGGAGTCAGGGCTTTGGGTCACGGGTCTGGGATCCTGGGTGCCTCACTGGATGGTCTGGTGGGCACCACAGCAGTGCTGGAGGTCAAGTGTCCCTATGGTGCAAGGGACCTTACCATTGAAGAGGCAGTGAAGTAGAAGGATTTCTATATCAAAGACAGAGGGTTTTATAGCCTCCATGAAGACCATCTTTACTGGCACCAAGGTCAGCACATGCGTCTTTGCTGTGTGGACAACCAAAGCCTCCAGGACCATCCAGCGTGACGACCTCTGACACTAATTTTGCTCCTCCTCCTGTCAGGACCTGTTTTCAGGGAAGCCAATGGTCCAAAAAGATTCCACAGTTCATACGTGTACACACAGTTCCCAGAAAAGGTTCTATTACATACAAGTAGGGTTGCAAAAATTTCCATGGGAAGTTAAGACTGGGAATTTTGCTTCAAATCACCACAAAAGTTACTTGACAGTGAACCTTTTTTGTGAGATACACAAGGCAATTCTAGGTCTTGTGGCATATTTTGGTTAAACTATCCCCAAGGCAACGGAATTGCAACCCTCTGCATGTACTAGTGCATTCTTCCCTCACATGCGCAGTGCACTCTTCCATCACATGTACAGCTGATTCTCAAGATCTTGCAGTAATGAGATGCTCTTGAACCCACACTACTACACTGTCTGAGCCAAGGACGACATGGTTTCTGGTAAGTTTTGATTACAATACTGGGTGGGGTGAATATATTTTATATGACATACATGATTTTTTGTTAACTAGTAAATAGTAGCCTCCAGCAAAGTGTGTTTTAATCATTTCTAACTTATTAACAATTTCTGCTTGTTAGTTTTTGCTACCATGTGGGTTTCAGTTTGCTTGAGCCTGCTGAGTGTTAATAAACCTGTTTCATTTTAAAACATTTATCTTACAAAGGAGTTGTTTAAGCTAAGCACTTAACTATTTCTGTATATGGAATTGAATTTGTTTTTTTTCCTAATCTTTACAGGAAAATGCCACAGGCATTTCATTGCAGCTAATATAGAAGGAAAAGCTGTGTACATTTGCAAATACTGTGCCAAATCATGTGAAGAATGCAACAAAGATGCAGAATCATCTGGCCAAGTGCATAAAGTTCCCTCAGCGCTCACAACAAGCAACCTCTGACAAAAGTCCCTCTACTTCTATTCGATGGTGAACATGATGAATCAGACACCTTATCAATAGCAACAGCTCACGGTCCTCCTGGAATCAGATTTTTTTTTTTACTCAATGGAGGAACGTAGTCAGAAATGCTGATGAATGTCTTGCTTGAGCTGTGTACGCAACTAGTACACCTCTGATGCTCACAGGCAATGTGTATTGGAAGAGATTTCTGAATGTTCTTTGCCCAGCATACACCCCTCCAATCAGACATGCTTTATCTACTCATTTGCTGGATGCAGAGTTCAATAGAGTTCAAGTGAAGGTCAAGCAAATCAGAGAAAGCAGACTGTATTGCAATCATCTGATGGGTGATCGAATGTTCGTGGGAAAGAAATAATTAACTACATCTCCACCCCGCAACCAGTATTCTACAAGAGCACAGACACAAGGGACAACAGACACACCGGTCTCTACATTGCAGATGAACTAAAGGCAATCAATGACCTTGGACCACAGAAGGCATTTGCACTGATGACAGACAATGCTGCAAACATGAAGGCTGCTTGGTCTAAAGTGGAGTCCTACCCTCACATCACACCCATTGGCTGTGCTGCTCATGCATTGAATCTGCTCCTCAAGGACATCATGTCACTGAAAACAATGGATACACTCTAGAAGAGAGCCAAGGAAATGGTTAGGTATATGAAGGGTCATCAAGTTATAGCAGCAATCTACCTCACCAAGCAAAGTGAGAAGAATAAGAGCACCACATTGAAGCTGCCCAGCAACACCTGTTGGGGTGGTGTTGTCATCATGTTTGACAGTCTCCTGGAGGGGAAGGAGTCTCGCCAAGAAATGGCCAAGTAAGTCTGCCGATATGGACAGCCCCATCAAGAGGATCCTCCTGGTTGATGCATTTTGGAAGAGAGTGGTAAGCAGCCTGAAACCTATAGCAGTAGCCATTGCACAGCTTGAGGGAGACAATGCCATCCTGCAAGCAGCGTCTGTTCAGACGCTGCTTGCAGGTGTAAGAAGAAATCCGTACTGGCCTGCCCACTTCACTGTTGCTCCAAGCAGAGGAAACTGCATTTCTGACATACATCAAGAAGCCTTCTGCCTGAAGCCCATGCACGTCACAGCATACATGTTGGACCCCAAGTATTGCTGGCAAGAGCATCCTGTCTGGTGCAGAGATCAACAAGGCCTATGGTGTCATCACTACTGTGTCTCACCACCTTGGCCTGGATGAGAGCAAGAAACTTGGCAGTCTGGCGAAGTACACTTCCAAGCAAGGGCTTTGAGATGGAGATGCAATATGGCAGTCGTGCCAACATATCTGATCAGTCAACTGGTGGGAGGGATTTTGTGGATCTGAGCCTCTTTCTCCTGTTGCCTCCATCATCCTCCAAATCCAACCAACATCAGCCACCTCAGAGCACAACTGGTCCTTGTTTGGGAACACACACCAAAGCACGCGACAGGTTGACCAATACAAGGGGTGAAAAATTGGTCATCTGGGCAAATTTGAGGCTTTTTGAGCCATCCTCAACAAGGTTGGAAAGTGACAGTGAAGATGAGGCCTCACAGTCTGATGTTCAAGAGCTGGACATTGAGGAGGTCCAGGGAGAAGACATGGAAGCCTGAGAGGAAGACAACCAAAGCTTTAGTTTCTAGACTATCATTTTACAAATGTATGTTGAAAACATTTTTTGGGGAGATGCGATGGATAATTTGGGGCGGGGGGAAAAAAATCAGTCAATATTCCCTTTTGTTGTTCAGTGAAATCATCCCATGTGAAGAGTCAACTAATTTAATTAAAGTTTATTTTGTAACCCCACATTTGCAATTGTCTACTTATGATCAGGTTTATGTTTGTCTCCATATGATGAATATATCCAATGCAAAAAACAAACATTTAAATGGTATTCATATTAATTCCAATATACTTCCATTACTTCCCATGGAAAGTTTCCACCTCTAAATATTCCCCAAAATGTGCAACCCTGCATGTAGTTGACATGGTTGAAAAACAAGTGAACAATAAAGAACATACACAAACAGGCACATAGAATAGATTGTGTTACATTGAGGTTGCGCTCAAAGCAGCCAACTGAAGTAATATAGTTAACATAAGTTTAATCACAAAGGCTGGTCTGAGTGCATCTCCTCAGTTTCATTCAGTACAACACAATTTACATTGCATTTTAACATGGGCACAGTAGAAATTTTGATCTGTGATGTTTAAATGTCTTATCCCCAGAGAGAGAGAGAAACTACATCACTTCCTGCAGATCCTTGCTGAGAGTGGTGTTGATCATTCACTGCTTCTTGTGGGGTGAGCCTGATGTTCTGCATGTCACGCTTCATGTCTTAAAAAAAAAAAAAGATAGAAAGTAAAATTTGATGCATCTACAAATTCAATGTTTTACACAATATTGTATCATATTTGATGAGTTACTGACCTGTCCGTCCACAGGCGCGATATACTGTAGTCTCCACAACTGGACGTTCATGCTCAGATCACACTGGCAAAGGATGTCCATGCACTGGATGGTCTGAGGGATGTACTCCTGTTGGACTGGGAAACAAAGAAAGTCAGTCAGTGGTAGGTATTTTACAATGCTGTATCACCATCTATCTATACAGAAAACACTGCTTATCATAACACAAACCCACCTCAACAACCAAATTCCCATGCCTCATTGTTCTTGTTTCTCAATCAAGAGTCTAGATCTTCCTCTTCTGCCTTGATGGATGAGATACCTTGTTTGGTAACTACAGGGCCATCGCTCTCTCCCACCAGAAAATGGCAGCTGCAGACCCCAGTGTTGTCGCTGGGTTTCCGGGCCGCCCAGCTGAAAGACAAAAAAAGTAACTTTTACTAGCTAGCTATGTTGATTCCTAAAATGGTAACATCTATATTAAATTACCATAACCCACAGACTGGACTATAGTAACTATAGACTGGGCCTATCTGCACATCTAAAATCCTATTATTGTAATATGTACGGTGGGAGTCGGGAAGCAAGTACCAGGAGTGCAAATTGAATAATAACGCAAACATCATCCGAAACAAGAACCAAGCACAGCCATGAAACAGAAACCGAGTCAATAACACCTGTTGCAGGAGGATAAACCAAAAGGAATGACAGATATAGGGGGGGTAATCAAGAAGGTGATGGAGTCCATGTGAGTGTCATGAGGCGCAGGTGCGCGTAACGATGATGGCAGGTGTACGTAATGATGAGACAACTGGCGACAACGAGCACCAGAGAGGAGGAGCTGGAGTAGACGTGACAACTATGTGGATTGGACATTTCTGCTGGGATGGAGAAATGATTTGGAATGCTCAACTAGATCAGGACACTCTAGGGTAAGTATTGCAATTAGTTATATGGCTGTACTTCTGATTCTAAAGAGGAGAGTTACAACCCTTAACCATGAAGTCACTGAGAAGGACCAACCGTGATAGGGGATCCTCTGAAAGAGACTGAGATGTACTGGTCAGCAGACTACAATTTCTTCCAGCCCCGGTAACATTCAGGTCCTAAATCTGTGGCATGCGATGTTTGGAAATGCAAAATTTCACTGCTGTGTCAGGCTAATTTGGCACATTGTCTCCTATTCCAGTCTGAAAAGTACTAGCCTAATTTCCATCCCTGCTGACATGCATAACTGACTTCACACAGATTAGTCATGTACAAGAGATGCACTCTTGGAACAAAAGTATTTGTTTTGAATGGGAAAACAGTAAGCCCACAAGTCCTTTGTGAGTTAGCCAGTTAACGTTTGCTCACCGTTTGTGTAGTCAAACTTTTTTCCATGTGGTAACATGCTAACTAATGTTAGCCCACCAGGGCAGGAATATTTAGGTAAAGTTTAGCTAGGTAGTTACATTTAGCTCATTTGTGTAGTCAGACTTTTCCCCAGACACCACAGGTGGTGACATACTAGCTAGTCCACCAGGGCAGGAATATTTAACATAGCATGTTAGCGCTAACTAGCCTATCGAATATGCCTATTGTGAAAGTCCGACTACACCATGGTGAGATATGGTGCAACATTAGCTAATGTAGCCAACTAGCCAACCAAGGTACCTAACTTGCTAGCCCACCAGGTGATATTTAATAGCTGTATTCCTATCAATTATTTACACAAGAAACAAAGGCTATCAATTACTTGTTAGGTTACTTTAAACTTGTCGATGAGAGTTTGCATGGAGAAATGTGGAGTTTTTTTCCCACCCTGCACCTTGAGTGATTACATCAAAGCTTGGGACAGGATGTGTAGTTCTGTATGATAGCCACATTAGCGACTAATTAGCGTTCGATTTTTATTTTTTTATTTTTTTTGGGGGGGGGGGGGTAATTACAGGCAAATGTATTGTTAAAAGTTACCTTGCCCGAGAGAGATTTGCACGGTTGTCAAAACATCACGCCAGGGTAAGCCTACACGAAACACAGATCTTAAATGCAGTCGTTCTAAAATCCCCTATGGAAAAATGAATGGTGGAAAAACGATTGTAACCATTTCTGGGTTTTACTGCTAGGTTTTATGGGTATTATGACTCATACTGTGGTACTCAATAAGAGTCTGGTGTGTGTGGATGTGGATGTGGATGTAGTGTGTGGTAGTGTGAGTTGAGTGCATGTGTGCTAATTTGCAGAGAATGAGAGCAGGTTGTCAGTCCAGTTCAAGTGTTCAGCAGTCTGATGGCTTGTAGATAGAAACTCTCTCTGAGGCCAGTGTTATCAGACCTCATGCTTCGATAGTGGCTGGGGTTTACAAGTTGCATAAGTTAACAAAGGTGTGGCAAGTGTTATATTATGAAATGTTGGTGAGATCAAAGATTAACAGAAGACACAGTATTGGCATCAGCTTTCATGCTGCTCATTATGGTTTATGAAAATAAAACTACTAGGCTACTGTACTTCTACCAGAGAGCATTTCTATGAAACTCCATTGCGTATTGGGCTAAAACTGTCTGGACAGCACAAAAACCAAATGCAGATATTTGTCTTGGTAGTCTAAGCCCAGGCTAATTTGTATGGTAAATGGTCAACATATCCATACTGCTTTTAACTATTAGTTAGTGTTGTTGGCAATAATTTTAAAGGTCCAATGCAGCTGTTTTTATCTCAATATCAAATTATTTCTGGGTAGCAGCTAAGTACCTTACTGCTATTGTTTTCAATTGAAATGGTACAAAAAAAATAACATAAATAACTTTTTAGAAAATAGAAATTTCTCAAGCAATAATTTTGCTGGGAATGGTATGAGCGTGAAGGACAAAACTATGAACTCGACTTGCCAGCAAAACACCTCAACTGGGGTTTTGCGGGTACTATTTAATGAAGCTGCCAGTTGAGGACTTGTGAGGTGTCTGTTTCTCAAACTAGACACTAATGTACTTGTCCTCTTGCTCAGTTGTGCACCGGGACCTCCCACTCCTTTCAATTCTGGTTTGAGCCAGTTTGTGCTGTTCTGTGAAGGGCGTAGTACACAGCGTTGTACGAGATCTTCAGTTTCTTGGCAATTTCTCGCATGGAATAGCCTTAATTTCTCAGAACAAGAATAGACTGACGAGTTTCAGAAGAAAGTTCTTTGTTTCTGGCCATTTTGAGCCTGTAATTGAACACACAAATGCTGATGCTCCATATACTCAACTAGTCTAAAGAAGGCCAGCTTTATTACTTCTTTAATTAGGACAACAGTTTAAAGCTGTGCTAACATAATTGCAAAAGGCTTTTCTAATGATCAATTAGCCTTTTTAAAATGATAAACTTGGATTAGCTAACACAACGTGCCATTGGAACACAGGAGTGATGGTTGCTGATAATGGGTCTCTGTACGCCTATGTAGATATTCCATTAAAAATCAGCCGTTTCCAGCTACAATAGTCATTTACAACATTAACAATGTCTACACTGTATTTCTGATCAATTTGATGTTATTTTAATGGACAAAAAAAAGGTTTTCTTTAAAAACAAGGACATTTCTAAGTGACACAACTTTTGAACGGTAGTGTAGGTAGGGGTAAAGTGACTATGTATAGATAATAAATGGCGAGTAGCAGCAGTGTAAAAACAAAGGGGTGGGATGGGGGGGGCAATGCAAATACTCCTCAAGGGGTGGCAGGTAGCCTAGTGGTTAGAGCGTTGGACTAGTAACCGGAAGGTTGCAAGATGGAATCCCTGAGCTGACAAGGTAAAAATCTGTTGTTCTGGTAAAATAAAAAAAATACTCCAACAGTGGTGGAAAAAAAGTACTCAATAGTCATACTGGAGTAAAAGTAAAGATGCCTTAATAGAAAATGACTCAAGTGAAAGTCACCCAGTAAAATACTACTTGAGTTAAAGTCTACGTATTTGGTTTTAAATATACTTAAGTATCAAAGTAAATGGAATTGCTAAAATGTACTTAAGTAGTAAAAGTATAAATCATTTCAACTTCCCTTTATATTAAGCAAACCAGAGAGCACAATTTTTATTGAGGGATATCCAGGGGCACACTCCAACACTAATTTACAAACGAAGCATTTGTTTATAGTGAGTCTGCCAGATCAGAGGCAGTAGGGATGACCAGGGATGTTCTCTTGATAAGTGTGTGAATTGGACCATTTTCCTGTCAAAATGTAACGAGTACTTTTGGGTGTCAGGGAAAATGTATGGAGTAGAAAGTGCCTTATTTTCTTTAGGAATGTAGTTTAGTAAAAGTTGCCAAAAATATAAATAGTAAAGTACAGATAATAAAATAAGTAAAAATACTTTAAAGTACTACTTAAGAACTTTACACCACTGTTCCTCAATGCCATTGGATGAATCTTGGCACATATTCCAGTCTGTGCTAGCAAAACAGTCCTGTAGCGTAGCATCCGCGTCATCTAACCGCTTCCGTATTGAGTGAGTCACAGGAATCAGGAGGATAGAATTATGGTCAGATTTGCCAAATGGTGGGTGAAGGATAGCTTTGTACGCATCTCTGTGTGTGGAGTAAAGGTGGTCTAGAGGGGTTTTTTTCTCCTCTGGTTGCACATGTGACATGCTGGTAGAAATTAGGTAAAATGGATTTAAGTTTGCCTGCATTAAAGTCCCCGGCCACTAGGAGCACTGCTTCTGGATGAGCATTTTCTTGTTTGCTTATGGCCTTAAACAGCTTGTTGAGTGCGGTCTTTGTGCCAGCGTCGGTTTGTGGTGGTAAATAGACAGCTATTAAAAACACTTAGTAGATTGTGTGGTCTACAGTTTATCATGAGGTACTCTACCTCAGGCAAGCAATACCTCGAGACTACCTAAATATTAAACATTGCGCACCAGCTGTTATTGACAAATATACCCCCCCCCCCCCCCCCCCTCGTCTTACCGGACGTAGCTGTTCTGTCTTGCCGATGCACGGAAAACCCAGACAACTGTATATTAGCCGTGTTGTCGTTCAGCAACGACTCTGTGAAACAAGATATTACAGTTTTTAATGTCGCATTGGTAGGATAGTCTCGAACTGAGCTCATCCAGTTTATTCTCCAGTGATTGCACATTGGCCAATAGAATGCATGGTAGAAGCGGGTTACCCACTCACTGACAAATTCTCACAAGGCACCCTGATCTGAGACCCCTCTATTTACAAATTTTCTTCATACGAATGATGAGGATTTGGCCCTTGTCCGGGAGTAACATTATATCCTTTGGGTCAGACTCATTAAAGAAAAATTATTTGTCCAGTTCGAGGTGAGTAATTGCTCTTTTTGGTCATGAGATGGTAGCATAAACATGATGTACAAAATAAGCTACAAACAATGCGAAAAAAACACAAAAAATAGCACAATTGGTTAGGAGCCCATAAAACGGCGGCCATCCCCTCCAGTGCCATTCTTCCAACCTCATAGTGTGGAAATGTATATAAAACACAGGCAGTCATGTTTTTGACTGCACTGGGCCTTTAAATGTGGATGACGCTAACTTAATATGTATTGGTGCTGAGGCTGCAGGTCTACCAAGCGCAGGGAACAGGAGGGGTGACGTCACGGGTGAGGGACGGGAAGGGAGAGCAAGAGGGAAGAGCGGGGGAAGGAAAAGGGACGGAGAGTAAAGACGGGAGAATGAAGAAGGGAGATGACTGCATCTAAGGAAGAAAAAAAACATATTTCTCTCATCCAACGTAAATATTCTAAATCATAAATATGATTGACTTGTTTACCAACAGAGAACACTGAAATAAATGACAGAGAAACGGTGACAAGGTAATTTCTTTAATGTTTCAGTTTGCACGCTTTGCCCTGTCGAAAACCATGTGTTAATTCCATTGTATAATCTTCACCTTGACTCGAGAACAAAAATGTTTTCAAGTCAAGGAGCATAACGTCGATGACAATTGGAAAACAAATTATGACAAACCAGACCTATCAAGCCGTAGTCACATGCTTGGCATGTTTTTAATGTTTAAAGACGTGTGTTTCACAAATAAATAATGTGTAGCCTTGCATGTTAAAACATTTATTTCAGACGATTTGTGCCAATGGCCTTTTATATCCCCGACGCATCCGATTAGCTTGTTACGTGGGCAAAAAACACCCATGAAAAATGTAAACGGAAAAAGCCACGGTGAGAGACGATGCCGCATACCACACTGCTGTACTAGAGCACATGGGTTTTGCGCACATCACCATCAACATGCACATTTGTTGCAGTGCGTCTTGCCCATGAGGAGCATAGTGCCATCATAGGCTGGCAGTGGCCTTACCGCCGGTTACCTTGGTGTCTAGGTATTCCTCTCCTGTTTTACAGTACTAGCCATATGAGCAGATGTTACCTTGAGTGTCCTCTAAAAGTAGCTTGCCAAAGCTATTAATACTTTATGGATGTAATTACTGCAATTCTGTTATTGATATGCCTCCTACAGTATAGTCGTCCTCCTCATAAAATGGTATATTTATCTTTTAAACTTTAATGTGGTTGCATTTTGATCTATGAATGAGAATCTCCTAGTGTGTCCAGCGTAAACTGGGCCCAGCAGAGTGATGTCATCTCCAGGAATGGGCACCCCCAGTGACCCCCTGTTGGCCAGCCCAGGAGGGAGGTCATCAGAGAGGTCATTGGGTGCCACAAATGATGTCCTCTGGAGGAGCTCCATGCCCAAGACCGTCAGCTTCCCATCGTCTACCACACGCCTCCTGAGTCACCGTGCCAACAACTTCCAGAGACACCCGAAGCGGCGGAAGCTGATCAGACCGTCCCCGCCGCCCCCGCCCAACACCCCCTGCCCCCTAGATCAGCTGGACCTCAGTGAGATGCCCCCTCGTCGCACCTTCCCTGAGCTGCTCTTCAACGGCTGTGTCCTGTTTGGCATTGAGTTCAGCTATGCCATGGAGACAGCCTATGTCACCCCTGTCCTGCTACAGATGGGTCTGCCCGAGGAGTTCTACAGCCTGGTGTGGTTCATCAGTCCGATATTGGGTAATGAAGTGGCAGGGAGAGATGAAGTAGATGCAGAAAGTCCTGTTTGATTAGATAAAGATAATACATAACTGTGCTTTGAATAGTAGAGTTAGATTATATTGCTGTTCCCATCAGCATTGCCCATTGAGTGCCCCTAAATCCTTCTAATTTCTCCTCATGGTTTTAAGGATTCCTTGTCCAGCCTCTCCTAGGAGCTTGGAGTGATCGTTGTACATCCCGCTTTGGCCGTAGGAGACCGTTTATTTTAGCCTTGGCTATTGGTAAGGAATATTCTGTCTTGCAAGGCTCTCCCTCCTCTGGTGAAACTCTGTTCCTGTTTTTAACTAATATTGTAGTCCTGAAGTTCTCTGTTTTAACTTTGTAGGAGCTCTGCTTGGTTTGACAATGGTGCTGAATGGGCGAGACATTGGAGCTGCGGTGGCAGACACAGCAACCAATCACAAGTGGGGCATCATACTGACTATTTGTGGAGTGGTTCTGATGGACTTCTGTGCGGACTCGGCAGATAATCCCAGCCATGCCTACATGATGGACGTGTGCCTGCCAGAGGACCAGGACCGTGGCCTCAATATTCACGCACTGCTGGCAGGTTAGAGAGCACTGTATGCACTAACTACTGTTCAGTCAGGGAACGCTATAACACTCACCACTGGTAGGTGAGACAGTAAAATGTACATGTAAAACACTTCTGACAATGTAGAGTTGAACATAACATATATAATAAGTCTAAGATGTAACAGCATAATCAATGTCACTGATATGATGACCAGTTCTATGATGATTATGTCCCACACGCTCTATGCAGGACTGGGTGGTGGATTCGGGTACATCGTGGGTGGAATTAACTGGGACCACACTGAGTTTGGGAGGTCAATGGGAGGTCAACTTCGAGTCATCTACATGTTCACCAGTGTCACGTTGGTCATCGCCACGTGCATGACCCTCAACAGCATCCCCGAGCGGCCCCTGCCAAAGACGCAGCCTCAGAAGAACTCTAAAAACTCTCTAAAGAGCCCCAGCCTCCCTCTGCCCCCCTCCCCACCCATCCCTCCAGGGGCAAGCCTGGGATTGGAGGAGGAAGAGGCAGAGGAGAGGCTTTATAGCTACCAGTTCTCTGAACCCTGCCCCTCAAACCCTAACCCCATGGCACACTCCTGTAGTGCCAACGCACGCCTGTGTGCCGGCCTCACCAGCCCCATCTCCCCCCTCAGCCCCCTTACTCCTAAATATGGCAGCTTTATCAGTCGGGATAACTCTCTCACTGGCATCAATGAGTTCGCCTCATCCCTGGGAACCTCCTATATAGACAGTGTGCTTATCGACTGCTACACAGGACAGCCATCTCCACAGCCCCTTGACCAGGACACTGCAGCCCGACCACTGCCTCCAGGGGACACCCCACCTCTCCAGGGATCTCAGCCTGGAACTGGGTCACAGTCTGGAGCAGTAGCCCAGGCTGGAGCACTAACTGTGGCTGTAGCTCTAACCGTGGCTGGGACAGTGGCCCTGGCTGGGGCAGGATCCCAGGCCGGGGCAGGGGCTCAGGCTGGGGAGGCTCAGATGGAGGCAGGGTCCCATCGAGGTTCGTCCGCTGGTATCCTGAAGCGCCCTCAGAGCCTTGCGCTTGTCGAGGAGCCAATGGTGATCCAGAGTGAAGGGCTGGAAAATGGCCGCAGAAGAACGGTGACCTTCAGTCAGCAGGTCAGCCTGGAGTTTAATTCCTCTGATTAGTTTAACAAATCATCATGTTGAGAGAATTAATGTATCTGATTCTTCTTCCTCCTGTAATAAAGGTGGCAAACATTCTTCTGAATGGAGTGCGCTATGAGAGTGACCTGAGTGAAAATGTGGAGACAGCAGATTCACAGATGTCAATGAGGCTACTGTGTATCGCCATCTACAGGATGCCTCCGTCACTGCGCAGCCTATGCACTAACCATTTCTTGGGTGAGAGTCATGTCACTCGTGTGCTTGTGTTTTATTGTCTGTACGCCTACTGAGGTTAAAATGACCAGTGATGATGTCACCGCAGCCGATCTGTACTCCAGTGGAAGCTGTGTGAGTATGTCTATGTAAATATGAGCCATCTGTCACCCTGTCTTGATCCTATAGGTTGGCTGTCCTTTGAGGGCATGCTGCTGTTCTACACTGACTTCATGGGGGAGGTAGTGTTTGAGGGAGACCCCAGAGCACCCCATGACTCTGAGGCCTACCAACGCTACAATGCTGGCGTCAGCATGGGCTGCTGGGGCATGTGCATCTATGCATTCAGTGCTGCCTTTTACTCAGGTGAGTCCTGCGCACACACACACACACACACACACACACACACATCAGTACACTCATAAAAACACAGAAATAGCACACACACCTCACACAACATCCATCATTTCGATTCTGTATCAGATATAGTTGTTTTACAGGTTTTTCCCTTCTGTTATCTTCCTCTCCTCTTGTTTCTATTCATAGCCATACTGGAGAAGCTGGAGGAGCGTTTTTCCCTCCGCTCTCTCTATTTCTTTGCCTACCTGGCGTTTGGCCTTGGCACGGGCCTTGCTACACTCTCCACCAACCTCTATGTGGTGCTGTCTCTCTGTGTCACCTACGGGGTGCTCTTCTCATCTCTGTGTACACTGCCTTACTCTCTGCTGTGTGAATACTACCAGAGCCCACAGGTTAGTGAATATGAATGGGAATACACTGAATACAACACATAAATGTGAACATATAATGTTCTGAATTGTGTTTTTGTGAAAGTATTTTATACAGTATTGGTCAAGTGTTTTGATATAGCACAGTACTGTGTCTTTATAGATTTATTTGTAAAAATGTGTTGGTTGAAAAAGTGTTCACAGTATCAATCATGCATGTGCCGTCTCTCTCCGTTTTTGTAGTTCTGTGGCTCGTCAGGGGAAGGGACCAGGAGAGGGATGGGGGTGGACATCTCTCTGCTCAGCTGCCAGTACTTCCTAGCTCAGATCATAGTCTCCGTGGCGATGGGACCTCTGACCTCGCTGGTGGGCGGGGCCCAGGGAGTGATGTACTTTTCTAGCGCGATGTCATTCGTGGGCTGTCTGTACTCCTCCCTCTGCGTGGTGTACCACCTGCCCCCCCCTGAGGGTGAGCCTTCCGAAAGTGAGACCCAGCCACTACTGGTGCACATTTAGACCCCCCCCCCCCCCCCCCCTTCTCTCACACTGCAGCCTTCTGTCACAATGCATATAGCCTACACACTCTGTCTCTCTGCAAAGCACATACAGTACTGTACTCTCTCGCACTACTCAGCATAGCTCCTCTTAGAGCTTAGACCGACAGGCAGACATTGGCCACCGTTCTGCGGTGTCAGTGTGTTATAGTGTCCACGTATTTCTCTCCCATAATTTCCACTAAAAAGCGCAACTTATGTTAATTTTGTGCGTGCCTAAATACTTACGGCCCTACAGCCCCTATTCCCCAGGACATCAGAAATAAATTAAAACTATCTTTGAAGGGGTTAATTGTTTTTGGCCTCGCCTAATATATGCATGCGCTGTAGCCTCAATGCCCTGCATCTTCTGTTTTGGTCTGATGTCCGAGGGAATGTCTACCTGCCTGTTTCTCTGAGTCAGCACACTATCATCCCACTGTAGGCAGGCTTAGGGACTGTCTGAATGTGTCACCAATGACCTTTTGCTTGAAGCCCTGAATTCATGTAAGCACAGTAGCATATCTACAGTGCATTTACACACACATGCAAGCCATAGGACCCCTCTCACTCAATGTACAGTTTGTACTATGTGAACAATAAAGAGCCAAACTGTGCCTCTGAGGTTTCACACAAGGCACTCAGATTATTATGGTCATTATTTATTACCATTTTGACTTGACACTCACTAATGCGTTTACAAACATACACACAGAGGTGGACCCTTTACTAAGCCATGGACGTCACTCTGTCCTGTCACCTTGCTCCTGGCGTGACTGTTGTAATGACAGTGATTCTTGTCATTACCAGGAAGAGAAGTTGAAACTGGGGTGTGATTCGGCATTCCATCGGAAACCGAACAAAAAAGAAGAACAACAAATCTGTTGTTTTGGTGGCAAGAAAGAATTCAGGAAGATGCTTGTGAACTATGCTTAAGATGGAGCTGGACAACTTTGAGAGGGAAGACTTTTGGGTTCATATTTGCCAACAGCAAGTGCTTATTTTCACCGCTAAGGCGCATGCTTTAGTTAGGGTTTAGGCTTGTTTCACCACACGACCCAAACTGGCTCACTGGAGTGACCCTCTCACGTTTGGGTTAGTTATCCAGTCTCATCACACGCTGCATTTATTCACTCAATTCATTCGATTATAAACAGCTGAAATAACATTTCATCTTCCATGTTCATCAATCAGCCAATTATAAAACATTGGTGAAATCATAATTACTTTTTAATTGAGAATCTATGACAGGCTAAAAAAACTTGCTTGCCTTGAACATCACTTAATTGACACCGAGACTGTTTCCAGGCATTTTTTTGTTGTTGTTGAATGAATTAACAATAACTCATGCCTGTGTTCAGCTTGATTTGTGAGTTTCACTAGAATGCCCACCACCATGAAACACCCCACTGTCATGAGTCATCTAGAGCTGATGCTTCAGCGGAATGTTGATCAGGGTCTACCACTGAAGCCTCCATAACAGACTGGAAACGTGCCATGATGATGTCATGATTCTGACTGGTTTCTTTTGAGAAAACGGCAACTGTATGGATCATCATGCTGTTGCAACTTTCTTCAATTCAACAAAATAACATTTCTAGTATTTTACAATAGTGTTTTCTGATGTTCTTCATCCTTAATTCCAATATTAACTGTATTACTGTAACGGCTACTTCAGGGTTGAGTTAAATTAAAATTATAATTTTAACTTTTGGGGCTATTGTCCTTTTTTATTAAACTCACTATCATAGAACTTCACACATCTTAGAAATCTACTCTATGCAGATAATTATGCACAAGTGTCCCCTTTGCAAATATTGGTATTAGATTTACAGCTATTATGTATTTCGCATTAAGATATGTAATCTTCATAACTGGTCATTACCAGAAAACCTCTATCCACATGTAGTTTCTATCAAATAAAAACAATTCTCAAAAATCAAACCTAAAATACCAATTTACACCACTAGATGGGTCTGTAAACTGCAACACGTCAGGACTTAAATTGATTGACATGTACAGTGTAGTTCTATGGAGAAAAAAATCTCAAAATCCAGATGACAAGAATCACCTCTTTCCCAGTTACAAAATCATCTTGGGAATTACTCCCATCCATATTCAGTCTTATGCTATATTAAGTCAACTGACAACAGGTCCTTTACATGGCTAGGACTGTTAACTGAAAGCATACCTTATTTCATTGTTAACGTGTGTTAGTCACAATTGTAATTTGGTGTTAACAGTAAAGCATCTTAAATGGCACTTCCACCACTAACCTTTTTTCATTATCTCCAGCACAATACCAGTGTCTAACAGCCCATTTCTGTTTTGATGAAAAAAGTTAAATTCAACCCGATAGTTATACCAATGATTTTTAAAACCCTGAGAATCGTAGTGACGTGGGGAACAAGAAAATATCCTCTATGGCTAGAAACTCATCAGGGTTTGACATTTTAATTGTTCACTTTGAATTCTACCCTGTGATGTCACAAAGCGTTTTTTAGGACCCTTCTTCTTAACCGCAAACCATAGAAACGTACCGTTTACAGATATGTAGACACTAGTATGGCACTGGAGATCATGAATAATAGGTTGAAAAGTGGCAGAATTGCCCTTTAAACAGAGGTGAAATATCCAGCACATTTAACAGCGTATGCAAAACCAAAACACCATGGTTAAAAAGACAAGACTGATTTATTTAATCATCAACAACCAGAATATACAAAGCAGTGGCCGAAGCAACCAAATAGCAATCATGAAATTTAACTGCACTAGAAGAGAAAGAACACTAGGTTGGGAATGTTGTTCTGATAAAGACCATTGTAGACAATTTGAGTCAACCAGACAAAATAACTGAAAATTAAACAGAAAAACAGTATCTTGGGTACAAACTTGTTTTAAAATGCATACAAAACATATGACCAAAGCCTTAAGAATTAAGAGGGGGTAATTAACATTGCAGAAGCCAGACCCCTAAACAGGATCAAGCTATCTTTTATCACGGAGGTGTTCTTTTATTTGTGCCATTTTTGTGTTAACAGATCAGCCAGACAAAGAATTAACTACTAGCAGCAGCACTAAACAAAAGGTATTAAAAAAGCCTGAACTAATAATGCTAACAATAGTCCATTAGCCCCTGCTTAAAACTTATCTTTGGTCTTTGGTGAGTCCGAGGTCACCTTGAAAATGTGGAGAAGGGTGCAGCTGCCTGCCTCTGAATCAACTGGTCAGCAGTAAAAAAGTAGAGAATGTGCTTAACTCATACAGACACAAACTAACATACTGATAAAACAGCATGGATCCTATTTGCACAAGTTTTTTTTTTTGCGTAAGGAAACCAATAAATAACATCTTATAAGGGAGGAGGCCGCTATGTTTAAGGACTCCAGTGCAATGTAATATCTTGGGGGCAAACAAAATCTGTAAAACATACATAAAGCACAAGCTCTACAAGGTGAAGTTGACAACGGCATGTAGACAGAGCAGCGGAAGAGTACAGACTGAGCGTTCTAGGCCTCCACTTCAGCTTCCTTTGAATCATCGTTTTCTGTTTTCTGTTTTTTTGTTTCCACTTGTTCCTGAGGGCAAAATAAACATTTTCAAGTGAGGAGAGAACTTAGTGGCCAGATTTAAAACAGTAATAAAGATGGCTCTACTTTTACTGTGAGACTATTGTATATTGACGGGTTTAAAATCGGACAAAACTGTACCTCCTCCTCAGCTGGGCGCTTCACAGGGTGGTCAACCTCAGCAGCAGCTTCTTCTGCATCTTCAGCTGCATCCTCTCCCTCTCCTGCAATCACATTCATACATGAAGCAAAAACATGGGCTTCAAGCACCTCACGTATCAAATAACCATTAAACATGTTTTTTTTTTTTATCCAGCTGTTAGTCCAAAGAGGAGCATGAATTTACCATCCTCTTCAACCTCTGGCGTTACTTCAGAATGAATTGCACCATTTGTCTTCTCCTCTGCACCATTTGTGTGCTGGAGGGAAGGAACCAAAGAATGACAAACTTTAATATTTCACATAAATGTGGGTAAATTGTATGCATGAGTGACAAGGAATTTCTTTCAGAAAAGTATTCTGAAAAAGTTAACCGAAGAGTTACAGCCAACACGCTTCAGCTTTAAATCAGGGCACATGTTGCAGTTCATACTTAATTCCCCGAGAATAAGGAAAGGGAATGCAATGAGGTCCAACACGTGTCTTAAGGAACATTTGTGCCATTTCACAAACTAAACAAAGAGTAGTGAGTGGGAGTGGGGGTGGGGTAGATGGGGCTGAGTCTGGAGACACCTGTATGATGATGGCGCCAAGACAAAAGGCCATGAGGCTCCCAAGGAAATAAACTTCGGCATCAACTCACTGTTTCCTTGCCAGGTGCGTCCCCACTGCCGTTCTCCTTCTCCACCACCTCCTCGGCAACCTCTTTCTTCTCTTTGAGCTCCTGAAAATATGTTATTCTAGATTAGCTCACTGACACAATTGAAGCATGTCCACCACGATGTGGCCATATACTCAGTCGCCAAAGTCAACGTAGTCATCTTTAACTTAAGATTGTTAAAATTGTTGTAACCTTTCTACACATCTCCAGTATTTACTAGAGGCGCATGCCCGACGACTGCCGAAAGTGCACACAACGGAAGGCATCGGGAACTTGCATCGCCGTTCCCTACAAGAAAGATAAGCATGCACACTCCTCTCGCACCGCGAAAGATTAACGTTATCACTTCCCGCCATCGCTCAACCGTGTAGCTCGAGCGCATTCAAATTGAGGTGCTTTTTTTAAGCTAACGTTTACTAACTTAGTAATAACTTACATTTGCAATGTGGCTACTGTAGCAAGTTGAACGTCAAAACTAGTTGGCTAGCAAAGTTAGTCACAGGCCAAGTCGCCAATAGTTGAAGTTAAATGTCATGTGCAGAAGTACAGTGAAATTGCTTTCTCGCTAAATCAAAACAATGCAGTAATCAATGTAGTACTACTGATGGAGCTAGCGAAGTTATTGAAACTAGTTAAATAGCTAACTAAATGTTTGAGAAATACATACTATTTTTCAGCCATTGACAGTGACTAACATTAATGTTAGCTAGCTACTTGGTTATTATTACACGGTTGGCTACTGTAGTTTGCTATTACAGCTGAAGTTAGCTAGCTGGTGTTCATGCAGGCTTAGCTGAAGAGTAAAGTTGTTAGCTAGTCAAATTAATCAAACTCACCTTTGCTGAAATCTCGGTGGTTGTGGTCGTCTCCACTGCGGTATCAGCCATAGCTAGTTTAATTTAAGGGTATAATATACTTCCGAAATAAATACTTTGTTTGATATTTATGGCAGTGATATAGCCCTGTCTCAATGACACGCTGAGGAGAGAGTTATGAACACCAGCTACAACTGTAGTCCATTAGTTAGAATGGAGACGGTAGATCTAAAACGTAATTGGACCATCTAAAGTAACTAACATGCTTAAACGGTTCTTATTGGACAGATTGTTGTCAATCTCCCGAATTTGATCCCGATTATCAAGCTCCTCCCAGCTGTCCTTCTCCTAATTGGTTGAAAATGTAAAGCGTGCACTCTGATGTAAAGCATAAAGAAAGTGTTCATGTGATAACGTTAAAGGATTTAAATTGAAAGTATCTTAGGGATATTAACATTGTTATCGTCTCTCATGAATTACATTTGACATTTTAATGGTGTTTAATGTAAGCAATAGTCTATTCTAAGAACGTGCTTGAAGTGCGCTTTGATGAATGCAGTCCCTTTCTTTGTGTGACTGCAAGCATTCCCTACATTCAAAAACAACAATATTTTTTTAATCATTAATGCTGTTGCCAATTGTAGTTTTTTTTTGTCTTGATTTGGACATATTTGTATTCAAAACAAGTTGTCCTTGATTTCGTCCATCTAGAAGCATGTGTAAAGCCCTGGTAGAGCCGCTTATCCCTTTGTCTTCAGTGCCTAAGTATCAAATTACAGCACAAAGATGATATGATGTGAAACCATTTGCTAACTAAACCACACCTCTTGCCTCAGTTAGACTTCTCTATTTTAAACATGAAGGTCAGGAACAAAGTCCCTCGTATGAAAAAAAAAATGAGAAGGAGGCTTTTGTATTTGAATACAATAGCTAGCCTACATAAGCCTATTACAAGCACACAGCCAGTAAGCTACCTACACTTATTCACTGTGTCTGTGACTGTCTGTGTAATATGAAATATCTGAACTGTAAAGAACGAATGGTGATCCATGTGAATGTAAACCATTGCAATTCTTGGGCCAGAGTAATGATTGGGAAACAAGCAGCATGTCTAGTCAAATGCATTTATAAAGCCCTTCTTACGTTAGCTGATATCTTAAAGTGTTGTACAGAAACCCAGCCTAAAACCCCAAACAGCAAGCAATTCAGGTGTAGCAGCACGGTGGCTAGGAAAAACTCCCTAGAAAGGCCAGAACCTAGGAAGAAACCTAGAGAGGAACCAGGCTATGAGGGGTGGCCAGTCCTCTTCTGGCTGTGCCGGGTGGAGATTATAACAGAACATGGCCAAGATGTTCAAATGTTAATAGATGACCAGCAGGAAAGTCCACGTGCAGAACAATGGCTTTGGTCGTAGGGTCAGCAATTAAGGTGTGGCTGTCTGATTTGAGTCTGGCAGACAATGACGGCAGGATGGAGAATGGGGTGTGAGGGGAGGAGAGTAGCGTGGTCTCCTTTTTTTGTGAATCTGGAGAAACTTTGCACAGCACATTGTATTACTGCACTTGTATGGACAGTTGGCCACTTCTCTCACTTAACGCTACCAAAGCCTCAGAAGTAATTGAAAAAAAGATCAAGTAGGCCTAAGTATTTCCTTCACAGATTTGATGACATGTCCAATGTAGATTGTGTCCCATGGCCATGATTGTACAGTATGTCTCTCATCGTTTTGTGGTTCATACTGTACATACATTTAAAGTCTATTCCTTATAACACCTGGATGCTTTTATAAATATAATTAGATAATTGAGTGTGGCATTGGTAAGCCCTCACACAGCCATCATTTGGTCTAAGGTCCGGGCAGGAGCATCACATGTTGTATTTTGCTGTCTGCCTGTGTATCTGCACGCGCACTCCCACACACACACACACACACACACACACTTACACATAGATGCAGGCACCACACACACCACGCCAAGCCACTTTGGAGTCTTTTGTTTATGGCCACCGTTTCATTTAGCATGTTGTGTGGGGGCTATTGTATTGCAAATGGAGCTACACTGAGCATCTGTTCCAGTATAATGCAGACTCACTCACTGTGGAATATTATCTTGTCAATCTCCTCTACCCAGACTCAGACATACAGTCAATGCTCAAATACGATAACTCCAGTTTTGCCTCTGATATGATACATGTTATTCATTAGTATCATGGTATTAAGAAGCGTTTTCATTATTCTTACTATTATGAAATTAGACTTTTCATTTGTCCCCCACCAAGAGGGTGGGGTGAGCACCTGCTCCAGAGTATTAGAAAGTGGTACTGCATATCACAGATCACACCTGATTCCTCTCTCCTGGGTAATTTAAGGTGAGCCCTTCTGCTCCGTTTCTCACTCATCTCACAGTTTAAACCTCAGGGAGCTACATATGGCACATCACGTGCCCAGAGCCATCCCACTGAACACGCTTAACTGAGCTCAAGGTGATTAAATCAAATCAAAGTTTATTTGTCACGTGCGCCAAATACAACAGGTGTAGTATACCTGTTATATATATATATATATATATATATATATATATATATAGTGAAATGCTTACTTACAGGCTCTAACCAATAGTACAGAAAAAGGTATTAGGTGAACAATAGGTAAGTAAAGAAATAAAAACAACAGTAAAAAGACAGTGAAAAATAACAGTAGCGAGGCTACAACAGTAGAGAGGCTACATACAGGTACCGGTTAGTCGGGCTGATTGAGGTAGTATGTACAGGCCACCAAAAATGGGGATCACCTGAACATGGTGTGGTAACAGCTTGCGTCGCAGTTCGGTAGGGGCCACTGGGCAGAAGATTTTCATTTGCTTCTCTCCAGGTGCACACTAGAGACGTTAGAGATCACGAAGATTGATAACAAAGCCCTCTTGGGGGTCCTAGATGGAGAGCATTTTTGTTACATGAGCTTTTGACTCCGCCTGGCCAACATTTACTCATGTATGTGGATATCCTTCTTTGGCATTAGGCTGAGACAACCTTTTTAAAAAGGATAGAACAGTGACAAGAGAGAAAGTCTATGAGATGATGCATTTTTGCTGATATTACTCATCTTTCATATCCATAGCTTGGATATTTCTACTCTCAGGGACGAAATTATTGGGACTCATGCATGTGCACTCTTTATGTATGAAGAATATCAAAACAAGTGTTAAATGAAGACCCAGACTTTATTTTTAGGGCACCCTCAAGAGTAATACCCTGGCTGGCTGGTTTGGTTATATTATGTTCACCAAAATACAGACACTTTATTTGATGAAGCCTCAGAGAGCTCATTCAGTCGTTAATCCCAGATTTGACTAAAATGTAATTATGACTGGTGGAAAACAGCTATAATTACATGGACAGATCAAAGGGCTGTGTCAGTGCCGTAGTGGGTTATCTCAGTCCATGGGAGTTTGTGTCTGGGAATCTTGTTTTTTCGTGGGGAAGAGGGCAACTATTGTGTCCATCATAAAGAAATAACCTTTAACTGGTAAATACTTACACTAATAGTTTAATAAATTACTTCCCAATATATCCTGATCATTAATGCACTAAATCAATAGACGACAGCAAAGGAAATGCATTCAATGAAGGCTGACATAGTGTATGTAGGCCTACAGTTACGGTAGTCCTTTTATTTTGGAAATGAAGACCATGTGGAGACCGCAGAGCACTGAAACAGACGTCTGCAATCTAATGATCCCAGTCTTTGGGTAGTCCGGAACCAAAAGAGAAGCAGTCTAACTGTCTGAAAAAAATCAGTCAGTCCAAGCATTACTCATTCTCTGTGACTGGAAAATGGGGGCAATCAGAGAGGGGAGTGTTTGTGAGATAATTTCCTGTCATTTTTTTTCTCTCCCTTTCGTATGCCTACCACCTCAACTTGTTTCCATGGATACTGGACCTCTTCCAGAAATGTCCTCCTGCTGGTGCCTTGTAGTCGGTTGCTTGAAACAGGTAGAAGTTCACTTAGAAAGAGTGAGTTCGAGCAAAAACTGAAGAGAGAGAAATATCCTACATCTGTATGCTGTTCACGGTTGTATCATCTTTACGGTTTGCAGGAGAAGGTCTCAGAATCATGGGCAGTATTCCATTTTACACTCTGACACAGTAAGAGTATTTTCCTCACAGTTGCTACACGACTTAGAAAGCTATGATGGAACATTATTTTGACTTATGAACGGATGCGGTGCAACAGAGTCTCTATAACTGGCTGGACCAGGCAGAGAGAATAGAGTCTTTGTGCTCAAGAAGTTAATCTTTAGTTTTAGAAGGACAGGCAAACGTGAGTCGTTTGGCCATCAGGCATCCCCTCCACCACAAACAAAGAACTTTCAACGTCAAGAGTTTTCTGCTCATGATTGTCCCCCCCCAAAATCTGAATAAACACAAGACTGTGAGTAACACTATCAATCACACCTGACAAACAGGGAGACAAAAGACCTGATCCATGGAATGTAAGTGCTTGAGGGGAGAGCAGAGCGGGGGGCATCAAAGAGCAGAGGTCAGGATTAGGAGGGGCAAGGGTCCCCATAATTAGAAGAATTGGCAGTGGCTAACTGGGCTCTATTCTTCTGAACAGTGGTGTCTTGCACGCTCTGAATGGCTTTCTCGGGGTTCCAGGCAGATCCAATAAAGAAGCAGGACAACATATAAGTTGACTGCTACACAGTGACAGAACCTCTGAAGAGTTCCTAGACAGTGGATGTGCCAGCGGGGGAGCTCAGTCTTTACTATCACTGCCAACAGGGGTGTTGGTCATGTACACTTTCATAAGTACATGCAACAATGAAAACACCTATGATTGCTATCGTACCTTCACCACTGTAATTGGTCTTGCATGATGTATTCTCTGTATCCTTAAAGACTGTGAACTTACAAAGCCACATGGCTGGCTACCTCCTGGAATGTGGCCCCTTGGCCCCAACCCGGAGGTGTCCGGCTCATTTTAAGGCGACAGGAACATTGAAGCATGTAATCATCGATTTAATCTCTCGTTTTGTCAAATTAGCATTAAAGGAGAGAGGACTGAAATGAAAAGGACAGGTACTGGGAGGAAAGGTTTGCAAAATGGATGCCACCTTTTTTTCTGCTATTACCAAAATATTGGAGTTTGTGAAGAGACTGAAAAGGGACAGAGTGTAAAGGAGAGAGGAAAAAGTACTGGATGGATGAGCAATTGGAGAAAAAAAAGCATTCTACTTCAACCCGATAGGCCAACCTGCTGAGCGCCATTTAAAAAATTCTTATTGTACTCCATTCTTGGTGTTATCTCCTGCTTTCCCAAGTGCAAACATCTGTGGCAGGTAGAAAGAATAGCCTATAGATAAGGTGAGCTCTATAGAGAGATTGTGGTAGAGAAAAAGGTTAATGGCAGAGTCGAAGTAAGGAGAACAGGGAATGACTCCACGTGCCCTGTGTTTGTACAACACCACCTTATTCCATCTCAAGCCCCACCCACACTCCTGCCTTGCCAGGAAAGTGGAAATTTCCAGTACTTCAGTTTCTCCAACTCCCCTCTTGGTTTCCCGCCTTCATTCTACCTGTTCCTTACTGCGACTATTGGTCTGTGTAATGCCTGCCCAGAGGCATCTCATTGGTGGACCCCCCTCACTACTCTTTTCCTCCGAACCTACATTCATAAGTCACGCCTTGAGTGTTTTTTTGTTATGTAACAAAACACGAAACCCCTTATCCACATTGAAGGGATAGCAGTGGAGGTGGAAGGTTTTAAGTTCCTTGGTGTACACATCACAGACAAATGGAATTGATTTAAATGTATTTTACCTTTATTTAACCAGGTAGGCCGGTTGAGAACAAGTTCTCATTTACAACTGCGACCTGGCCAAGATAAAGTAAAGCAGTGCGACACAAACAACAACACAGAGTTACACATGGAATAAACAAACGTACAGTCAATAACGCAATAGGAAAAAAAAGTCTATATACAGTGTGTGCAAATGGCATGAGGAGTTAAGGCAATAAATAGGCCATAGTAGCAAAGTAATTACAATTTAGAGAATTAACACTGGAGTTATACATGTGCAGATGATGATGTGCAAGTAGAAATACTGGTGTGCAAAAAAGTAAATAAAAACAATATGGGGATGAGGTAGGTAGATTGGATGGGCTATTTACAGATGGGCTGTGTACAGCAGCAGCGATTGGTAAGCTGCTCAGATAGCTGATGCTTAAAGTTAGTGAGGGAGATATAAGTCTCCAATGGTCCACAAGTCTGAAATGGTCCACTCACACAGACAGTGTGGTGAAGGCACAACAGTGCCTCTTCAACCTCAGGAGGCTGAAGAAATTTGGCTTGTCACCCAAAACCCTGACAAACTTTTACAGTTTGCACAATCGAGAGCATCCTGTCGAGCTGTATCACAGCCTGGTACGGCAACTGCACCACACGCAACCGCAAGGCTCTCCAGAGGTGGTGAGGTCTGCCCAATGCATCACCGGGGGCAAACTACCTGCCCTCCATGACACCTACAGCACCCGATGTCACAGGAAGGCCAAAAATATCATCAAAGCTGGGACAGAGAGACTGAAAAACAGCTTCTATCTCAAGGCCATCAGACTGCTAAACAGCAACTAACCCAGAGAGGCTGCTGCCTACACTGAGACCCAATCATTGTCCACTTTAAACAATGCCACTTTAAATAATGGCACTTTTTACATATCTTATATTACTCATATCACTTGTATTTTATACCATCTATTGCACCTTGCCTATGCCATCGCTCATCCATATACTTACATACTTACATGTACATATTCTCATTCACCCCTTTAGATTTGTGTGTATTAGGTAGTTGATGGTAAATTGTTAGATTACCTGTTAGATATTACTGCACTGTCGGAACTAGAAGCACAAGCAGTTCGCGACACTCGCATTAACATCTGCTAACCATGTGTATGTGACAAATAAAGTGCGATTTGATTTTTGCTCTTAAATGTAGTATTCTTTTATTTTTCTCTGAACAGATTTGACCACACACACTTAATAGATAGAGTTGGACTAGGTGCAAAACGCCATTACCCGTGGGGTCAGTCAGCATCGCTGTTGAACTTAGAATCAGTGGCTAATGGCTCAATAACAGTGGCTCTGACCAATGATGAGGCAGGGCTGTTGTGGGATCACAGAACAGATGATACATTTCCTTCTCCAGAAGATCAGACATTTTGCCTCCAATTTATACTGAATAAAAATGTAAATGCAACATGCTACGATTTTACTGAGTTACAGTTCACATAAGGAAATCAGTCAATTGAAATAAATGAATTAGTCCCTAATCTATGGATTTCACATGACTGGGAATATAAACGTCCCTTTTTCAGGACCCTGTCTTTTAAAGATAATTCGTAAAAATCCAAATAACTTCACAGATCATCATTGTAAAGGATTTAAACAGTTTCCCATGCTTGTTCAATGAACCATGAAACAATTAATGAACATGCACCTGTGGAACGGTCGTTAAGACACTAACAGCTTACAGACAGTAGGCAATTAAGGTCACAGTTATGAAAACTTAGGACACTAAAGAGGCCTTTCTACTGACTCTGAAAAACACCAAAGGAAAGATGCCCAGGGTCCCTGCTCATCTGCGTGAACGTGCCTTAGTCATGCTGCAAGGAGGCATGAGGACTGCAGATGTGGCTAGGGCAATAAATTGCAATGTCCGCACTGTGAGACGCCTAAAACAGCGCTACAGGGAGACAGGACGGAGAGCTGGATGGCAACAACAACTGCCCTTGGTGGAAGAGTGGGGTAACATCTCACAGCAAGAACTGGCAAATCTGGTGCAGTCTATGAGGAGGAGATGCACTGCAGAACCTAATGCAGCTGGTGTGGCCACACCAGATACTAACTGTTACTTTTGATTTTGAACACCCCCCCCCTTTGTTCAGGGACACATTATTCCATTTCTGTTAGTCACATGTCTGTGGAACTTGTTCAGTTTATATCTCAGTTGTTGAATCTTATGTTCATACAAATATTTACACGTTAAGTTTTCTGAAAATAAACACAGTTGACAGTGAGAGGACGTTTCTTTTTTTGCTGAGTTTAGATATCTGTTGGTCACAGATACCTTAAAAATAAAAGGTAGGGGCGTGGATCAGGAAACCAGTCACTATCTGGTGTGACCACCATTTACCTCATGCAGATCGCCTTCACATAGTTGGTCAGGCTGTTGATTGTGGCCTATGCGAAGTTGCTGGATATTGGCGGGAACTGGAACACGCTGTTGTACAAGTCGACCCAGAGCATCCCAAACATGCTCAAAGGACGACATGTCTGGTGAGTATGTTGGCCATGGAAGAATTGGGACATTTTCAGCTTCTGTGTACAGATCCTTGTGACTGCCACGCCTGCTCCCTCCCTCCAGCGCTCAACGTCGCCTGTCTACTAGCCACCGGGCCTGGCAACCCACATTGTGCACACCTGGCAACCATTATTGCGCACACCTGCTCCCATTGTTAAGCACACCTGGACTTCATCCCCACCTTGATTACGCTCCCTTCTTATAGCCCTCACCCAGTTCAGTAATCAGGCCGTATTAGTTCTGTTTTCATGTCAGACACGTCTCTTGTTTTGTAACGCTCTAGGGGGATTATTATAAAACTAATCATCTGTACCTGCGTCCTGACTCTGTCTTCATTAAAAAGTGACATGGGGCCGTGCATTATCATGCTGAAACATGAGGCGATGGCAGAGGATGAATGGCATGACAATGTATCGCTGTGCATTTAATTTGCCATTGATAAAATGCAATTGTGTCGTCTGTAGCTTATGCCTGCCCATACCATAACCCCACCATGGGGCAGTCTGTTCACAACGTTGACATCAGCAAACCGCTCGCCCACACGACGCCATACACATGGTCTGCAGTTGTGAAGTATGTTGGACGTACTGACATTTTTTTTAAATGATGTTGATGGCTTATGGTAGAGAAATGAACATTCAATTCCCTGGCAACAGCTCTTGTGGACATTCCTGCAGTCAACATGCCAATTGCACACTCCCTTAACTTGAGACATCTGTGACATTGTGTTGTGTGACAAAACTGCACATTTTAGAGTGGCCTTTTATTGTCCCCAGCACAAAGTGCATTTGTGATCATGCTGTTTAATCAGTTTCTTAATGTCACACCTGTCAGGTGGATGGATTATTTTGGCATAAGCAAAATTCTCACAAACAGGGATGTAAACAAATTTGTGCACAACATTAGAGAGAAATAAGCCTTTTGTGCATATGGAACATTTCTGGGATCTTTTATTTCAGCTCATGAAACATTGGACCAACACTTTACACGTTGCGTTTGTATTTTTGTTCTGTGTAGATTGAACACCAATGAGACGGTGTCCAAATTGAAATGTCTGTCTAATTTCAAAAGAGCTATCTTTTGATGTAATAGGTAAATGATGGTTGGTAATACAGATATGATCTTCCTTTTAGTCACAACCACAACAGTTGAATTGTGGGGTGGCTACTGGCTAGATCTTTATCTGGGGGTTTATAAGGCTACTTCCTCATCACCAAGGTAGCGAGAGACTGACATTCTGTGTATTCTCAAACATTGGTGGAGCTGTAGTTAAGGATACGTCATAGATAAGCGAACATTGATTGAGAAATGATGGCGTACCAATCGGAGGCAACGAGACAGAGAAACCGAGGGAGGCGTATCCATGGGTTAATGTTAGGGCACACTGACCTCAGCCCCATAATGAAACACCAACAAAGAACCATCTGCACAGCCACCAGAGACCAGAGACGAGGAGGGACACTTTGGGGATAGGGTGGGGGAGGGACTGATAGGAGCCTAGAGACTAAGGAAGGACAGAGAATGAACCAGGGCTGGCCGAGAGATGTTTGTATTTATTATGGATCCCCATTAGCTGCTGCCAAGGCAGAAGCTACTCTTCCTGGGGTATTGCAAAATGAAGGCAGTTATATAAAAAAAACATGACAATACATTTCACAACACATTAAGTGTGTGCCCTCAGGCCATTACTCTACTGCTACATATCTACAACACTAAATCCATGTGTACGTGTGTGTATAGTGCGTATGTTATGTGTATGCATGTGTCTGTGCCTGTGTGTCTCTTCATAGTCCCCGCTGTTTCATATGGTGTATTTTTATCTGTTTTTAAATCTGATTTTACTGCTTGCGTGAGTTACTTGATGTGGAATAGAGTTCAATGTAGTCATGGCTCTATATAGTACTGTGTGCCTCCCATAGTCTGTTCTGGACTTGGGGACTGTGAAGAGACCTCTGGTGGCATGTCTTGTGGGGTATGCATGGGTGTCTGACCTGTGTGCTAGTAGTTTAAACAGACAGCTCTGAGTATTCAACATTTCAACACCAATTGTAATTTTCCTAAGTCCCTCTTTGTGGCACCTGACCACACGACTGAACAGTAGTCCAGGTGTGACAAAACTATGGCCTGTAGGACTTTCCTTGTTGATAGTGCTGTTTTAAGAAGGCAGAGCAACGTTTTACTATGGACAGACGTCCCTCATCTTAGCTACTGTTGTATGTTTTGACCAAGCAGTTTAGTCTCCTCAACTTGCTCAATTTCCACATTATTCATTACACGATTTAGTTGAGGTTTAGGGTTTAGTGAATGATTTGTCCCAAATACAATACTTTTAGTTTTTTGAAATATTTAGGGCAAACTTATTCAAGTGGAATGAAAGGACAAGGAGGAATAAGAGAATGTTTTGGACCTGTAATAACAGGGAATACGGAGCCCTCATACAAAGCAGTGGTCTCCAGTGCACATGGTGAAATAAAGTTGGGGCTCAGGGGAATTCAGTGGTGTATATTTAAAAACAAAGACTTTTACTCAAGTAGTATTTTACTGGGTGACTTTCACTTTTACTTGAGTCATTTTCTATTAAGGTATCTTTACTTTTACCCAAGTATGACAGTTGGGTACTTTTTCCACCAGTGGGGGATATACATGGCTCCTCAGACTCACAAACTAGAACCCCCTTAGCAGCCTGTGAAATGGAGGGCAGCTGTAATTATTCATGAGCAAACTTCCTGTAAATGGCAGAATGACGCCAAGTCAACTGAAACTCAGAAGGCTGATCAAGACTAATGTTTAACCTAGCCCAGGGCCTGTTCTGTTTCCAGCAGACTCTGTCATCTCAACATTTCACATTTACCACAAACTGAGGGTTTTTAAGTCCACACCAGAACACAAGTATTTCACATGCATGTCCTCTCATAGAAGGGAAAACCACTATGAACAAGAGCATAACATTGCTTGCTTTTTAATTTAGAACTACTGAAAAGTGATGACTATCATGACTTCAATGCAAGTGTACTCACAATAGTGGCACTGCTGATAATGATATAATGTTGTATAATCATATTAAAACAGACATCTGTGTGAATCACACAGTCAATAACAAAATATCTACAGGTAAAGGAGCTAGATTACTTAGCATCCGCTGCCCGGTAGCCTGTCTTTCTTGCCCAGCTGTAAGCAAAAGTAAACTGCTAGTGTTGTCAAGTATAGGGCTAGGCACAAAAATTCACCCCCAAAAAATACACAAAGCCTGGAAAACTGACCCTTTAAAGTGAGAATAAAATCTAAAACAGAACATGAATAAAATGGTATCTGAAGGTAAAGGTTCAATCAACAGATTTGAAAAATAACAGTACAACCTGATTGGTGGGAGACTCTTGGTCGGCTGGTTGCCTAGCAACACATATTGGTGGGTGAATTGGAGGGGAATGGGGGGAGGGCTCTGGGCTCTTCAGTAATGTTCCAGAGCAGCAGGCAGACTAGGGAAATACCTGGCACAATTCCCAAGTAGACAATCTGAAAAGGAAAGAGAGAGAAAAGGGAATAGGGTGAGTGTCTTAATGTACCGGTGATTATATTTCTGGTTGTGTGAAGGGAGGTGATTTAGCTGAGCAATAAAATCCACTGCACTCTCTTGTACTTAGAAGCTGATAACATGCTATATAAAAAGTGAATCCTACCAGGTGAGAGGGAAAATATGTAGTATATACACTTATCTAAATGTTTTTGGAAAGGATTGACGAATTTCATGCAAGTATTACGTAAAGAAATGAAGTGCAGTTTTGACTAGACCTACAGTGGCGAGAGCCAAAAGAGAGAGTGAAGGCAAAAAGAAAGGAAAAAAAATAATACAAAACAGGACATTGACTGTAACTTCTGATAAGGGCATAGAGGAGGTGAGATAGAAAGGGAAAAAATGAACAGGAAACAGGCCAGTTTGGAAAGCTCAGATAAGAGAGCGAGAGAGAGTGTGTTTGTGTAGATGCAGGTCTGGCAAGTGTGGGTGTAAAATGTCTCTCAGCAAGTTTCCACTAGCTGCTCTTATGCCTCGTCTGAGACTAATCGCAATATTTCATGTGAAGCAAAATAGGGATAAGAATAGACGACAAAAAGGGTAGTGGGGCAGAAGGTGGAGAAGTGAATGGAAAGAGCATGGGAGTAATAAGAGAAGGAAAATGGGGAGGAAATAGGAAAGTGAGGGAGACAGTGAAAAGAGGAGAGAGTAGGGAGAGCAGTGGTGGCCTGCTGGTAGGCAGGGCTTAGAGAGTAGGAGGTGGGTCTTGGGACTGGGCTGGGGACTGGCTGGTGCAGGCGGTCTCCAAGGCCGATGTGGAGCCTTTGTCAGGAGGAAGAAATTAGGTTCTGTTGTGATTAAAGGGAAGGTTTCTATGGCAATGCAGCGAGCTGTGCGCACAGAGAATTTAGTTGGGCGTGGAGGGGGCTCAGTAGGAGTCGAATTTCAAAGCAAACATCCTCCTCCATATCATCTCTCCTGCCTCTTTCTCATATTTCCTTTTTTTAGCTTAGATTTTTTTTTTTTTCATAGTTACACAGTGAAATTTCAGAGTGGATTAGTCACAGTCTCCCTTCTTTACAAACTGCTGTCAAATCTCTCCGTATAGGGAAAGATATTATTAGCACCCTGTATAAAGATGAAAAAAAAATACTATATAAAATAATACAAATACTGAGCTATATTGTATGCAATTTTTTGGGGGAAATTATTTTTATACTGATGTGTGTTTGGGGTTATTGGAACACAGTATAATTGGTACTTGGGGTTATTGTCTTGCTGAAGATCCACTTGCGGCCAAATTTCAGCCTCCTTTTAGAGGCATCCAGGTTTGTGGCTACCAACATATTTTGTAGTAGCCCTTTTCTGTATATGCATTTTTTTGAACCGCAAAACCCACCACTGGTGTACTGGGCCAAAGAGCTCTATTTTAATGTCATCTGACCATAGCACCGGTTCCAATCCAAGTGCCAATGCCGTTTAGCAAACTCCTGGAGTTTACATTTGTGGAATGACATGAAAATAGAGCTCTTTGGCCACACACACTAGTGGTGGGTTTTGCTATGAAAGAAATATGCAGAAAATAACCTCATACCTCCTTGTAAAATATGGTGGGGGATCTTTGATGTTATGGGGCCATTTTGCTTCCACTGGTCCTGGGGCCCTTTAAGGTCAACGGCATCATGGTGCAGCACCAAAACATTTTTACACAAAAACCTGGTTGCCTCTGCCGGGAGGCTGAAACTTTGACGCAAGTGAATCTTACAGCAAGACAATAAGCCACAACTGAAAATCCACAAAGTAATTTGTAATTGATCACAAAATCAACATTTTGCAACTGCCATCTCAGTCTTCAGACTTGAACCCCATTGAAAACCTCTGGTTTGAATTGAAGAGGGCAAGGATCTGGAAAGACTCTTCATTGAGGAATATAATTACATTTTTGTACCGCAATCACATTTTATATATAGTCCCCTATCTGCCTGAAAAGGCATAAAACAATATCCTACAAATATTCATGATCAAACTTTTAGATATGAAAAGGAAATGAAAATTCCCTTGATACCAGTAACTGACAAGCAGGAAACAGACTGGAAGGATAGAGGTAGGAACCACCTAACACACATTGTCATTCAAAATCATTCAAACTCCTTCATCACATATTAAAGCCTTTATCGAAGCTCTTTAACAATGCGGATTGTTCTTTGTGGCTATCAATCTATGCAGTGAACCTACAATGAGTGGAACGGCAATGATCTGCTGCCCTCTTGTGTTCAGTTGTCAGAGAGGACAGCAGGGGGGTCTTGACAACAGACTTGAATAGGCAAAGCCGGGTGGCCTGTGACACATAAAAAAAACAGCTGGCTGCCAGACTGAGAGAAGTCTCCTAACCTGATTAGTTCAAGCTAAACAAATCACACTTTGTTGAAACAGACCATGATGATGCAGCACCATGGTTGTGGACTACAGGAAAAGGAGGACCGAGCACGCCCCCATTCTCATCGACAGGGCTGTAGTGGAACAGGTTGAGAGCTTTAAGTTCCTTAGTGTCTACATCACCAACAAACTATCTTGGTCCAAACACACCAAGACAGTCGTGAAGAGGCCATGACAAAGCCTATTCTCCCTCAGGAGGCAGAAAAGATTTGGCATGGGTCCTCAGATCCTCAAAGTTCTACAGCTGCACCATCGAGAACATCCTGACTGGTTGCATTACTGCCTAGTATGGTAACTGCTCGACCTCCGACCGCAAGGCACTACAGAGTAGATGTCGACCGATTAATCGGAATGGCCGATTAATTAGGGCCGATTTCAAGTTTTCATAACAATCGGAAATCTGTATTTTTGGACGGTGATTAAATTTTTTTTTTTTAGACCTTTATTTAACTAGGCAAGTCAGTTAAGAACACATTCTTATTTTCAATGACGGCCTAGGAACGGTGGGTTAACTGCCTTGTTCAGGGACAGAACGACAGATTTTTACCTTGTCAGCTCAGGGATTCAATCTTGCAACCTTACGGTTAACTAGTCCAACGCTCTAACCACCTGCTTTACATTGCACTCCACGAGGAGCCTGCCTGTTACGCGAATGCAGTAAGAAGCCAAGGTAAGTTGCTAGCTAGCATTAAACTTATCTTATAAAAAACAATCAATCAATCATAATCACTAGTTAACTACACATGGTTGATGATATTACTAGTTTATCTAGCCTGTCCTGCGTTGCATATAATCGCTTAGGTACACGTTGCTCCAACCATAAACATCAATGCCTTTCTTAAAATCAATACACAAGTATATATTTTTAAACCTGCATATTTAGTTAATATTGCCTGCTAACATGAATTTCTTTTAACTAGGGAAAATGTGTCACTTCTCTTGCAAACAGAGTCAGGGTATATGCAGCAGTTTGGGCCGCCTGGCTTGTTGCGAACTGTGAAGACTTTCTTCCTAACAAAGACAGCCGACTTCGCCAAACGGGGGATGATTTAACAAAAGCGCATTTGCGAAAAAAATCACAATCGTTGCACGACTGTACCTAACCATAAACATCAATGCCTTTCTTAAAATCAATACACAGAAGTATATATTTTTAAACCTGTATATTTAGTTAAAAGAAATCCAGGTTAGCAGGCAATATTAACCAGGTGAAATTGTGTCATTTTGCGTTCATTGCACGCAGTCAGGGTATATGCAACAGTTTGGGCCGCCTGGCTCGTTGCGAACTAATTTGCCAGAATTTTACGTAATTATGACATAACATTGAAGGTTGTGCAATGTAACAGGAATAACGTTTTGTTTGAGATGATAGTTTCTGGATTCGACCATATTAATGACCTAAGGCTCGTATTTCTGTGTGTTATTATGTTATAATTAAGTCTATGATTTGATAGAGCAGTCTGACTGAGCGATGGTAGGCAGCAGCAAGCTCGTAAGCATTAATTCAAACAGCACTTTTGTGCGCTTTGCCAGCAGCCCTTCGCAATGCATTGCGCTGTTTATGACTTCAAGCCTATCAACTCTCAAGATTTGGCTGGTGTAACCGATATGAAATGGCTTGCTAGTTAGCCGGGTGCGCGCTAATAGCGTTTCAAACGTCACTCGCTCTGAGAGTTGGAGTAGATGTTCCCCTTGCTCTGCATGGGTAACGCTGCTTCGAGGGTGGCTGTTGTCGATGTGTTCCTGGTTCGAGCCCAGGTAGGAGCGAGGAGAGGGACGGAAGCTATACTGTTACACTGGCAATACTAAAGTGCCTATAAGAACATCCAATAGTCAAAGGTATATGAAATACAAATCGTATAGAGAGAAATAGTCCTATAATTCCTATAATAACTACAACCTAAACCATCTTACCTGGGAATATTGAAGACTCATGTTAAAAGGAACCACCAGCTTTCATATGTTCTCATGTTCTGAGCAAGGAACTTAAACGTTAGCTTTCTTACATGGCACATAATGCACTTTTACTTTCTTCTCCAACACTTTGTTTTGCATTATTTAAACCAAATTGAACATGTTTCATTATTTATTTGAGGCTAAATTGATTTTATTGATGTATTATATTAAGTTAAAATAAGTGTTCATTCAGTATTGTTGTAATTGTCATTATTACAAATAAATACTTTTTTGATGTTTTTTTTTAAATCAGCCGATTAATCGGTATCGGCTTTTTTTGGGGGTCCTCCAATAATCGGTATCGGCATTGAAAAATCATAATCGGTCGACCTCTACTACAGAGGGTAGTGTGTACGGCCCAGTACATCACTGGGGCCAAGCTTCCTGCCATCCAGGACCTCTATACCAGGCGGCGTCAGAGGAAGGCTCTAAAAATTGTCAAAGACTCTAGCCACCCAAGTCATAGACTGTTCTCTCTGCTACCGCATGGCAAGCGGTACCAGAGCGCCAAGTCTAGGTCCAAAAGGCTTCTTAACAGCTTCTACCCCCAAGCCATAACACTCCTGAACAGCTATTTGCATTGTCCCCCACCCCCTATTTTACGCTGCGGCTACTCTCTGTTTATCATTTATGCACAGTGACTAACTCTACCTACATGTACATTTTACCTCAATTACCTTGACTAACCTGTGCCCCCACACATTGACTCTGTACCTGTACCCACTGCATATAGCCTCGCTACTGTTATTTTACAGCTGCTTTTGAATTATTTTTGACTTATCTATTTTTTACTTAACACTTATTTTTCTTAAAACTGCATTGTTGGTTAAGGGCTCGTAAGTAAGCATTTCACTGAAAGGTCTACACCTGTTATTTGTCACATGCACCGAATACATTTTATTTAATTTGATCATAAAAAAAAAGAGTATTATAGAAGTGCAAGTAATACTATCTATCATACATTAAATCAGAACTGAAACGGAGACTTGTGGTCATTGACTTTTGGTTGAAATTCAGGTGATAATAGTTTATGACAAAAGCAGCTATTCTCCCTAGGCATAGGTCCTTCACCTGGCGGGTAGCTATGGCTGTGTCTGTGTGTGCCGCTCCTCTCAAGCCACTAGGGGACGCCGGTGGCAGTTAGATGAGTTTGCCGTCTTTCTCCTCACTCCTGCATAACGCAATGATCCCTCCTTCAGCAGGACCTATGGAATATTATCGCTTATAGCGGGTATACAGTAATTGAGAGGGTTCATGTTGACAGTACAGTATGTTTGAACGGTTTGATCTTCATCGACAGTCTTAGTAGTCCGGTGAAGGGAATGAAAAACAAAGACTGCAAAGTATCATAACCGAAAATGATATTGTTTGAAGGGAATGATTCTCTGGCGTAGTTCTCCATGGGAGAGAGGCCGCTCTTCCTCGTCAGTAAGAGGAGACTCCTCTGTGTTATAGTCATCCCTGAGGAACACAATCACACACAAACAGGGTACATGTAGAAACACACAAGCTAAAAACCAAAACACAAAAGTACCAACCCAGTGACTGGAGGCTGTATGATGATATTCCATCTGGTGACGTCTGGGTTCTAACCCAGTAGAAAAATCAGGACAGGTCTTCTGGTTCATACTCCTTATCAATATCCTGTGAGAAGAAACAGAGAGAGGGTTACATTGCACAATATGATGTGTGTGTACATACAGACTGACAGTAGACTGGTCCTGATCTTCATGCTGAAAGATGAATGAAGCAAAGTACAGTGAGATGAAAACCTGCGCCAGAACGCTCAGGACCTTAGACTTGGGGCGAAGGTTCACCTTCCAACAGGACAACGACCCTAAGCACACAGACAAGACAACGCAGAAGTCTCTGAACGTCTTTGAGTGGCCCAGCCAGAGCCTAGACTTGAACCCGATCAAACATCTCTGGAGAGACCTGAAAATAGTTGTGCGGCAATGCTCTCCATCCAACCATGAGAGGATCTGCAGAGAAGAATGGGAGAAACTCCCCAAATACAGGTGTGCCAAGCTTGTAGCGTCATACTGAATAAGACTCAATGCTGTATCACTGCCAAAGGTGCTTCAACAAACTACTGAGTAAAGGGTCTGAATACTTATGTAAATATGTCTAAAAAACTGTTTTAGCTTTGTCATTATGGGGTATTGTGTGTAGATTGATGAAGGGAAAAAAACAACATTTTAATACATTTTAGAATAAGGCTGTAACGTAACAAAATGTGAATAAAGTCAAGGGGTCTGAATACTTTCTGAAGGCAGCGTGTCTTACTATACTTTAGGACTTCTTGGGGACCAACAATTTCCATTGAAAAATTCATCCCTAACCTTAATTTGAACCCTAACCCCTAAGCCGAAAATAGCCTTTCTCAAAGTGTGGATGGCAAAATGGCCTCACTTCTCTGAATTTTCATTGGTTTACTATTCTTGTGAGGACTTCTGGTACTCACAAGTATAGTAAAACCTACACACGCCCATCTGCTGAGTGTGCATATGGACTCCTACCATGGCTGTGCTGTATTGTGTGTTGCTGGCAGATCAGGACAGTCAGAGCAACATTCCAACATCACATCCACAGACATTACACCTACACAGTTAGAGCTGAACTCAATGGGAGAGAACTCACATGTGAAGATTTGCTTCAGTACCTGAAGATTCTTTGTGACCAAAAAGTTCACAAAACAATAGATATTTTGGAAAAGTTGTGTATTATCAATACAATAAGCATTAAAAATAACAAATGTTTCAAACTACCAATGCAGTTTCAGTGCAATTTCAGAATATACATGTTTTTTTCAGCAGGGCAAGTCACATCAGTATAAACACAGCAAATGCCTGTTAATAAATACATACATTAAAATTAATAAATAAAAGCACGCTACTGAAGTTAATCATATTCAAGGGAGATTTCTATTTTTTTTTTTTAATTGGTCACTGTTTTGATGGTCTTCGATTATCTCCCTATTGTCCTATGCTATAGGAAGCTCTCAGGTGATACCTTCACTAAGGTAAAACTTCAAAACAAAAATCAGCCTCCAAACGTAACACTCAAATGCAAGTGAAATGTAAAATAAACAGAGAAAAATAAAAAAACGACAGTACACTACAAAGCATTGCTTTTGTGAATGAAAATGAAACAAAGGGAACATTTAAGTGGAAAGAGATTGTCTGTGGGATTGAGATAATCATAAGATGTGATCCACTAAGCCAGAGCTTAGAACATCATTTAAAACGGTCCAACGCAGTGGCTTTCATCTCAATATGGACTCACTTCTGGGTAACAATCAAGTACCTTGCTGTGATAGTTTATTAAAATGGTCAAAAATAAGCAAAAATAGCTTTTTAGCAAAGAGCAATTTCTCAAGCAAGAATTTTGCTAAGACTATCGGAGTGGTCTGAGTGGGGAGGGGAAACGGAAAACTAGTTGTTATTGGCCGAGAGGTTTGGAACTCTTTCTTATTGGTCCATTAACCAATTCACTGCCTGGTGGTGATACCAGGCACATCAAAACTCCATCCCACCAAAACAGGCTGAAACTTCAGGTGGTCTTTTCAAACAGCTCTCACACTAAAAGGGCATTATCATCATATTCACAATTTCACAGTATTATTCCAACCTCAGTGTGGAAACATAAAACAATCACATTTTGACTGCGCTGGGCCTTGGTGACTGCCATTTCAAATTGGTGACTGCCATTTCAGGTATTTGGTGTGCATGTCTACCTTTCGTACTGCTCGTTACGACCCCAAAATAATTTCCCATGTAAGCTTCAACATATCCTTTTAACACAGGCATAGCTTGTCTGCTTGAACTGGGAGGTATATTAACGCTAATTTAAGATATGTCACTCATTGCGACAGTACTTGCTGGGCACCGATGCATCAAAACAAAGCTAGCGAACACATTTTAGCTCCAGTGAGAGGGTGAGCATGACCTCCTGCGATGACAGTCAGTTCTCCACAGAATACAAATCCGATCCAAGGCCATTAGAATACAAGTCGAGAAGGTTGGCTGAAGCAAAAGCTTCAGCAGCAATAGAAAGTTCTGCTCGACACACGCACTCCTTTATATAAGTGATCCATACTCAAATATACAGTATACTCATATAGTGCTCTGACAAGCACACAACCGTTCAAGTGTTCAATCATACTGGGTTAGGATAGCAACGCTCTCACTGTTTTTTGCTGCAATATTGTTACTATGTCAACAATGTAGTGAGTGGACGTCAACTTTCCTTTTCACGATCATGTATTTTCTGTCTGGCTCCTTCGCCAGGTTCGGGTGACATGTGCGTAATTAGGCTTAATCTGTTTTCCTAGAGCATCTTCAGTCCCACCACAGAGGCGCCCTAGAACCAAACTCGTATCTATAGTCTATGTTCTAGTACCATTTGTTGATCACACTGGCCCTCCTCATGAAAGAGTGACAAGATAAACTGGCAAATACTCAATGTAAACAATGTCAGATTCTGAAACCGAAACACAACATCATCGTGATTGTTCAAGGACCAACACAGGACTGACACAAATCTAAAACACAGCATACAATGTTCAATCCAGTGTCCAATGGCAATAGGCAACCCAAAGGGTATAAAACAGCCATGTGAAATGTTGAGACCATCCATCCATCCGGCTGTCTGTCCGTCGGTGAATCAGAAAGATGAGTTTGTTTGATTGGGGGTTCAGTTGTGAGTTTGAGGAGAGAGGGCAGTTCCGACAGTCCAGTTCTATCATTGGTTTCGCCCAGAGAGAGAGAGAGAGAGAGAGAGAGAGAGAGAGAGAGAGAAAGATCGGAGAGTGTTTCTAACAGACAGATGTTGGGAAGGGGGATGTGGTCACAGGGTAAGCCCCCCTCTCCTCTTTCGCTCACTGCTTCTTCTCCATCTGTTCCTGGGGGTTCTGGTAGGTCTTGCTCCTCCATCTCTCATCCCTCTCTACCTGATACACTCCTCCTCTGATGGGCTTTCTGATTCCTCGTTCTCACTGTCCTCTAGCTCGGGAAGGTCTCCCCACAGCAACAAGTTTAAACCTGCAACAAAAGACAAAGTCATCACCAAAGTTTGTGTGTGGCAGACTGTGTGGTGCAGCAGTTTAATTAAGTCTTTCCTCGCCAACTAGCTTAGTCAATCAAAAAATGGCCAAAGCTGAAACAGGCTGGCATCCAGGCGTTGCACAATGACCCCAAGTAATATATTCAACCTCTGCATTTGTTTCTGCTGGTGCTTACTGATGTGGTAGTAGAGATAGGAAGAGTACACACACAATGCCAAACATTGTGTCAGTCGGTGTTGCATCTTGTCACAAACTATGCATTTAGGGGAAATTCTTCTTTACATTTACTTTAACTAACTCCTTTGGGTTCAGGACATTCCTCTTGGGATACAGTCTGTATTCTTCATGAGCAGGTACTGTAAGAGGCCAGTGTGCTGGGAGACAGTGAGTGAAAGAAGTTTTAACCTGTAGCATCCAGTCGGTTGAGGGTGGACACAGCATCACTGTTAAACATCCAGAAATGGCCATTGTTACAGGACAGCAAGCAGGGCTTACAGGGAGCGACCACGTGATACCCCACAACATTACCACTGAAGAGGGGGAGAGAGGGGAGGCAGAGAGGAGGAAATCGATACAGAGAAACGGGGAGGGGGAAATTTATATGTAGAGAGGGAGGGTGAGAGAGAGAAACAAAAAAACATGTCAGCTTTTTATAGGGAGCACCTGTGAAAGTGCTAACTATCAGTAGGCAGTAGGTGTCTATTATCTACCCAATGTGTTTCTGTGAACAACAACAAAGCACAGGAGAAACAAAAGGGGCCTGACAAAAGCCTTCCTGTACCCACCAAACTGCTGGCTGAACAACTTTCCTACTGAAGCACAACACATGGACATTTGCATGCATTTACATTGGTATTTGTCAATATAAATATGAATTAAACAACACCCCCACCAAAACAGCCACCACAGTGTTTGCGCTGTTATTTTATTAACATAAAGCACATAGGATTATATGGCGATGCAAACAGGTTAGAGTGACGTGAGCAGGCAAACCTGTGATTACAGTAACGTTAAATACATACCATTTCAGGCAGGCGATATCTCTCAGTTTGCATCTGCAGCTTTCTGTAGAGTAGCAGCTGGCCACAAAGTCAACAGTTCTAGACGAGGAGGTGGGTGGGGTGGGGTGGGGGGGGGTTATTGGGATTGTTAGAAAGAACAAAGGGGCACCATCTCATTCTAGCCATAGAGTGTGATAATGGATAAGAACTTATGTTGATTTATAAAGTATTCACTATATCTCACAGTAATCACAAACACTCAACATATGAACAAAAACAACTGACAGATGAGAGACCCCCCCATAGTAAACATAATATTAGCTCATTAGTCACAACTCCATCCACACATTCAGTGATCATGTCATTACAATAGTGGCGGTATTGCTTACCTGTTGGGAGGTATGTCCGTAGAAAACAGCTCAATTTCTGTGTCTGCAAGAAGTACTGCCTTCATTCCTCTTGTGCAGAGTAGACTCTCACAGTATACACAATTCACTTGAGTGACACATTTGTTTTTGAAGTTGGAGGTAGACATGCTCTTTAAATACTGTTCTGCTAGCCCCAGAATCCCAGTGTCCAGAGGAAATGTGTCAAAACAGATCGATCAATGTAGCAATGGTAGCTCCTCTGAAACGAACGTTACCAAAAATAAAAATGTATAGCTAACTGTTACCTAAGTTAGCTAGCTAAACACTATTGTTACTGGATAACTTATTAGGTAACTTAGCTAGCAACAACTAGCTGGAGGTCGTTAGCAGCAGGTTGGTTATAAAACATACGCCACAAATCAGATGGCGTAACGTTATCATATAGCTACCGTTAACGTTTCCACGTCTATATTGGAGGTGTCAATAATTAGCTAACTAGATAGCTACCGACTCTTGTTGATGGCAAGCTAGCTACATTAACTACTTGTCAACACAAAGTCGCAAGATAGCTATCGTTAGCTACGTCAGTTAAAGTAACGAGTGACCACAATAACACAGCATCCGATGTTCAAAATAGCTAATGGTCTGTTGCCATTTCAACTTATCTTCGAAGTGCTCTTCCCATATGAAACAATCTCCTGAATCTTTGTTCAGTTGCGTCGTTGCATTCACAGATTCAGTCAAATGTTGTAGTAGTAGCCAGCCAGCTTCACTGTTGTGTTGATTGTTTATAACTTCCTGTTAGCTACCGATACTTCCTGAAACATTTTTTAAACGGCTTTAGGTCGAATTTCGATTGGCTCTTGAGGACAATAATGACTATTCCATTGGGTAATAATCGTATGTCACGCCTACCTAGGTAATCTTGACAGTCGATTTAAAGGATGTTATGCCATTCATAATCAATTCAGCCAATCGAAAGATGCAAAATCTCATATGTTTCGATGAAGAGGCGGGGTTATTTTTGAGAATTGGTGAAGAAAGCACCAAATAAATCTTCACGAGGGACTTCAATTAAATAGTAAAGCTCGTATTCTCATGGAAATCGACATACGAGGTAAAATCAATGTGGTGCATGTATAAGATTTGCTTTTAGCAACTTGCATTGTAAAGCGTGTGCGATGCAGTATGTGTTTATATCACACAAATAGTTAGAAAAGTAACTTTTGCAAGTCATAACTTTGATGTATGTCAACGTTTGTAGAAAGACAATGGGTATCTAGCTAGTTAGCAAACGGTATCCCGGAGACTTTACCTTCTTATTATACCTCAGTGGACTTGACTAGCTAGCTCCTTAGCCTACCTCTGGTCCTGAGACTTTTCTATGGCAAAAAAATAGCTAAATGCGTTATTCTTATAGCCTGATGTAACCATCCCTATTATTTCCCCCTTCACTTATGGATGAGTGAAAAGGAAATAATTGTGAATTTAGCGAACAGGCTGATTCCGCAAGGCTTTCATTCTTATGCCACACATGTTCAAATGGAACAGTTGTATTTCCCTCCGCGTATAAAAGCCTTTCGTTTTTCACATTGTTGTAATGTATGTATTTAAATATCCTCCTATTTCTTTTCTACAGCCAAATGCATCTTGCGACAATATTGGAACTTGCGTGATCTGACCGCAGATAGAGCAATGAGCTAATTATAAATATATTTGATCTGAATGTCTGTAAAAAAAATATATACATGATAGATTTTGACCTCATGCTACAATTCCAGGCTATATTGCAGCCTACTACTCTACAAGATCCAATGTTGTATATACAATGTTATATATGTTATCGTTAATATCATCTGTAGGGCTAAACTTTGATAGCACCTTCTTTAAAGGGGTTTTCGCTCAGCCGCTATAGTTAGTTTAGTAAAAGAGCTATAACTCATTGATTGGTTGACATTGTGATATGCCCATGTTTTGCAAACACCATATGACTCTATTTCCCTCGAGATAGGCCTAGGCTATATTAACTGTAACGTGTTCTAAGCTACCTATAAACTAATACAAAGTGTAACTGCTTATATAATTTACAAGCCCTTATAAAAAGGTACCCCAGTTTGTTTTTAAGTGTTATTACCCTTTTCTGAGTTGAACTGTTTTTAGTCAATTATATTGTCAATGTCATGGGCACATTGGACCACATTGAACTGAAATATATTTGGACCTTTATGTTCTCTGGACTCTGCCAGATATGGCCCCACCCTAAAACAATCTAATGCATTTCTCTCAGGTAATTAGTCAATCACATTTCAAGAGTACAGCTATTATATTGAGTCAGATTAGCCCTATGTTTTATTACAGTGTAGTGTGTAGGCAAGGGTCCGTTCACCAACTCTAACCGTCACTGTTAAGAACTACAGTTGGATCTCATCGGACTGCCCTCCCAACCCTGTAAACCCTACACCCAACCCCCAGACACATGGCAACACCCAGCATCTGGCCTAATCACTGCAGTATCAATAAAGTTGCCCATTGTTATAGGTTTGAATGATGTGTAAAGCCCACTATTTTATCCATACATACACAGTATTAAATACTGGGCTAGTGTGATAATGAATATGTATGGAAAGCACTCTGCAGTTTATGTATCAACCAGATAAATGCGATACATGCTTAGTGTGTGGGCTTTTCCCCCATGCCTGCGCATTGGCTTCCCATTCCCAGCTCATCCATGTACCCCACTCTGACTCTAGGAGGAAGCGCAGAGAGCCACGGAGCCAGGCCATCCTCCGACCGTCGTGGTTACAACCACTCACTGAAGGACTAAACTTTTTGGGAGTCTCCTCATCCGGCCGTGCTGGCTGACTGGTTATTGTTGGTTTAGGGGAATGCATCTCTCCTCTGTTTGCTCTATAAACGGGTTTGGGAACGCATTGAGGAAGGGGTCCACACGAATGGGAATACGGCAGCGCCAAACTCTTACAATGCGGCCAGAGTGAAGGGGGCAGAAGACAATACCATTCCACGGGCTGTGGGGCTGCTCGCTACAATATTTCAGTGGGGTCTGCTTCCAGACGAATTGTTTCAGTTCCATTTTTTCTCTCTGATTGCTCCTATAACCCATTATTGCGACGAATAGTGCTTTTGATTAGAAGAACAAGCCATGACGTCTACGGCCAAATTCCGAAAGGACAAGGAGATCGTAGCCGAATATGAGACTCAAGCTAAAGGTAATACTTTTCTACCAAGTTTTATATTGTTATAAATGCTGTTTCTTGCGCTCATGTTGGCTATCCAGCCCACAATGCCTTGTCGCATTTATTTTCCGCTTCGTGGATACGTCAACGTGGATCAGTTATTCCTGTCTAAGCCTACCCCAACATCCAAACGAATAGCCTATTCATTTTACAAAGGGTAACACCGTGTGGGTCCTATTTGATGGGTTTAGTAGGCGGATTATTGTTGTTTAATTGTCATCATAGTCTACCGTGGTGTCAAATCCAAGCGTTCTTTTAACAACATCTTGATAACCTATTTTATCGAGAGTAGCCTACCAAATCACCAGGCCCACAGTTAAAAAATACATCTGATAGCCTTATGTCTGAATTACGCTGTGTTAGTGCATTCATATACCGCATTAATAAGACAGTATGAAATGTGGTTTTTGCTCGCCATGGTGATGTTATGTATGTAGCCTACAGATTCCACATGCCTGTGAAACAACGCAGGGCGTTTTCTCTCCCTGCAGGTCTCCCTGCCTTCTGGTGTGGTGCTAGGCATTCAGAACAACGTTAGGAATAGGACAAACTTGTGAATTAAATGGCCCGTCGCCTCACGTGCGAGGGTCTGTCCGAGGGTCACCGAATGTCGCCTGAACCAAGGACACGGGAGCACGGGAGGGTTTTGGCGAGGTTTTGTCAAGGGGGAGAGGATGAGAAGGGGTAGTGTTTAGCGGGTTAACTGTTTACTCGCTGATGGTTTATCGATGTTTGTTGTCAAGGGGATCATGGTATTTTCATGGTTAGGAAGTCAGTCATGTTAGATGTATATCTGAGTGGTAATAAGGATTGGAGAGGAAACTGTAGAGTGAGAGAGAGGACAGGAGAGAGAGAGAAAAGGACAGGATATGATCCTCCTAATCAACAGCACTGCACCCACAGAAGATTAGGTGACCCCCCCCTGTTATGGGTCAGAGAAGGAGACAGAGAGGGGGACAGACACCACTTCATCATAAGCTAGTCAGGTTAGCTGTATCCTAACAGTCTGAAAGCGCTCCCCCCTCTCCTTACCGTACCTCTTTAATTCACAACCCCTGCTATAACTATACCCAAATCCATCCATATAGGAGAAATGAATGGACAGGTTTCCAACAGTGGACAGACGGGAAGAACAGGAGAGAGAAGGAGAAGAAACGTTTGATTAAGTTGGCACAGTGTGTTTGTGACTGTAACAGACCAGTAAGACTAGCCCAAAGGCTGGCAGATGGCGATATTGAGTCACGTCATCTTACCGTCCAAATGCATTGTATGCAGCCGGCAGTACATTCGTTTCCCCGTGGACCGATTTTTACCGAAAACATTTTCCATTCAGGCTTTAAAGGCTTCGATTTCCTCTTTATGCATATTTTAATTTTTACACCACAATGCTAGTGGCTGAATGCTAATCCCAGATGATGTGTATCGTGTTCAGCCAATCATGTTACAGCAGTCTGGTTTTTCACCCCTAACCTAATGCAGGGCTGTATCTCATTAGTGGAAACCAAGACTCTTCTCAGGGCGGGTCTGTCGGTTTTGACCCTTTTCGTCGCAGGCGAAGAGAACATACGCAGCAGGTTAGGAGAATTAGGTTAAGGTTAGGAAAAGGGTTAGGATTAGCTAAAATGTTAAAATTGTCCCCAACGCGAATCGAACATATCTAGCTACAACCAGGTCTGCCCTGAGAACAGTCTTGGTTTCCACTAATGCGTTGCTGCTGAAGCCCAAATCAATGGACAAGTGGTTTTTTGGTAGTGACGTAGAGAAAACAAACCGGCGTGAGCGTCAACGGTGTATTTTTCTCAAGTGTATGCGGAGCGATTCTGATAAAATAAGCAGATAAATGGCATGGGTCGTTTGTTGCAAAGGAATTTGAGAAATTGTTAATTCCCTATGCTAAGTAGACTAGCTAAATATGTAGTTTAAAATGTATTGGTCTGTAAGCTAAGGTTTCAGTCAAATGAGATATATATTTGAAACAATGCAGCCTACCTGTGTTGATTTTGGTCGTATATAGCCTAGTCGTATATAGCCTAGTCGTATATAGCCTAGTCGTATATAGCCTGGTCGTATATAGCCTAGTCGTGTATAGCCTGGTCGTATATAGCCTAGTCGTATATAGCCTAGTCGTATATAGCCTGGTCGTATATAGCCTGGTCGTATATAGCCTAGTCGTATATAGCCTAGTCGTGTATAGCCTAGTCGTATATAGCCTAGTCGTATATTGCCTGGTCGTGTATAGCCTAGGCAGACTGAGCTGGAAAAATCGAGGACTCCGATTTCAAGAGAGAATACTTTTATGTTAAACGACGAGACTAGCTAAGTTCTTTATGAACTGCTAGGCTGTATCTACAACTCTCCTCACAGTTGGTGAGCTAACATAACTGTTTAGTGCTGGCAGGCAGGTACAGTAGCTCCCATAGGACATATAAGGCGAGTCAAAAGGAACACACAACAATAATATGTAAGGGCTACATAGTGAACATAACAAATACAACTGTTTAAATGGATTCTCTTGACATTTAAGTTGGTTTTCGCAACGCGGTGTCTGTGAATTGACGCGCTTCACTCTCGCACGCACATTTTGAGGCGTCAAAAGAAACTGCGTCAAAAAATAGTTTTAACCAGATTGCCTGAACGCGATACACAGGATTAGCATTTAGCCACTCTTGCATGGTGGTGGAAAATGGTGTTTCATAAGGAAAGTACACATATTTCCCCAGTTTATTTCCTCTTTTCTCACCATTAAATAAAGTTAAGGAGTAAATCGAAGCCTATGCAGCCTGAATGGAAAATGTTTTAGGTACCAACCGGTCCACGAGGGATACGAATGTATTTCCGGCTGCATACACAGAAGAGAACAGAGGGGTAGAAAGAGAGGCTGTCGTGGTCCAATGAGGAGGAGGCTGGGAAGTAGGCCCATACCTTTTCTCTCTCTTTCATTCTTTTTTCCCTTTCACTCCCCACCCTGGGAATGGAGCATGAAAGCAGGTCAGATGTATTCACAGATAGTATGGCTCTCTATCGCTTAGCAGCATCACACTGAGGCCATGACCCTGTAGGATCTGAGTTGTTGGCAGTGACTTGTTGACCAGTGTTTGGGAGTAGTGAACTACATGTAGTTAACCTAGTAATTTAACTACATTTTGAAGTAGCTTGGTGGTATTTGAACTGAATTCAAATCTAGGTAGTGTTTTCAGTAGTTAATAACGTTTTTGCCATGTAGCGGTGTAGATAGCTACTGGAACTACACACTACTTTTTTAGCAAAAATAAAATATGGGCAATCATTTCCTTCATTCTTTGGCATCAGACCTGTCTAATTCTCACTTGAAACATCGTTTTTTTGTGTTTAATGGGCTAAATTACACATTCTGTTAACATATGACCCCAAAGTGAACTGGTCTTGTAATTTGTAGTTGACATTTCAGATTTACATATGATGATTTTTCACAAATTAGTTTGGATGTAGTTAACTAAAGTTACTTTGAAAGAGTAGTTAAGTAAACTATATTTCTCTTAAGGGTAGCTTTCGTGTAGCTTAACTTCTTTCAGTGTAAAGTAATTTGTAACTTGGTAAACTATCTTTTCAGAGTAGTTTCCCCAACACTGCTTGTTTCAGTGTGAAGTAATTTGTAACTTGGTAAACTATCTTTTCAGAGTAGTTTCCCCAACACTGCTTGTTTCAGTGTGAAGTAATTTGTAACTTGGTAAACTATCTTTTCAGAGTAGTTTCCCCAACACTGCTTGTTTCAGTGTGAAGTAATTTGTAACTTGGTAAACTATCTTTTCAGAGTAGTTTCCCCAACACTGCTTGTTTCAGTGTGAAGTAATTTGTAACTTGGTAAACTATCTTTTCAAAGTAGTTTCCCCAACACTGCTTGTTGCCCTGAAGGCTGTTGCTGTGTTCCTACAATGACAGAGGTTTCATGCCTGGCCAAGTATCTGAGGTTGCTGCAGTGAGTCTGCTTTCTGAAGCAGAAAATGTGTTCTTACTACAGTGTTATAAGAATATACAACAATTTCAGGGAGAACACCTACGTCCTCTTTTTCTTAATGTTTTCTCCCATTTCATGCCCATCGGTGCTGTAGTGGCGCCAGGAGAATTGGATATACTCTAATGTAGCCAACGTTTTCCCAAACGGACCACCCAGCGAAGGAAAGGTGATCTGTGTGAAGTTCTATGAGAAACAGTAACACACTCTGACTGACCTAAAATGATGAATCCCATATTAGTATTTCAGAGTCAGGTCAACCCAAGTTGTACTGTGCAAGTAGGCTAATAGTAGGCCGTCTATTAAAGCAGATAAATTAGTCTGTCAACTGAGTCACAGGTTTCAGATTTTTCCATTTTGTCCCCCCCAGGTTTTCATTCTCAAAGTCACATATTTTTTATAGATGTCACGTCCTGACCAGTAAAAGAGGTTGTTTGTTATTGTAGTTTGGTCAGGGCGTGGCAGGGGGTGTTTGTTTTATGTTTCGGAGGTTTTGGTATATGTTCTATGTTAGTATATTTCTATGTCCGTGTCTAGTTTTTCTGTTTCTATGTTTAGGTTTTTTGTTTGACCTTCAATTGGAGGCAGCTGTTTCTTGTTGCCTCTGATTGGAGGTCCTATTTAGTAGAGGTTTTTCAGCCTGTGTTTGTGGGTGGTTGTTTTCAGTCTAGTGTTTTGTACCTGACGGAACTGTTAAGCTGTCGTTTGTTTTGTTTACGTATTCAATAAAAGTTAAAAATGAGCACTCAACCCGCTGCGCCTTGGTCTACTCCCTTCGACGGCCGTTACAATAGAAAAATAGAAAAGGTCCATAACAATGCTTAAACCACATCAGGAGACCGCTTTTGAGGACTAAGAAAAAAAATACATTTTAGATTTATTTAGTGTAGTTACCCTTTAATTCAAGTGCACAGGCACCTAACACTGCTATTCAGTTAGCAGTGTTTCTGTAGCACATGAGATGGAGTTCGCAAGTAATCATGATATCATTCAGCCAGGTAGGCATAGGCTACTCTGTAGCTTGTTAACATTTAATTGAGAAGGTTTTTGGGAAAGCCTTTCCATCTACAAGAAGACGATTAGGCCTATCATTAGCATTGCTATATTTTCCCCATTCCTTAATTGTTTTAAACCTGGACATTTTGCTTCATATTATGAGGCATGTCTTACCTTGATTCAAAGTAACCTATAACCAAAATCCCACCATGGAAACATGGAGGCAATTATTTTATAAAGACTTTGTTATTATGCATTCTCCTGTTCTATTGGTTTTCTTTCAACTTTATGTCATTGTCTAGCAGCCAAAGGCATTATCCTAGTCATATTAGCAACCCATAATGGTTGTTGCATCTTTAGATCTCCCCTCTTTCTAAATGTCTAACAGATATTTCCGTCTCTGTCCATGAAACCGTTTGCACGTGCATTTTAGAACGGTGTCTTCCGCAAATTGCATTTTGTAACATTCGCGCGTCGGCTACTGCCGTGTGCACACCGCTGCGCCTAAAATGTGAAGAAATAACAGTTCATCAACATTTGAAGCGAAACGTTCTGTTCTGATCTGTTCCATCAGCCTTATTAATTGATATAGCGTAGACCTCCACTCCACTACTTTGATAGGCATCATGGGGATTAAGAAGTGAGTATACGCATTGCCCTCTGAATAATAAGTGGATATACAGCGTATAGCTGTGTATACCCTCCACTACACCACTGAAGCCCATTGAACATGGCAGTGTTGAGTTTGTGGATCAACCTCATCTCATAGTTTCACTTTGGAATCTGCCATAATTGTATATATTTTTTTTGGACCCATTAATTCCACGTGGTTACAGGGTTAATTCCACATTGTTACAGGGCTAAAATAGAAACAACTCAAAGGGTTAAGTTTAGGTATACATTTAGAGTGGTTAAAGTTAGGGCTATGGTTTGGGGAAAGCTTAAAATGTAATAATTAAAAACAATGCGTTTTTTTTCCATTAAGTATCATCAAGTACTCTCCCTGCTAGAGAATTGTGAATTGCCGCGCTCTGGCTCTCAGCCTCATCAGTTCAAGCCCAGCGCTGTGCCATTGTTTTTGTTTTGGTGAGCGCCGACGAAGGCATATATCCACGTCCTCAGGACCTTTTCATAAGTCCCAAATCGACGGCTCTTTCCTGTGGCCAGCCTGTGTGGACAGATTGGCACCCTGGCATCAGTGGCGTGCTAGGGCTTTGAGACTCTAAGTCTCCAGCAGGCTGGGTTAGCTGTGTGTCTGTCCCCTGCCGGGTCCTCCTGTTCCCCTGCCACACCTGTCATCGCTGTCTTTAAACAGCGGGTAGGGTAACATGTCTGTGTTTTACCAGGTTGTAAAGAATTTCTATTGTGTTTACTAGTGTAAAAAGTCTACTGAATAAACCATCAATTTTTTTTATTTATATTCCCCTATCTATCCTCTCTCTCTTAATTTTGCTCGTATCTCTCTCTGTGTAGCTGTGGTGTCTCTCCCTCCCAGCAGAGCCCCACTAAGACATTAATCTGCACCCTGCAAGGAAAGCACATGTCCCCTCCAAGGAAAATGAATACAAATCTACAGGCCTGATAGCAATATTGTGCCAGGGCAGCTATACACACACACACAGTTTATTCTGTCAGGTTCTTGAAAGGGGGAGGGGATGGGATGTGGAGGTGTTGCCTGTCTGTCTTTTCTCCCGACTCCCCCTCTTCCTCTTTCTCTCCGTCCTCGGGGCTGTTCTGGGACTAGGAAAATAAATGTATGCAACTCCTCAGCCCTGTATTCCAGAACCAGCAGCTCAGCAGAATAGCACGCCCCATTTCACAGCTCTGGAATTCCACAGGCAGACTGTTATTTCCAGTCCAGTCCCAGGTGGTGTGTGTGTGTGTGTGTGTGAGAGAGAGGAATGTCACTCCTACGGAGATGCAGGGACTAAAATGTTACGAGGAAGCCATCTCGATTACGACACAATTACACAATTACTCAAAACGCAGTTAGACAGTAATAACACACAAACGAACAAATGGACACACACACACACACACAATGGTCTCAAGTGTGACACAGAGAGAAAACCGCTCGCTCAAAGAGGCAACAAGTCGTTTTCCTAGGGAGATCCTCCGTCTTCTCTCTCTCTCTCTCTCTCTCGAGAAATAAACCATATCATATGTCATCGAAAAGGGTTTAAAATCTCCCTGTTGTATTGGTCCGCCCAAAACAAACAAGAATCCATTTATATTCCTGATAGAAATATTGGTTGGAAGGAGGTCTGAGTGTTGGAAGGCTGAGCTCTGAGCTGTCCTGATTCTGTAGGGAACCATTCTGGGGATGACAAATGAGAAATCATAGTTCATATCTGCTTTAGGCTGTCCGTCTCCCCCTTCTCTCCCCCAAAAGACACTCGGTGGAGAGTTGCTATGGGTTTACACACTCCACACGAACAGTTCTAATCTCCATTGAGAGAGGAAGCTGCCCTGTGATCTTAAAATTGTCTGTGTGCTTAAGCAACTCCTAACTCTCTTGGAGACGTATGATATCAACGGTGTGTGTGTGTGTGGCTGATGGGAAA